>NC_081826.1:155953111-156310111 GCF_030867095.1 Alligator mississippiensis | reverse complement strand
TGGTGGTTGAGGGAAGCAGATTGAATGCTTGCTGGGTGCGTGTGCACATAACCCCGGGGGGGAACCTAATGAAGTTGAGGCCAAGCCTCTGGGTTGGGGAGGGAGAAGCAGGCCTGGTACCTTGGAAGAGAAAGACCTGCCGCTCTCCCTGCCCACTGCAGAGCCACAAAGGGCCCCAGCTCTGGCCATGTCAAGCATCTGTCATGGTCCAGTGCCTCCGCTCCCTGCGGGCACTCTTGCCCCATGCTCCCCTCCCTCCATGCCTTCCTGCCGCCATGGCCTCTCTGCACACACCTGCCAGCAGTCACAGGAGGAGGCAGCAGGCGCCGAGGCAGCCGGCAGGCTCCAGGGCACAGGGAGGCTCAGTCCATAGCCCCCAGCTGCCAAAAGGAAAAGCTCCACGCCTGGGCGCCATCCCACTCCGGCCACGTGTGTGTTTGCACGCACACAAGTGGCGCCTCCTGCATCCAGTCACTCACCCCTGCTCCGCTCAGCCCCAAGCAGCCCCGCACAGGCTGGAAGACTGCCAGCCTGCAAGGGGAAACCGATGTTTCCCACATTTTTCTTCACCCTCCTGGAGTGCTGCAGTGAGATCAGTACTTTGGTTTTCATTTGAAAGGTGTTGCTAGCCCTCGACCACAAATGACTGAGTTAGTAATGAGTTTGCAGGCAGCCTGAAACAGTATTGCTGCCATGTTCTTCAGAATAAGATGCTAAGTTTGAACCTCCCTGGTGGATTGGGGCTGCACTTACACTACCACAGGAGAGGGCTGTGCAGCGATGCGGGTGAGAAGACCTTGTTTCCCCCTCACCGCTCTGCTGTGAAATTGGTAAAGACCCTGGCTCTAAAAAGGGCTGGGGAGGGAGGTTCCTCTCCTTTGATGGATGGAAAAAGGTCACCCAGCTCCCAGACAGATCAGGGTGCACTGATTGGGAGATGAGGGAAGAGGCCTTGTCTGCCCCGAGATAAGTGGGTGTGGATGGCCCTGCATCAGTCGAGTGACTAGCACTTGTGTGAGCAGCCATGACCGGGGGTGTGAACACAGCCCTAGGCTGACAAGTATAAATCTCATCATTGCAAGGAAAACTGCTCCAGACAACTCTGCAAACTGCAGTTATGTTGCATTTACTATCCAATTAACATGGGCAGCTGACTAGCAAACATTTTTGATTTACCAAGGCTTTTAAATTCTCCCTGTCACCAAAACAGCAGAGCGGTGTTGGGAAAAGAAAAAGAAAAACCCAAGAGAAAAAAACAACCCCTTGTATTTACTTTTCCATTTCCAGCAATTGTGTGGAACTGCTGGAAACAGCTCATTAGAGATTACCACAGCATGCGGTGGACTGGCAGATAACCAGCATGAAATGAATAGTGATTGCCAGTGCCATTCAATCAATAGGAGAGCCTACAGCATGGCATACTCCATTACAGCTCCGGATGGGTGAAGAGGGGTTACTTTCCTGCTGGCAGAACACAGGTCTCTGTGACAAAAGGAAAATGAGGATGCATTTCCACCCACACCGGCATCCTACTTGCAGAAATACCAGCCTTTCCATTCCTAACATGAGGTTAGAGACAATGCAGTTCCTTTGTTTGGCAAGGAGATAAAAATCCAAAAGTCTATGCCCAGGTCTACCGCTGACCTGCTGCATGGCCTCAGTTAACTTATCCTGGCTCAGTATCTCCCTGACTCCCTTGCGTCTTACCTGCTGAAGTTAGGACGTCCCAAAGTTTTGTTCTTGACAAGACAATGAGTGGGACACTGTGCTGGGGGCTGCCTAACAAAATGCATCTACTGTGCAATACCTTTATGTTCAACATGTGTAACATGATGTGTTTTACATATGTGCTGTATGGAGAATCCAGAATCACTGCTTAATTCAAACTGGGGTGGGAGTTAGGCAGCTGATGTCTTGCTGTCAAAAGACATCAGGCAGGCAGAGGCATAAATAGCTTTACACCCTCAGCAGCCCCCTCCCGCTGTCTCCCCTGAACCTCCCTTTCAGTGCCTCCAGGTCTGACTCTGGACAGAGAGGAGCTGCGGTAGTGATGCAGGAGCAGCAGCTGGAGTGGTGGGGCTGTTGTGGGGCCAGAGCATACTGTGGCTTTAAGTAGCAGCGGAGGAGCAGCTGTACTCTGAGCGCTGCCAGGTCCTGCAGGAGGGCAGCACCATGGTGCTGCTGCTGTCACTGGCCATGGCAAAAGGTTTGGCGGGAGGGGCTAATCCCCATTAGCCCTGGCCTTCTGCCACCTATGGCATGCACACACACACTGCCCCCCGCCACCCAGACAGTCCCCAAGCCCTGGTCCTCCAAAACCCCTCCCCCTCTGCTCCCTATACACTTACCTTCATCCAGCTTTCTGGTCGTGTCCTGGCCACCCCCCCCAGCAGCTGCTTGTGGGCTGGAATGCTGCAAAAACCCATATTTCCCCTTGCAGGCTGGAATGCTGCAAACCTGAAAAGGGAAACCTGTGCTTCTGTGCACTTTTCTGGCACAGGCTTGTGACCCTTAAAAATCACGGTGTGGGTCTAATTTCATGGTATCTGTGCAGTCCGCAAAAATCACAATTTTCTCAGGGCCCTACTTATGGGCAGTCCCAGAAGAGGTGGTTGATTGTTTCTGTCTCCCATGGCAGGATTGCCTGCGGCAGCTGGATAAGCCTCTCTAGCCTGCACTGTTTCTGTATGCCCACACAGGGAGTGCCCAGTGTGCTACCTGCCAGTTCAAATCTCGGTGCTTCTTCTGTAGGTCCTTGTGGAAGATTCATTCCCACAGCCTGGCAGCTGTCACCAGGTAGTAGGTCCACAGGCAATATGAAGTCTCTTGCCCTTACCACCTTATCTCTTGCTATGGTTCGCCAAGGTTATTGGGTGCTCCTCATGCAGTTGGTATTTGTCCTGGAAGCATTTCAGAACCTTGCAGAATCACAGGGACTTCACGGTCCACAGGCTCACCTTGCCCTGAAGCTACCTGCTTGTGCACGCTCTGCAACTTGCAGTTTAGGCCTTTATGTTGCCTTCTCTGGATCTAGGCTTGCCTCCTTCCAGCCTTCCAGAAAAAGACTCTCATTCTCTTTTTCATACTGGCCCACTACTCTGTCTGGTTCCAGTATCGGGGTCTGAGGGCTTTTCATCCTGTGTAGTGCTGTCTGAACCCTGATTTATCTTCTCATTGTCCAGAAGGTTTATGTTCAGATTCCACATTCCCCTGCCTCTCTTGGGCTGTAGCTGGAACATATTCACTCAAAAGATCAGAAATCCCTTCCTCTGGGCATTTATACACATACTTTTTTGCAGTATGACATGCTGGATCTCTGGCACATTGGAGCAGGCTCGATTAATTGAGTCTGCTCAGCAGGCAAGCTGACACACCATGCTTCATCACTTGCAGGTGTATAAGTGGCAAAATGCCCATCAGTGTGGAGAAAATGGTGGTGGTGCGCCTTCAAACTAAAACCCCTTCAATGTGTTTTAGTTCAAAAGTGGACTGCCACCATTTTCTGCACGCTGACGCACATTTAGCCACTTATACAACTGCATGCATTGCAGCACCAGGTGCTTGTCAAAGCACCTGCCACTGCAATGCATGCATGTGTAAAAATGCCCTCTGTTTCCAAGGTGGCCTGCAGTAACCTGCCTGCAATCATTTCTCTGTGTTGCAGGGAACGCAGTCTGTCTCCTTGCTGGAGTACTGCTACCCAACCATCATTGGCTCCCGACCAGAGTGAGGGGCCGTGTCACCACCTCTCCTGAACAAAGCACAGTCTTTAGAGCTGGGCAGGGCACATCCCTGAAGACAAAGGATGTCTGCCTGCACTTGCACAAGGGCCATTTCAATGGTGGCCCACTTCTCCCTCCTAAGCAGGCTTCTCACATTAACTGAGGCTACAAGGATCTCCATGAGTAAAAATCTGTTGCTGGGGTGGGTCTGTAGCCATCTCATTTCCCTTTTTTTAGTTTAAGGATTTTCAGGCTCTCTCCCATCTCCAGGCCCATCTGGTCCATCATTTTGCAAGGTCCTTCCAGGTTCATGGCTCCCGTGGCTGTCTGGTGTGTGTTCAGGGGGATCCGCTTCTCTTACTCTGGTGGGGTGGCTACCCGGGGAGTTTGATTTGCCTCTCTGGTCCCTGGGATCTCCCTTTTTTCTGCCTCAGCTTCTGTCAGAGTTTTCACTTTCATTATCTTCTGGAGTCCTTTCCCAGTCTCCTCTTTAGGAGTTTTGGTTTTCCCACTCCCTCACTTCTTTTTTTGTCCTTCCCATTTTTTTCAGCCAGTTCATCCTCCCCCTCCTGTTTCTTGAGTTCCTCAATCATCTTTCTTAAGGCTGTCACATTTTCTTGGGAGCTGGTTAGGTCCTCCTTTTTGGAGGCAGTTTCCCCGTCTGTTCTCTCATTTTCTTGGATTTTTTTCTGTTCCCTTCTTCTCTGTTTCTGCTGCATTAGGTGTTTGGGGGGCGGGGAGGGGGGCGGAGGCTCATTTTCTGCAGTCTTCCCTTTGTTTTGGTTTTTCCCTACGTTAGCATAGGCCTTGGGGCATTCTTTAAAGATGTACCCCTCTCTTCCACACAGATTGCACCACCATTCCTGATCACAGTCCCTGGCTTCATGTCCCTTTTCCTTGCACATGCCACAGATTTTGGTTGTGCGTTGTGCAGTCAGGTGACCCTCCTCTCCACATCTCCTGCAGAGCTTGGGTTGTCCCTGGTAGAAGATGAAACCCCTATGAGGTCCTAGGGAGATTGAAGTGGGGAGGTGCTGCACTTCTCCTGGAGCCCCAGGTTTGCTTTTAAGCATTTCCTTGGTTCTCCAGGCTCCATCCCATCCAAGACCTTCTCAACTTTTCCCACTCGCTTACACTGCCTTTTTAGCCAAAAGCTCAAGTCTTCTTTCTTTACTAGGCAGGAATGCATTTTAATTGTGACCAGTCTCTCTTTTCTTGAGCTTTCCAGAGGAAATTCAAAAAACTTCAGCTGGGGGCTCCCTGTGGCTGCCTGCAGTTTCTCCCAGAACTCTGCCCTGCTCATAGGCACCAAGTATGTGGGGGCCCAAGGGCCCTGGCCCCCCTCAGAAAGAGGATAGGATGACCACCCATCCCTAATTGGGCGGGATGGTCCTGAAATGAGAACATCAAGTCCCAGCCCTGAGCTGCATGACTCCAGGACAGCATTTGTCCTGGATTCCCAGTATCATTCAGGGATCTGGATTTTCTGTTCACTGTGGAAAAATGCAGGAAACAGTGCATTTCCCCTTGCAGGCTGGCAGAGTTCTAGCCTGCAAGGGGCTGCAGGGAGCAGGATCCAAGGGGTGTGATGTGCATGTGTCTCTCTTTATATATATATATATATATATATATATATATATATATATATATATATATATCTCCTCCCGCCAGAAAATCAGCATCTTAGCATCTTGGCATTTTGGCTAAGATGAAATAAACAGCAGGGAGCCTGATCAGTGCCTTAAGGGTGGAGAAAGTAATTGATAGAGCATTGGGATGGCAGGAATGGAGGAGGAAAACCCAAAGCCCAAAACAATAGCAGTGGTGGCTGATAACCAGGAGGTGGAAAGAGAAATAAAGTTTCATAGTTTCATAGTTAGTAGGGTCAGAAGGGACCTAAGCAGATCATCTAGTCCGGCCCCCTGCCATGGGCAGAAAGGGATACTGGGGTCAAATGACCCCGGCTAGGTGGCTGTCCAGCCTCCTTTTGAAGACCCCCAGGGTAGGAGCCAGCACCACTTCCCTTGGAAGTTGGTTCCAGATCCTAGCCGCCCTGACTGTGAAGTAATGCTCCTGATATCTAGCCTGAATCTACTCTTCGTCAACTTATGGCCGTTATTCCTTGTTACTCCCAGTAGTGTTCAGGGAACAGGGACTCTCCCATAGCCTGCTGGTCTCCCTTGGCAAGTTTACAGGCAGCCACCAAATCCCCACTCAGCCTTCTCTTGTGGAGGCTGAACAGGTTCAGGTCCCGTAGCCTCTCATTGTAGGGCCTACCTTGCTGCCCCCTAATAATGCGAGTGGCCCTCCTCTGGACCCTCTTGATGCTGTCCACATCCCTCCTGAAGTGCGGCACCCAGAACTGGATGCAGCAGTCCAGCTGCAGTCTGACCAGTGTCGCACAGAGTGGGAGGATCACTTCCTTGGACCTGTTCGTGATGCATGACAAAGTGCAGTTAGCCTTCCTGACTGCGTCCCCACACTGTCGTCCCATGTTCCTCTTGGAATCAATAATGACGCCAAGATCCTTTTCTGCCTCTGTGCTGACAAAAAGGGAGTTCCCCAGCCTGTAGGTCTGCTGCTGGTTCTTCATCCTCAGGTGCAGCACCTTGCACTTGCCAGTGTTGAAACCCATCCTGTTCTCATCCGCCCACCTCTGTAACCTGTCAAGATCTAGTTGTAGCCTGCCCCTCTTTTCTAGCGTGCTCACTTCTCCCCACATCTTAGTGTCATCTGCAAACTTGAACAAGGTGCTTTTCACCCCTTCGTCCAAATCGCCGATGATGTTGAACAGTGCGGGCCTGAGGACCAAGCCCTGGGGAACCCCACTGCCCACATCCCTCCAGGTCGAAAAAGACCCGTCCATAAAGAATGGAGATGAAGGCCTGGAGACAGAGGGAGAGTGGATAAAGGTGGAAAAGTGGAGAGAAAAGAAGACAATCAAGGTGAAAGCAGGAGCAAATGCAGATACAGCAACAGAGGCAAAGACAAAGAAAGCAGAGGTGAGAGAGTCAAGGCCAGAGGGATGACAGGAGCAGAGGAGAGTGGGAGATGGAGTGGGAGCAGCTGGAGAAGGATCATCAGGAGCACGACAAAAGGTCAGTCCACTGGGAGCGGCACAGCAGGAAGATATAGAAGAAATACCGTGAGATGCTGGTTAGGAGTGGAGACTATGGATAAGGGCGGCATGAACTGGCAATTGGGTGCAGAAGGAATCAATGATGAACAGATGATTTTGTGGAGAAGGTATTATTCGAGATATTGGGAGTGCAGGTGGAGCACCTCACCATCATGATTGCTTTCTCTAACCAAAAGACATGGCAGCTGACTTATTGGAACAAAGAATGGTATGACAGGTTTTGGAAGAAATATGCAGAGGAAGTGGGGAGGAGGAATTAAGGGCTAAATTTCGTAGCAGCAGAACAGTCAAGGGAAAGAGTGAGTATTGTCAAATGTATACAGATATATTAAAGGCAGAAGACATAGAAAGGTGTCTGGAAAAACATGTGCAAGGAGTTTAGTGGATAGAGAAAGTGAGGAACAAATATGGTATAGGAGGGCTCGAGCAATGTTAAAAATCAAAAGAGGGGAGCTCAGGTGAAGTGCAGCACCTCCCATTGGTGGTTCAGATAGGGTTAGATTGGGGTCTTATAATAAACCATGAGCAATGAAGCAAGATAACAGATGTGGGAAGGAAGGGCACTTGACTGCACAGTCCCCTCATAGTGTGTGAAGGGATGGGGCACAGAGCAGCAGGGTGCCAGGAGTTCATAAAATGCACTTTTTGTGGGCCAGGAGGGGCATTTGTACCATAAGTACCCAACAGCTTTTGTAACCAAGGTCAATCAATGTCAAGAGTGTCTTAACAAGGAAAAGATGGAAACAGGTTGAACCAATGCTAAATCAAGTAAAGGCAGGCATAATCTTTACTGCCATAATCTTTACATATTTTTGTAGCCTGCCTACAAAACTATGGCACATTGTGGGAGACGGATTATAAACGTTTTGAAAAAAAGTGGAGATGGGGACCATCTTGGCAGTCAGGGACAAATGAGAACAAAGTGGCTGGAGTGAAGATACTATTCAAGAATCAGGAGTTGAAAACACACCAGGTGGAAGATATTATCATTTGCTGCAGTCTGCCACTGATGATATCAGTCAGGGGAGCAGAATTAGAAGTTTTCAACATCTGTGCATCACTAGAGCAGGAGGGAAGGAAGGCTCTGCTTAGCAAGCTAACAGTTTATGTGATTGGAGGAAGACCATGGATAAAAGCAGGTGATGGGTAAACAACTAAAAGGGGAACATGCTGACTTAGCATGGATGGTTGTGAGAAATACCTTGCTGGTGAGAGGTGCAACACATATGGGGCTTGATGAGCGCATCATGGTGCCCAAGGGAGAGATGTGGGGAGGAAGAAACAGTGGGATGTATTTTGGGAGTGTACAGATGCAAAGGGGGTGCAGGAAAGGGTCTGCCACATTCTGAGTGTCATCAAAATAAACCTGTTGTTAGTGTGGGAGATGGTAATATATGGACTCATAGTATATGGACTGACTGAAAGAGTATGCCTGAAGCTGGGGCTGCATGAATTGAAATACTACATCAGTTGGGCCAAGGAACAAATTGGAGAAGAAGAGACAGAGAAGGGGTGGAGGAAAGAGGACTGGACACATTTGTTTCACTAAACCACCAGAGATGTCTGATGGGAGGGGTGGATAGTTTTAGGTGGTTACTGATTCAATAGTTTTTCATGGGTTTCTGTATGAAGAAAAAGAGTTTTGTAAGGAGGCCTTTTGTGGGAATTTGATGTATGTTGTTTAAGGGTTTAATATATGCAGTTGTATGTTTTTGATATGTAGTTGTTTTTTCAATATGAAATGTTGGTAAGACAAGGATGCTTAATATTTGACGTCTTGTAAGAATAGGGTAATGTGTGCTTTTAATAACATTTGTAATGAATAAATAAATAAAGGGTCCCATTACACATTTGCCCACCATGGGCCATGTTTTTTTATAGTCATGTTCACTGTTGGCTGCATTTAATCAACTTTATAGTTAGTTTCTGTTATTGAGGACACGCTGCTTTTGGCAGCAGTTTAATAGAATAGACAATGTATTTAATGAGGTTTCCTTGTATGCAATTGTATGAGGGGCTTTCCGCCCCCACCCCCATGTTGACTGGATTGGGGTGGGAATCTCGTCTTGTATTCAAGTAAGTACAGTAAATGTTATTTCTTGAAGACTTCAAATCTGACATTTTTCTCCTACCACCCCCCGCCCCCCATTTTCTTTCATTTTGTTTGTAACTCCTTGTAAGAGTTTTATAGGCAGTCTGGTCTAACAGTTAAGCCTGAGGGAAGGCAGGGGCTGGGGCTGAAAAGCCACATCACCAAACCCAGAGGGCAAAGTCCAAGAACAGAGCCAAACTGGAGTCAGGAGCCAGGAAACAGATCCACACGGAAGTCCAAAGCTAAAGTCTCAGAGCAAGCCAAAAGCAGCATGCAGGAAACCTGGGTCAACAGACTGGGTCAAAACTGCCTGCTGGCCTGGTGGCTTTTGCCACAGGTCAGAATAAAGGGGGAGACTGAACTGCCAGCAGCCAGTTAGGAAGGCAGCCGGGTAACTAGCTGGGCCAGAGCTTGGCAGGAAACTCAGGGCAGTTGTCTGCCTAGGCAAATAGCTCAGGCTGGACTGCCTGCCTGACAATCCCTTCCCTCCCATCTTGCAGGTATCTTATTGCACCTTTCTCACAAAGGCCTGAGCAAGTACATCAGAACAACTCCTTTTGTTATCTTTTTGTTGGTGGAAAACAGGTGCAGCCAATGGGTCAAACTCAAATAAACATTGTGATTTCAGCTAGGCGAAGGAACATGACCAGTCCAGTTCATTGTTTAAAAACCTACTGTGAAAAGCAGCACTACAATTTTCACTCAGACCCAAATGTGTTGGACACCAGGCCTATTTCACACTTACATTCTGGGAGAACAGGGGTGGGCAATTATTTTGACTGGAGGGCCCCTTAGGAAGTTTTAGTGAACTTTCACAGTCTGGGTCAGCACCTGTCCCCCCACCACCCCTGCTCTGCCACAACAGCGCACAAAATTCCTTAAGTGGCCCCCACACATGGCTGGGATGGGGCCGCGGGGAGTGGTATCTGGGAGCAAGATGGGTAGATGGGGCTAGGGCCAAGGCTGGGATCAGGATTGTGGAACAGTGACAGCACAGGGCCAGGGCCAGGGCTAGGGGCAGAGTCACAATCCACTCCCTGCCCCCCATCCCCCCCGCACGTGCCCGCAATGGGCACCAACTCCACCGACAGGGGCATGCAGGGAGCAGATCATGGCTCTGTCCCAGTCCCTGGCCCTGCACTGTCACTGCCCAGCTGATCCTAGGGTCTCCATGCAGGGCAGGCACTGGGCAGGTGGGATGGGAGCCGCAGGCAGGTGGGGAGCCATGTCCGGGAGTGAGATGGATGGGCAAACCTGGAGATCTTGTAGTGGTGACAGCATGGGACGGGACCTGGGGCAGAGCTGTAATCCACTCCCTGCATGCCCCTGTCTGCGAAAGTGGCGCCCGTCAAGGGATGTGTGGGGAGTGGATCCCATGTGGCTCTGCCCCAGCCCCACGCTGTCACTGCCCAGTGGTCTCGATCCCAATCCCCGGCCCCAACCACCTTTCCCACCTCCAGATCCCTCCATCCCATCTGCCTGGCTGTGTGCCCAGCCCTCAAGTGTCCCAGCCGATCTTCATAGAGACCTTGCCTGCCTGCTCCATCTGGCGCTCCGGTGGTGGATGTGGGGTGGACAGCCTAGGGTGCCTGTGTAGCAGGCCAGGTCTGGCACCAGCAGCCAGAAAGAGCCACTGCTGGGGCTGCCAGGAAACAGAGTCTGCCCGCTGTGCTGCCCCAGACCTGTTGTGCACCCAGGGGGAGCAGGACTGGCTGCATGCACCCTGGCCCAGGCTGCCCCTGCACCTAGGCTGGGCAGGGCCGAAAGAGCCACTGTGGGCCAGGCAAAATGCCTTGGCAGGCCAGATACACTAAACACCTCTTGCTGTCTTTCACTCTTTGGTTTTATAGAATCATTGAAAGTTAGAGTTGGAAGGGACCTCAGGAGATCATCTAGTCCAACCTCCTGCTCAAAGCAGGACCATCCCCAACAAGATCATCCTAGGCAAAACTTTGTCTAGCCAGGTCTTAAAGACTTCCAAGTATGGAGATTTCACTACCTCTCTGGGTAACCTATTCCAGTGTTTTAGAGAATTTTTTTCCTAATATCTAACCTGAACTTCCCTTGCTGCAACTTGAGACCATTGCTCCTTGTTCTGTCATCTGCCACCACTGAGAACAGTCTAGCTCCATCCTCTTTCGAACCCTGCATCAGGTAATTGAAGGCTGCTATGAAATCATCTCTCAGTCTCCTCTAGACTAAATAAGCTCAATGCCCTCAGTCTTTCCCCGTAAGTCATGACCGTAGTCCCTTCACCATTTTTGTTGCCCTCCACTGGACTGTCTCCAATTTGTCCACATCCTTTCCATAGTGGGGGACCCAAAACTGAACACAATACTCCAGATGTGGCCTCACCAGTGCTGAATAGAGGGGAATAATCACTTCCCTGGACCCACTGGCAACACTCCTACCAATGCAGCCCAGTATTAGCCTTCTTTGCAACAAGGGCACACTGTTGGCTCATATTTACCTTATTGTTACTGTAACTCCCAGGTTCTTTTCTGCTGAGCTGCCACCAGCCTGTCAGCCCCCAGCTTGTACTGATGCATGGGATTATTCTGTCCTAAGTGCAGGACTTTGCACTTGTCCTTGTTGAACCTCATGAGATTTCTTTTGGCCCAATCCTCAAATTTGTCTAAGTCACTCTGAATCATAGCCCTACCCTCCAGCTCTACCCTCCCTATCTATTACTGCCCCCAGCTTGGTGTCATCTGCAAACTTGCTGAGGGTGCACTCTATGCCATCTTCCAGGTCATTGATAAAGACATTGAAAAAAGCTGGCCCCCAGACTGACCCCTAGGGCAGTCCTCTTGATACAAGCCGCCAATTAGACACCAGGCCAATGATTACTACTCCCTGAGCCTGATGCTCCAGCCAGTTTTCTCTCTACCTTACAGTCCATTCATCCATGGGAGACCGTATCAAAAGCCTCGCTAAAATCAAAGTACCCCACATCCACTGGTTTCCCTGCATCCACAAAGCCAATCACCTCATCACAGAAGGCAATCATGTTGGCTCTTGAATTCTTTCTGAACTTGTCTTTTGAGCCTTTCATGGTATATATTCAGAGCCTGCAGGTTATGCTTTACTTCACAACAATTAATCATAACATGATAGTGGACATACCCTTGCTTCCACTTCCAGTAGTGACCTGGGACTTCTCTTGTTCCTCAATATGTGCTCATGATAATCCAAAAGGTGGGGTTCTACAAAGTACTTAGTAATGGCCTTATTGGGCTGCACACTGAAAAATCCTAGTCTTAAAGCAATCCAAAATCAGTTAACATCAATGATATAACCCTCAGTAAAAAAAAAGGAAAGGAATGCAAGAAATAAAAATCACTGTTACCCTCATAAGCTTGTCTGTCCCAGTCTATGCACAGATGTGATACTTGCTTAACTATTCTAGTTTATGGGTATGATCCTTTGTTTTTTAATTATCAAATTGGTAATACCTGTTTAACTGCAAGTGTGGACACTGTTATAGGAGTATAAAGGTACAATTATACTAATTCCTTCATGGAAAGATAACAACTTTATGCTATCATAACTGTAGCCGCAGTTGTCGGGTTATATTGTTTAAACTACACCAGTGGCATTAATGCACCATGACCTTGATGTGCTGGCAGACTCTTACTCTTCCTTCAGAAAGGTACCCACATGGCAGATTTGTGTGGGTGCATCTATTGGATTACTAATGGGAGGATCTAGGATTTTGAAAAGGGAGGTGCAGATGGCGAGGTGCATCATCACATATGAAACAACACATATTTTTCTCCAATTAAAAATAAACTAGGAGCTTTACTAATATGCTAGGGCCCTAGGGCTGTATTGAAGCAAAAATAAATATAATTTCATTGGAATGAGTTAAAAACAGCCTGCAAGGCTGTGAAATAGGAGCTTCAGTACCAGGAGCCACTAACAGACAGCACCATTGCAGAACATCAAGACCACTAAAAAGAGAGAGAGTCATTAAGACCTGTGGAATGAAGAGGTTAGAAGGGATCAGGTAGATTATAATGAACCATGAAATCAGTTGCCTCCCTTGGCACTGCCTGACTAGAAATGCTGCTGCCACTGTCAAGCAGTTGGTTTTAAATGTTGGGTGTGCCAGAAATCAAAGGGGTGCACCAGTGCACCTCCCTAAATCTGCCCCTGGGATTTCAATATGAGGGATGAGTGTGTGTGAGAGAGAATGAGAATGCTTGGCTGAGCCTTTCTTAGTTGATACATCCTCAGATGGGAAAGGAGATCATATATGAACACAGGTAGGAAGAAATGGATTTTAAGATTAAGAGATTCTAGTTTATTAAATTATGTCATGCAATTGCTTCTAATATCCATAAATAACTGGAGTTTCCTGGCCAGCAAGCAATATCTGCCATATTTATACCAACTGTCTAGTTCAGTAGTGCTCAACCTTTTGGCCCCATGGGCCAGATGAGTGGCACAGGGCTGATCCATGGGCTAGATAGGACCCCGGGGGCCAGAAGTGGATCTGCACACTCAGATCAGACCCCACACAGCTTCAGCTGGCCCCTGCATGCCAGGATTTGGACCCAGGGTCCCACGTCACCTCTACCTCGCCCTACTTGCCAGAATCATGCCCCAGGGCCCTGCACCACCCTTGCCTGGACCTACATTTAGGGCTCAGGCTGTGTACTGCCCCACCTGGTTCCTCATGCCAGGATTGGGCCTAGTGTTGCCCTGAGTGCCAATCTCATGTGTGGGACCCCAGCTCAGGGGGGTCCCCAAGGGCCTATGGGGAGCCCTGCAAGCCAGATGACACAACGCCAGGGGCCAAACACCTGATCTATAATATACTTAAAGGCATGGCCAGAGCAGGGAGCAGAAATCAGGGGCACAAACGGAAAAGAAGCTACAGGAGGCACAACCAGCACTTCTGCACTCAGCCTTGCCACTTACAGTGCCAGATACAAAGGCATGTGTGGGAAAGGAGTACTGCTTTGTTGTACAGTCTTCCAGGGAAGCGGGAGACGGGGGTGGGGTGGAAAGTTCAAGGAAATTGCTGTCTGCTCCCTGAGTCTCTTCCGTCTTCAAGGCTCTTATACAGCTGGCAAGGAAAATTGGCTTTAGAGAAGGACTTGGCTCTCGACTGGATTAGTTTAGGCAAAGATCCCTAGCTCCCTGAGGGACTCCTGTATGTGGCTGTCAAGGATGAATTCAATTGTTTTCCAATTTGTTAGAAGTAGCCCCTTCCCCTGATACCTGAAGGGACTCATTTTAGCTGATCAAGCATATCATGACCTTATGTTGTCATTTTCTGTTGCTCTGCATGTCAAGTCTCTCTCTGATGGGCCTGATCCAAAGGGCTTTGAAGGTCAAAAGAGTCTTGCCACTGCTTTCAATTGGCTTTGAAATGGGCCCTAAATGTCCACGGTGGATTTGACAGAAGGCATCTCCAATATTTTGTCAAGGTGCTATGCTCCTCCTATGGGTCCTACACAGCTGCTGCCCCAGATCCTCATGCAGGATTGAAGCTTGATGGTATTTACCATCAAACTGAGTGTCAAATTCAGGGCTGAGGCTTTTGCTTCTATGGGAAGTCAGTATATATGAAGTGAGGACCCCTGGTGAGAGCTCCCTGGCCCAGCAGCATCCAGCTGTGTGTCCCACTGGGATGGAGAGATATGTTCAGAGAGTAAAAGATGTAACACTTGAGAGAAAATGAAAATGCACGATGGTGGGAGAGACAGAAAAGAGGTGAAAACCTGTAGCAATGTAAAAAAGCATTGTTTAAAAAGATAACCAGACATGTCAGTAAATACATGTAAAAGAGAGAGAGGTGTTTTATTCATGACAAGAGTCAAGCTAAGTAGGAGTAGAAACAGATCAAGCCACAACACGCTTTGTCCTCAGCCCACACCAGAGCCAGAAACAGGCCTGAGAACTGGTGGCACATAACAGAATTGGGCTTGTATTTGTACATTTGCACATGCAAACTTATTCAGTAACTAGATGTCTCTTTATGCTGCACAGAGCTCCAGCAAGGGTGTCGTCCTTCAGAAACAAGGGGAACCAAGCTGGGATTAGAGTTTTGTGGAAGCCTGTTTGTTGGCGTCTCTTTCTGTGTCTGTTATTGCATACTTGTTTCATTTTGAATCAGTATCCTGTGTAGGGTCCAGAGAAGAGCCACCCATATGATCAGGGACTTGCAAGGCAAGCCATATGAGGAAAGGCTGAGGGACCTGGGCCTCTTTAGCCTAAAGAAGAAAAGGTTGAGAGGGGACTTGATAGCGGCTTAGAGCTATATCAGAGGAGTGCATCAGGAGCTCGGTGAACAACCGTTCACTAGGGCACTCCCAGGGAAGACCTGGACCAATGGATATAAACTCCTGGAAGGCCGCTTCAGACTTAATACCAAGAAAAACAGTCAGGGTGTCCAGACTGTGTAATAAACTCCCTCCAGAGGTGGTGCAGTCACCTACCCTGGTGGTTTTCAAGAGGAGACTGGACAGTCACCTCGCTGGGGTCACTTGACCCCAGTTGTCTTTTCCTGTCTAGTGCAGGGGGACTGGACCCGATGATCTACAAGGTCCCTTCCAGCCCCTAACAATCTATGAATCTATGTATCAGGACAGAGCCCTTATTTGGGACCAGGCACTGTTTTACTTTAATACTTGTAGTGTTTCCTAAGAAAGGGTCTCCAGGAGAGTACTAATGGAACCACTGCATACTTTTTAAACAAGCTCAGCAGTTGAGAGTTGCTTTTAGTGTCAGATATTTTTCAGATTAGTCCCCTTAGCAGCTGATAACATATGGAGAAGAGCTGAAGTTCTATGAAGTAAACCATGGGAAAGTAGCTGCCAGGCAAATTAAGCAATAACATGCATGATGCTTCAGCCTCATAACAAAATATGTTCCTTTCTAAATTGGGCAGAATTGTAAGAAGACATAGAGAGGTGCTCCTTCTGCTCCACTCCCCTGACGTTTGGCTGGAGGAATCGATGACCTTATGCTCATTGCCTAACTTCTGGCTGGAGGGGAGTGCATCAAAACAGGCATCAAATGAGAATTTGTGGTGCTCCTTTGTACAGTAGTACTCAGATGAACTCTCCTACCTGCCCTTCTGGCTTCCTGCCCACCATTGAACAGGAGTGCACAGCTGGAGGAAATGGCTACTTAGCAACCTCTTGCCAGTAAGGGATGCCATTGACCCAGTAGGGCAGGCAGGAAGCTGCAACTGAAATGGTTTCCTCTAGTTTCTCACATCTCTCTTTCCTTCCCTTCATTAAGCCCCTTGCCCAACCTTTGCTCTGGTTGCAAAGCAAAGGGAGTACTGCTTAGCAGGGAGTAAGTAGACTCTGCCAGAAGCCTATAGCTCTTCTTTCTGACCTCTCTCTTTTTATGCGTGGGTGGGTAGAAAGAAGAAGTTGAGAGGGAGATACAAGGTGGGAGGGGAGATGAGACAGAAAGAGGGGGGAAAAAACATACCACAGGGGGTTGTGTGTGCCACTGGGAGTTGTGAGGAGAGGAACTGGTAAGGAGGAAGTAGAGCCCCCACTTTCCTTTAAGAGAGCCCATTTCCTCACATTCAAGGGAAGAGCAACCAATCAAACCTGTGTCAGGAGGAGGCAGAGTTTGTCCCCTGCCCTTTCTCACAGTAGGCAAAAGCACTCTCCTCCATGGGAGTTCATGCCAGGCCTGTATGCATGAGACAAGGAGCCCTGGGGAGATCTCCCTGGTCCAGCAGCACCCAGCCAAACCTCCCACGGGGATGGGCGGGCAGCTCAGGGAGAAATAAAGGCACCCATGTGAAGGATAGGAAGACTCCTTGGCTGCTCCTCTCCCTCCTCCCTGCAATCCTGGGCCTGGGTAAGAGACATATGGAGACTTGTCTGCAGCCCACCTTAGTTAACTCGGAGGGGAGGAAGGACCCCAGGAGCTGTAGAAGGAACAGAGGTGAAGCTGAATGGGGTCCCAAGATGAATGGCTGGGCAAGGGGACAAAGTTGCTTCTTGGGAGACTGGAGGGGCCCAGAATTAATTCATTACTAGATGTTGGGGGTTTGAGAAGAAGCCAGAAGCACCCCACCATTGGGCAGTCAGCAAGAGTTCTTGCAGCAGAGAGCAAAGTCACCCTGCCCTGTACATCTAAGAGGTCTGCCTGTGAGTTGTCATGTGCATCCTGGGCAGGATGGGGAGTTCAAAATTCAACTAGATCAAAATTTACAATATTGTCTTCACAAAATCATGGTTTTGGGAGAGAGAAGGTTTGACCTCCTGGTTTATGTGGTTAGCAACACTAGGCTTTGTTGAGCCCCAGAGCCCTTTTCCCCTGGCCAGGAGGCGTAAGGGGAAGCGTTGCCTCAGAGATGTTCACTGAAAGAGCTCATGAATGGTACTCGTTACCATTTCTGTCTATGGGAAAACCTGACCCTAAAAAGTGTTTGGCTTGCAGCCCCAGGAGATTGCAGGCATTCTTGGGCTGCTCTCAGCTATGTTCTCACTACAACATTTTTTGCAGGGGAGAGGCTCCTCAGGAAAAGGGACAGTGAGAATGAAGAATGTGCACACACAGATTGCCATTGTAAAGTGGAAGCCACGCTAGTGTGGTGTGTGTGTGAAAAGGTAGATCAGATTTTTATGAGAACTGTTCATTTTGGATATTGAAGTTCTTTTGAACATCCCAGCCATTGGCATTGCAAGAGGATCTGCTGAGCTCTTTGGATGACCTGGCTTCATCTGTGGCTGGTGAGCACATGAAAACCCAGGCCTAGCAATCCTGGAAGTGAAGTCCATAGTATGTGACATCTCTGGGACAAAACATTTATATATGTGCTGTGATGCAGCTATATCATCTGTGCCATGCTAATTTTTCAGAATTGCTCTTGCTGAGATGCATGACAGCTATGCCACACAACAGGGATATAACTTTTAATATGTCTGATACAGCCTAGGCAGGAAATTTAGATTATAATGATAGGTCATTAAACCCAATTGCCTAGAAATTCTGAGGTGTGTTTAGAAACCATGTCAGTTGCAAATTACAAAGTGTATTGCCTCCTCAAATGATGGCAGCTCTTGAGACTCATGAAACATTAGCATTTTAAGAGCACTGAGGCCCAGATTCCTCCACCCCTCAATTTACAGCAGTGCCATTCTTTCTTTGCAAGTAATCCCATTGATTTCAATGGGAGCTATACATGCACTAAAATACTACTCTGCAAGGGGATATCAGAATCTAACCCTAAGCTTCATTTAGCAGATGTGAGTTTTTATTCCACTGTGGGGTCTACATCATTTATTTGATATGTTTATCTGACACCTTGGAGGATTGTACCCATTGTGGAATGAGCAGTTTTCTGCAAAAAGACACATCTCTTGAGTCCTTTTAAAATTGAAAACTCAACAAGCCAAGGGTTAGCAGAGAGAATTCTTGAGCCAGAATGTTGTTTTAATGACAGAGTGGGAACAGAATGCATAATCCATGAAAAATGCTTATGACAAATGACAAAATATGAACAACTGAATTCATAATCGTCGTAATGTTAGGACCGGAGCTCTGTGGAACAGTTGTATTCTTTCAATCAGATGAGGTAGCTGCAGTCCAGTGATACTCATTCTTTCCAGCTGGAAATATGTGTTCCCAAACATGTTTTATTCAAAAGGCTTGTAAAAGGATGCAGAAGTGCAGCTGAGCACTGCACAGAAAATGGGAGTGTTCAAAGATGAAAACTTGCTTTAAAGGATCAGCAAAACCTTCCATATGGTGACACATCCATAGATGGTTGCTGACATTGTAAACCAGTCATATGAATGGTCACAGTCATGTCATTAGAACCTTAACATCAGGTTTCCAAAGGTTTTTAAGTGCCAAGAGATTTTTTTCCTCAAGTATGTGATGAGGTCAAACGCTGATTGCCAGTGGCTGCTTTGAGGTATTGCAGTCTGCATCTTTAGGCCTAGAGTCTACAAGATGCCTAAGTACCTGTCCAACTCTTCAGTGCTCTGTGTGTCCAATGACATTCTCAACACTGGTGTGCAGCTGCTGCCTAAACAGTGCTTTTGGGGTGCTCCATCACCCCAACCACATAAATGCAGCAATGAAGTGTCCTGAACAGCTGCTCTCCAGCATGCTAGAGGTGCAGGTCTTGAGAGTGGCTGCGGGGAGGTGTCCCCACAGCAGGTGTGGGGAGCACACCCCACAGCCACTTGACTGACATGCTTCTAGCTTTGACACATTCAAGGCCAGCCTCAGGATGTTCAGGGTCAGCAGCACCACGGATGCAATCTAGACAAACCATAAGTCTGCATGGTGGGCATGTGCAAAGATATGGAAGTGTTGGTGCCACTTCACAGCAAATGAAGTAGTTTAAGAGGACTCGTCATGGGATTCTTAAATTGCACATTTTCCTGCCTGTCTTGACAGTGGGCCCCCATCCTGTAGGCTGGCTCATGACACACCTATACTGAATGGAGAAACATAACCAACAGAGCAGGGATTTGAATCCACACCACAATAGTGTGCCCTAACCTAAGGCGTGGCTAGGGTAGGTATCTCCTGCTGAAGCTGTTCCACTTTGTAGCAATGTATCATTGGAGCAAAGACTTGAACCAGAACCTCCCATGTCTCAGCTAAGCTTTCTCACCCTTAGGTAATAGCATCAGTCCTCAATATGGCCCAATGACTAGTTCTTTCAAAGTGAAACAGCTCCAACACTGTATAAGGATGTCCAAGAGCCTGGGGGCTGCAGCACTTGCCTGAAAAGTGGAAGATCAAGGTTAAAGGCCTTGCTCCAAGCATGGATTTACATCTCCCTGGCCCAGATGTATAACCTAACCAGTAGGCTCCTGGTTGTCTGTTGTGCTGTGTGTGCTTTCACTTCCATGAGCTGAAGAATTGCATTTGGGCACCTGGCTCTGGGTGAAGGTTTATTATTGAGGATTTACATGGAAGGAGCCACTTGCCAAGGCAAACTGCACCCCTTTCCTTTGTGCAGTGTCTCATTCCTGGCAAGGCTAGGTGGCTCTCTGCTCTCCTTATGTCTGATCATCCTTTTCTTAAGCACCTCGTTTTCTTTATGAATTGTTAGAGGAGCCTAGGCACCTACCTAGATAGCACAATAGATAGGAGTTAGACATTGCAATGCCTAGTAACCCTTGGGGGATTTGGGCCTATTTAGCTGTAATGGGAACCACTTAGTTTTGCTAGAGGATGCTGTGCAGCATATGAGCTTCGTTTGGTGAGCACTGTAACCTTTGGTGACAGTTTAAAGTTAATGTATATGTTAGACAAAGCTATTTCATCCTGCAGCCATGGATGATTTTTGCTCTCTCCTTTTAGAAAGGCTGATTTAACATCCATGAATCAGAGGGGTTTTTCGATGTAAACATGAGCAGGATTTTGGCAGGGGGAGGAGGAGGGTAGAATTTTCCCTCCCATGTCTCTAACACCTCCTTCCATTTAGCAATATGGGGAAAACTGAGAGGTTGCAATTTTTCCAGCCACTTGTTGTTCACAACCCTCCTCTTGGGAGTCACAGTCCACAGGTCAGAAACCTTCAGTGTACTGCACTCAGTACTTTGGAACATGAGGATTCTGGATGGAAGAGACTGGGGGCTGGAGAAAATTTTTGAAGAAACTTAAAATGACATGAATCCAGCAAGGGTAGAATTCTGTTCTGCTTCAGAGAAGTAACTGGCAGTCACTTTTCTCAAGGAACAGAAAGAGTGGTGCTGGAAATGCCTTCATGTCTGGAGCAAGACTAGCCATTGCCATCTTCAATCCACATCACCTGCTCTATTCTAAAGTCAGGAGTTAACAATAGTTCATCCAAGCCAACAAAACTGCAGCAGGGGAGGACCTTGGGCTGGGTAAATTCACTGATGGATGACACCCGACATTCCAGGAAACCCAAGGGAATTATGTAGAGTTGTAAATCAGCACAATGAATCCTGACTACACCAAACTCTCTAGCTTGTGGCTGTTTGAAATCTCTCTCCCACCTTGACAGACTTGTGCGCATGGTTCACAGCTGGATCACTGCCACTTTTTGATAATTTTTGAACAAGAATAATTCATTAAAGCCTTGAACATGGAGGTATTTAAGCATATGAGTAAGGCTAAGCACATGCTTAGTTGCTTTGCTGAATTAAGTGCCATAATGATCACCAATCTGGAAATTCTCACTGTAGTAGAAAGTGTAACTAGGCAGAGCAACTGAGGCAGCTGCTTTGAGTGTTGACTTGTTGGGGGACGATGGAACTAGCTGCCATTGCAGCCACACCAGCATGGCAGTGGCATGACAGCACCTGCTGCCCTGGGTACTTGGCTGCATCATTCTGCCTCCGCAGAAACAAAATAGCTCCTTTTGGCAAAGTATCTGGATTTACACACGACAGAGAAAGGGTTCTTCAAAGCAAGCAATTTCTAGTCTGAAATGAGACTATGCAAAAATGACACAATCAGCAAATCTGCTCCTTTAATGTATTTCAATTTCTATCTGTTTAGTTTTGTGTCAAAAGTAAGTCTTGTCACTGGTCTTAGCAAAAGAAAACTCAGAGAGATGGATTCTTTTCCTTGCTCAGTAAACATGAGTGTTTACTAAGTTTTTGTTATATCAATCTAAACTCATTTGCCGGTAAATATTTAAAGTTTACATTAAAAAGTTAAAGGCAAAATTCATGTTTTTGGCAAAATTTTTCACTTTCTGGGGCAAAATGCCAACCTTAATAAAAACTCTTTATTCTTAGCTTCTGATGTATGGAGGGCAGAGAAGAGTGTTAAAAATACAGAAGACAGAAATGAGAAAAGTGATGATACTGCGGTGACACAATAAGTTAGACGTGGAAGAAAGTAAGAAAAAAAAGAAGAGGGGGAAAAACATTACTTTAGAGTTAGCAAATATTTATTTAATGGGCATCCCCCTGTAAAATAGTTGCCATATCACAATATTCACTATAGAACAAGTGCTACACACAGGGTCTTCGAAGTCATAAATGCATTATTCTTAATTCCACTTATCAAACAGGTCTTTTATTTGTATTATGCCTGCAGACATTTTATTCTATGCAGCTGTTTATATCACATCCATCAACACGATATCTGAGCAAATAAACAAGAAGGGTGATTGGTGCCATTCAACATCTGTCTTTATGCTGCTGTTGGCTCAGAAAGGGGTGGTGAGAAAAGGTTTGGTTAATACTTCCCTTTGGCTTCATGTCAAAGACTGCCCCTCTGCTCAATCAACCCCACTGTAAATGGGAAACTGGTCATTTGGAGTCAAAAATTGCCCTCCATCTGATGTTAGCAACTTTATTCCTGTGGGTACTATTGGCTATACAAGCTGGAATGCCTTACCTACAGTAGCCCAATGGGCTGTTTGGCTCTGGTGGGCCTTTGACTTTGATTTCAGTGGCTGATGCACAACATATTGTTTCTCTCTTGCTTGCATCTTGCCTAGCAGATGCAGTTAGTCTTGAAAAGGTGAAGCAAGGTGATATATTCCTTCCACACATCCTGATGCAAAACATCTGCTGACCATATATGCATCTTACATGTTTCTATGTGACCAAGGTGGCAAGAGAGTGCTTAAAGCAAGAGCAAAGTCATATGCACCTTTATCCAGAAGCATAGTTGCCTCTGATCATTGCTGTAACCTACAAGAGTGACCGGTGCCCTACTGAGGAAATATTTTTGTTTTTAGCAATTGTGTTAGTTGTCCGGCAAAAGATGGTATGACTATATAATTCAACAAGTGTGTTTATCAGCTTGTGTTTGCTACCAATTCAAAGACAATGCCCCAAACAGTCATTCCTTAGGAATGCAGATCTTACAGCTTTGGCATTAAATTTTGCTTAATGGAATTTGCTGCACAGATAAAACACAAAAACAGCAAGTCCTGACTCTGAAGACATTTCCTCTGATAACAAACAGTCGACATAGGAAAAAATATAAATTATCCACTGGTTTGTCTGAGGTCAATGATTTAAAAAAACAAAGTTTAAAAAATCCAGACAAGTTGCACAGAAGAATGGATTTCAATTTGATGAGGTATTCTAAATCATGTGAGCTCACTTCTTGCAAGGCATGTGTTAGAGTAGTGATTCTCAACCAGGGTGCTGTGGCACCCTTGGCAGTCAGGGATTTATTTTAAGGGTGCCACAGGGTCCTGTACATGATTAGTACTGTTAGGTGTGCAGACACCAACACATGACTCACAAGATAAACCCAGAAGCTGCATTCACACGTGCATGGACGTTTGACTCCCTGGGGACAACTAGCAGTGGTGCAGCTTCTGCGGCCGCTAGTTGTCCCAGGGGAATGCTTGTGTAACGCATGCTCTGGTGCGCAGCAGGTTACCCCAGGTGGGGCAGGGGAGGCTGGAGCCAGCACTGGGCTGGCCCTAGCAGCCTTACCTGGGGTTCTGGGGGCCTCCCAGGCCTGCAGCAGTGACAATCTTGCTGCTAGGAACTTGGCCGGCAGCTGCAGTGTGACTCCGGCTGGCCTGGCTCCAGTTCTGAGCAGCGCACATTGCCCCCACATGCACCGCTCAGGGGGTTTTTTTGTGCAGGTATTTTGACCCTAGATATCCAGGGGTCAACCCCCTCCCCCTTTGCAGTGCAGACAACAGCTGAATGTGCAGTATGTTGTGCCACAGACGTGTCTTGTAGCACTACATACAGCACGGTCGTGCTCACCTGGATGTGGCCAGAGATTTCAAACAGGAAATCATAGTGTCAAAAGCATTCTACCCTACTGTGATTTTTCTGAGTTCTTTGCAGCAGAAGAATTGCTCTATTATTTCTGTGGTCAGAAATGAGTGAAAGCTAGAAGCTGGCATTTTCAAGGGGTGCCTTGAGCCCAGAGGCATAATGTGTGCAAGGTTTGCACCCTGGGCAAACCCTGTGGGAGAGCTGGGGTGGAAAGGGCTGGAGAGGAGGGGGTTGAAGTCTTACCTACTCTGGGGACTCAAAAACAGTCCCTGGCTGCTGCTGTTGCTGCCACCCACAGTTCATGCATTGTCTGCCTGTCCCAGCTGTCACTCCTTCATCAGTGGTGTGGTACCTATGCACCCAGCTGCTGTTGTAATAGCAATGCCCGGGGGCTACTTCATCTGTTGGGGCATGGACTCCATGAAGGTGGGGGTTGCCATGCTGTCATGAGACTGGGGTGGTGCCTGGGACTGTTATTCTACTTATAGATCCATAGATCCATAGATGTTAGGATCGGAAGGGACCTCAATAGATCATCGAGTCCGACCCCCTGCATAACCAGGAAAGAGTGCTGGGTCTAGATGACCACAGCTAGATGCTTATCTAACCTCCGCTTGAAGACCCCCAGGGTAGGGGAGAGCACCACCTCCCTTGGGAGCCCGTTCCAGACCTTGGCCACTCGAACTGTGAAGAAGTTCTTCCTAATGTCCAATCTAAATCTGCTCTCTGCTAGCTTGTGGCCATTATTTCTTGTAACCCCCGGGGGCGCCTTGGTGAATAAATACTCACCAATTCCCTTCTGTGCCCCCGTGATGAACTTATAGGCAGCCACAAGGTCGCCTCTCAACCTTCTCTTGCGGAGGCTGAAAAGGTCCAGTTTCTCTAGTCTCTCCTCATAGGGCTTGGTCTGTAGGCCCTTAACCATACGAGTGGCCCTTCTCTGGACCCTCTCCAGGTTATCCGCATCCCCCTTGAACTGCGGCACCCAGAATTGCATGCAGTACTCCAACTACGGTCTGACCAGCGCCCGATAGAGGGGAAGTATCACCTCCTTGGACCTATTCGTCATGCATCTGCTGATGCACGATAAAGTGCCATTGGCTTTTTTGATGGTTTCGTCACACTGCCGACTCATGTTCATCTTGGAGTCCACTAGGACTCCAAGTTCCCTTTCTACTTCCGTGCCACCCAGCAGATCATTTCCTAGGCTGTAGGTGTGCTGGACATTTTTCCTCCCTAGGTGCAGCACTTTGCATTTCTCCTTGTTGAACTGCAGTCTGTTGTTTTCTGCCCACTTGTCCAACCTATCCAGGTCTGCCTGCAGCTGTTCCCTGCCCTCCGGTGTGTCCACATCTCCCCATAGCTTTGTGTCATCTGCAAACTTGGACAGAGTACATTTCACTCCCTCGTCCAAGTCACTGATGAAGACATTAAAGAGTATCGGTCCAAGGACCGAGCCCTGCGGGACCCCACTGCCCACACCGTTCCAGGTCGAAACCGACCCATCCACCACTACTCTCTGGGTGCGACCCTCTAGCCAATTCGCCACCCACCGGACTGTGTAGTCATCCAAGTCACACCCTCTTAACTTGTTCACCAGTATGGGGTGGGATACCGTATCGAAGGCCTTCCTGAAGTCTAAGTATACGACATCCACCCCTCCTCCTGTGTCCAGGCGTTTCGTAACCTGGTCATAAAAAGAGACTAGATTAGTCAGGCACGATCTGCCTGCCACAAACCCGTGCTGGTTTCCCCTCAGCATAATTTGTCCTGCCGGGTTCTCACAAATGTGAGCCTTGATAATTTTTTCAAAGACTTTGCCAAGGATGGAGGTGAGACTGACTGGCCTATAATTGCCCGGGTCCTCCTTCCTCCCCTTTTTGAAAATGGGGACCACGTTGGCCCTTTTCCAGTCCTCCGGGACTTGGCCCATGCGCCACGAGCTTTCAAATATTGCCACCAATGGCTCTGCAATGACGTCGGCCAGTGCCTTCAGCACCCACTTGCCCACTGCAAGTTATGCTACTGCTTGAGTCTAACAAGGAGTGCCTTGAGTCTAAGAAGGTTGAGAACCACTGTATTGGAGGACTGGCACCAGAATTTGCAAAGGAATCACTTGCCATTTAACCCCAGAATAAAATGTGTTTTAAAACATTACTGTAGATAGGGAACTCAGACAGTAAATCTGGTGCTTTTCTGGCTCACTGGAAAGTGTCAGGGAACAGTATCTAGTGCTTTAAATATCACTGTAAAGAATTAAGATCTATTGATCTCGGATATTCTAAATGATAATGCCCTGATACCCTGGCCATTCATACACACTGTTCCTTTGAGGGACCAAGTGGCTGCCATAGGAAAAGGTGCAGGAACTAGGAATTTATCTGGTCTAAATGGTGAAACTTTCCTTCCCATTCTCTCCCACATTAGGTAAGAGTTTCCTTAGCAGTCAGATTCTGTTATACCCCTACTGCTGGAGCACCTACAGCTTCTCCAAAGATTCAAACTGTGAGCAAGAGGCATCCATTTGACAAAACCAAGGAAAAACCCTTATCTGGGCATCTGCCAGAATCAGAGAATAAGAAACACATTCATGGCAGGTGTATAGAAATGTCCCTTCTGTCTCTAAAGACATTCTGCCCACAGCTATCTGCAACAAGCTTCATCCTGAAGATCAGGGTGCCTACAATGACCCACCCTCACCTGCGGGTGCAGGATCACCAATGAAGATGACTTGCCGTCAGTCTCACAAGCCTGCCATCCGATCGGCTCTCCTGTCCTGAACCCACTGGTCCATGATACACAAGAAGAATCTGTTCTGCTGCTTTTGAATTTACAGGGTGGTAGCAGACGTTTGCTCAGTGTTGCTAATCTCCAAGTCATTACGATTCCTGTATTAAACTCCTGACCTTGCCTTTTGTTTGATATTTGCCTGGACACCTTGAGCCAGCAACTGTAATTCTGGAATCTGATTCTTGCTTGGCATGTGGCCTTCACCTTACCCCCTCCATTCCTTAGTGGAAAAAAGTGACATGAATTCTTCCAACTTTGAAATTTTCCCTGGCAAATTGTCTCCTTCCCTAGGATTATGTTAGAGAAAGGAATGAATGGCTCTGAATTCTAAAGTAGGAACTTAAAAAAACCTAATAATTTCCAGTGACATTTCCCACCATTTTAAACTAATCTGAGGGTAGGTCAAATCCGAAGCAGAAACTATTCTTTCACTGCCATATAAATGCACTGTGCAGCAATGGAGCAGACTGTATGCTTGTTAGGGAATATGAATGGGGAATTTTCCAAGAGTTCATGTCTACTACTTGTCTTTCTGAATGACAGCTCAGAAATGAAAGTGTATGGGCTGGGTGATGTATTTGCAATCTGTTAATATGCTCCACTCTGAAGGATATTGGAACAGGAAGCACAGAGTAATGTGTCACTTGCTGTCACAAAATGTAACTTTCCTTCCCCATTTTGGGGGTGAATTTCAGGGATTATGAAGGTATGAAATTCTAATAGCTCTGGTTGTAGGTGCTCATAGGGCAGAGTAAAACTTCCTCACTGGTCATTTGATCCACATCCAATCTTTCATCCCCTCCCATGCTATTCTTCTGCTAGCCATTCCATTAGAAAAGACTTGCAGTCACGGCAAGCTGTATGGTTCTTTCTGTGGTGAAGATTAGTATCCCTGGGGCAATAGGATGAGATCATCAAACTGGGCTTCATCTGACATGAGGTTAGGATTTGAACCTTTTGTAAGGCAAGATTAAAAGAAACAAAATGACTGGAACATTAACCTGGTGCCTCCGTGCAGACAGCCCTATCTTGGAGTGCTCTGTGTGATGGGCACACTAGGACCATATGAAATAGCAGATCCCACATTCACATGGAAAATGGTTCCCTGGAGTTTGTGGTTTGCAAATATGCCAAATTCTTTGCTGAACTGGGTGACCGTACAGCTGACCGTGCTGTTTCCTGTACACCAGTTATGGAATACAACACTTCCTGGATAACAGAAGTGGAATGTCCAGCAAGCACAGCACAGTCCTGACTTGCTGCCTGGGATACTGTTTCATCCGGCCTCTTATCATTTCCCCTGGATGAGATGGAAAAATGAGCTCATTAATCAGAGGGCAACTTTGTCTCTAACATAGATGGGTAGAGTCCTCAGTAGCTTGTTTCTGTTAAAACTTTCAGTGGCTTTATAACGAGTTGTTATGCCATCACCAATCATGCTTCCTAACACCTGTGATAAGAACTTGGCAGGGGACTCATTACTCACGAACAGACTACACTTGAGTGGCTTCTGAGACTTTCAGGAGCTTGGTCTTGTTGTCATGAGCCAGCCTGTTGTTCCCATTCAAAATCTCTCTGCCTATAATAAAATGACAGTGACAAATGTCAAGTTTTACCAAAAGCAGAGCAGTTCCTACCCAATCCACCTTAGCAATAATGGAGTGGAGAGAAGTGATATACCCTTGGCATAGACACTTCCATTTTAATGAAAGCCATTGTGTGTTGGAAAAAATGTTTGGAACACAAGCGTCTGTCCAGCGCATGTTTAAAGGGGTGCCCATTTAGGATTGGACTATGTACACACTGCATCACATTCCCAAAGCACCCACAGTATGTGTTATTGGTTACATTTGACAAATAATTATAGTTCTACTGAAGTCAATGCAGCCATGCTCATTAACACTAGCTGAGCATATAGTCCCTGGTTTCCCACCATGCTTCACAGAAAAGAGGTAAAGCTTTAACTTGTGGAGGTCATGGGGTTATAGTATGTGCAGGATCTGAAAGGATCATTACTGACCTTACAGCTGCCTTGGTGGGGAAGTGTGGATGTGCCATCTTGAACTGAGCAGCAAAGCAGTGTCACTTAGGTTCACAACCTGGGAGGAGAGTTCTTGGATCCCCTGATGTATCTGAGTCTCCAGGTGGCAGCAGTGGCTAGTAGTGTTTTTCACCAACTCCATCTGACGAGAAGGCTGCAACCTTTTTTTTCAGATTCAGAGAGGGCCACCGTATCCAATTTATCCATGTCTTCATAACCTTAAGGCTAGACTATTACAATGTGCTCTACTTGGAGCTCTCCTTGATGACCATTTGGAAGCTGCACCTGGTGAAAACACAGCAGCCTGCCTTTTGGCAGGGCTGGGTTGCCAAGAACACAAGCCTCCAGTGCTCCAGAACTTGCACTGGTTCCCAATAGCTTTCTGGGCACAATTCAAAGTTCTGATTTTGACCTTGAATGTTCTGGACTCTGCCTACCACCTTCTTCTTTATGCCCCATCACAGTCTCTAAGGTGAGCCAAGAGTAACTTCCTGCAGACACTAGCAAGATACCAAAGTTACTTGATAAAATGTTTGGGAAGTCATTCTCAGGAGGCACCTCTCTCTAGAATTCCTGTAAGGCCTGCCAGAGCCCAAGCCTGGACATCTTTTAGGAAGTGCTGTAAGTGTAAGACATTCCTTTTTGGGCAGACATTTAGCAAGCAAGGCTAAACTGGGATATTGTTTGGAGGGCATGGGGGCTGCTATATAGTTAATGCTTTATTGCCTTTTATAAGTTGTTCTGTTTCCCTCGTTCATTTGTTTTATGTTTTGCTCTCTTCTATGAGCCACCCTGAGCCTTTGTTGGGAAGGGAGACATAATTATCTAATAAATGACCCTACGATGACCCTACGATGACAGGCTGAGAGCCATGGGGCTCTTTAGCCTGGAAAAGCGCAGGCTCAGGGGTGATCTGATGGCCACCTATAAGTTTATCTGGGGTGACCACCAGTATTCAGGGGAACGTTTATTCACCAGAGCGCCCCAAGGGATGACGACTAGGTCGAACGGTCATAAACTACTACAAGACCGTTTCAGGCTGGACATAAGGAAGAATTTCTTTACTGTCTGAGCCCCCAAGGTCTGAAACAGCCTGCCACCAGAGGTGGTTCAAGCGCCTACATTGAACACCTTCAAGAGCAAACTGGATGCTTATCTTGCTGGGATCCTATGAACCCAGCTGACTTCCTGCCCTTTGGGCAGGGGGCTGGACTCGATGATCTTCTGAGGTCCCTTCCAGCCCTAATGTCTATGAAAGTCTATGAAATAAATAACTAAATAAACCCTAGCCACAGCAGAATCAGAAGGGCTTGAAAATATCATTGCCTAATTACCCATTTTTCTACTTTAGCCCATGTTTCCTTGATGTGCATATGATTTAGAACAAATTTCCAGAGCAGGACCAGTATCCTAACAATAGACAGTCCTCTTCTTGTCCAAGTGCTTGGTGTAGGGCCACCACAACTTGAAACGTCTGGGAATGAGAGTTTCTTGCTACACATGTGAGAGTTGCCAGGTTTGGTGACACCGCACATAATCTGGTGGCATGGTGCCACATGTATTACAATATATGAATCCTTTACAGTGAAAAAGAAAATCAACAAAGAAGCAAACCAAATTATTCTTGCTTGGCTCTAGCTAATAACATATGGGCACTAACATGATAATCCTGAAAAATGTTTGAATAACCCTGTGTAGAGGAGCACTGAACCTACCACAAACACTTTCTTACACTGGATAGTGCACTGTGGATAATTGTAGGGTTCTGACCGAAAGCGCTTAAAATCAATGGAAGTCTTCCTACTAACCCATAAATTTCACAACAAGAAAGGAATTGCTTTGATCATCTGGCTTGATTTTAAAATACAATAAACTTTGATAAATAAGCAGCCAAGATTTTACTACAGTAACCCACTTAAAAAAATGTTGAGGAGCAAAACCAAGAGTTGCTTGACTTCTACTCTACTATTTTATCCACGCATCTCCCTTCCTTTGGTCTAATCCAGGGTGCTTACACAAGTTACATTTTTGGCATGATTGGGCCCCTGAAGGTGCTCTACAGCCATGCTATAACACATGTACACAGTTTCATGGCGCTTTTTAAATGGTGGATCACACAAAAAATTAACCCTCATCAAATCAGGTATTAGATGAAAGTGCTCTAAAGCAGAGCATCTTAGGGAATTTGTGTTCCCTTGAAGATTATTTTTTTGTGCTTTGCAGGACTGGGCTGGTGCTTACACAGGCAGGGCTGTCAACAGAGTAGGTAGGGGGAGTGATGGGGGGGGCTGGGGAGGGAGCAGAAAGAAGCTGCCAGCTGGGCTTTGCCTAGCCAGAGCTAGAGTGGGGGACAGGGTGGAATGGAGCCCCCTCGACTTGCCAGCCTGGCCCAGCTCTCCACAATACCCTAGCCAGGGTAGCTGGGGGGACCACAAGGCAGGGGGGCTCTGTTCCACCACCCCTCCAGGTCTGGCCAGGTAAAACCCAGTGGGGAGCTGCCTGCTGCTCCCTCCTTATCCCCCTTCCTTCCCCACTGACAGCCTGGAGCTGGGGTGGGGTGGGGGCAGGGCTGGGGAGAAGGGCAGTTTGGCAGCCTCCTTGGAGGCTGCTGGAGCACCCCTGCCTGCTGGCCAGAGCTGGTGCAGGAAGGTTTAAGTCCCCCCAACCCAACAGGCAAACATCTGTTACAGGGGGTCACAGGGGGTGGGAGACCTCTAACTCATGGCGCTTTGTGCAAAGTGCCATGAGTTAGAGCAGGACCCCTAAACATCTGTAGGCACCCCCAAATTCCACTGCTTATTAATCTGCAATGGAGAAAAAATTCTCCAGTCAGGAGCATTATAGATTCAGAGGAACCTTACCTGCTGTACAACCAGCTTCTTAGTGTAACGTTCATACAGCACTGATAGGTTTTCTGGCATTACTGGTTCCCTATAATAATCCATCAAAACCACTATTTGAGGTAATTCTGTGTTCCTTCTTTGCCATGCAGTTGTCTTTCAAAAGGCTTTCCAGGCCATTTCATAAATCTGGAAAATGTAATTTGTGATTCCACAATTTTTTAAGGATTTCTTTGGAGAAGTATAAAAACAACATCCATCAGAAGCCAGTTGCAGGCTCTCAACAGCCCAAGATCAGTACCTGACTGTTATCCATAACAGTTATCCATAACAGTATCTGACTGTTATAGAAATAATGGTGACTCAACAGAACTGCTTCAACTTCTGGTTCTGCTACATGCTTTCTTTGAGATTGGGGACAAGGTAAGTCTTGTATCATCATTTGATTCATGATGGCTTAGTTTCTGAAGTTAGAGGCTCAAGTTAGTTCCTTCTGGGTGCATCTACATATGTAATTAATTCACAGCAATAAACTCTGGCCCATATTGAGCTGGAGTTTATTGTTCCTGGATACACTGCTTGAATGTGTGCCTGGGACTGCAGTATGTTGAGCTAGGTTGGAGCAGCCCTGGTTGGCAGGGGGCCCATGGAGTCTTCCTGCCAGCTTGGGACTACTCTGACCCATCCCAACACACTGCGGAGGGGCTAGCTGGGGCATGAGGATGCTCCACTGTGGGGCCAGCCAGCAGGCAGCCCCCACACTGAAGCCTCGGTGTGCCCCAGCCAGCAGGGTCAGTGTCTACTCATGCGTTGCTGTGCATGAAAAAAACTCTGCAGCAGGATAGTATTTGTATTTACATGTACTAACTTGCTGCAGAGTTTATTAATATCCTATGGCTTAATAGGGCTGCACAAATAGATACCAAGATATTTACTGTGGAGCTAATTAGGCAACTCCACAGTAAATGTCTCATGTAGATACGCTCTCTGGTATTAAGCAAAGATCAGGTGTTTTGATCTGGATATCACAAAACTGGTTTAAAATGCTGCTTCTCGTGATGCCCATATCTCAAATTACAAATGTAGTAAGAGTCTGTTTTCACCGCTGATTCCAGGTTTCATGGAATCCAGTTATCCTTAGGCAAATTCAGTTATATACTTCTCTGACTCTGCAATATGATGACAGGCAAACTATTAATTCTGCATTCAGCAAAGTACATAACATCACTCTCTGTATATTACTTCTTATGCATCCCTTGCATATGCCACTTTGGCCCTGTCTATGCAGACGGCATTTTTACTAGTTTCAATCAAATTGGTTCTGGTGTGGAGACTTTTTATGATGGATTTAAAGCTTGTTACACTGGCTTAGTTTGCTCCTGTACATTTACTAATACAAGGCAAGTTGTCATGATCCAAGTTAAATATCTATAAAAGGGTTTGCCTAACATTGTTAGTTAAACCATTACAGGCCAGATCTTTGAAACTAAGTCCGCAGTTGAAGACATCCACAAACTAACAGAAGGTGTGTTGGTTAATGCACTTTAATGGGAGCACAAAACAAAAGGTTCCCTTTGCCAGCAGTGAAGCTGTTCAGAGCAAAAATACAAGGCAGGCAGGGTTCAGAGATATCAGAGGTTATTTAAAATAAGAGATGCAGTCACATTATGCATTTTAGTATCATAATGTGGTTGTTCCATGGTAGCTTAGGTATGGGAGAATATGCATTTTTTAAGACTTTCTTCAGCAACTTTGTTTTGCTGGAACAGAAGCAGTGGCCTAACAGGCATGTTTGTACCCTGCAAAAATGCTGCATGAGAGTGGGGGGTGGTGGAGGAGTGTTCTGAAAATGGGGAAGGGGAGCATAGGTTCACATATCAGCAGGTAGGAGGGGGCCACAAGTCTTAGCCAAAACAGTCCCTGGCTGCTGTTGTTGTTGCTGCTGCCATGCAGGCCACTGACACAAGTGACATTTTGTTGCATGATTTGCATGATTGACCCCCTGAAGCGCTCTATAGCCATGCCCTTACAGAAGGGCACGGCTGCAGAGCACTTTAAAAGGGCCTGATCCTGGGATGATCTGAACCCTCATTACATTACATGAGAGTTCAGATGAAGATGCTTCACAGTGGAATGCCTTCGTTAACTTGTGTCAGCACATGCTGGGAGCAGGGCTCAGCTGACACAACCCAGCCCTGCTCCGGGCGCTGTCTGCAGAATGGGAGCAGAGGAAGGAAGAGGAGGAAGTTCCTTCTAGAGTTTGCCGAGCTGGTGCTAGAAGGTGGGGTGGGTAGATTGGAGCCCCCACTACATGTGTGGGGGGCAGGATTCAATACTGCCCCACACTTTAGCACCAGCTGGCCCAGGGACGGGCAATTATTTTGGGCAGAGGGCCACTTACTGAGTTTCAGCAAGCCATTGAGGGCTGCATGACAGGCAGCTCAGGGCAGATTAATATTAATTTTCTAAATTTTTAGGTTCCCCCCCCCCGGCCGCATTTTGCCCACCCCTGAGCTGGGCAAACCCCAGATGGAGCTCCCTTCACTCCCTTCCCCACCTCCCATTCTGAAGACAGTGCTGGGGCTGGGAGGGGGCAGGGATGGGGCTAGGAGAGAGTGGCTGCAGACTTGCAGCTGCTCCATACTGCAGCTTGATCCCTCAACCCCTGGGACCCAACATCTGCTGGGTCTGAGGGATTGCTGGAACTCATGGTGTTTCCCGTGAAGTTCCGTGAGTTACAGCAGCTAGCTGCACTTCTGTCTGTACCTGCACTCTACCCACCCTGGCTCTCACTCTTAAAGCAGCAGCAGCACAGTGCTTGTGCACCAGCTGCTACTACAAGAGCAACACTGTGGGGCTGCTCTTGCTATCACAGTGCATATTCTGCAAGGGCAAAGGTCAATTTTCATGCTTTTCCCAAGTCAACACCTGCGGCTGGTGCCCCTCTTACTTGCCTCTAGTTACTCTACTGTACAGAAGATTTCTAAAGCTTTACTCCAGACAACAAAGATCAACCCTGGTTCATCAGTATGGTTTTCATAGATTTCATAGACATTAGGGCTGGAAGAGACCTCGGAAGATCATCGAGTCCAGCCCCCCGCCCAAAGGGCAGGACGTCAGCTGGGGTCATAGGATCCCAGCAAGATAAGCATCCAGTTTCATCTTGAAGGTGTTCAATGAAGGCGCTTGAACAACCTCCGGCGGCAGGCTTTTCCAGACCTTGGGGGCTCGGACAGTAAAGAAATTCTTCCTTATGTCCAGCCTGAAATGATCTTGTAGTAGTTTGTGACCATTCGTCCTTGTCATCCCTTGGGGCGCTCTGGTGAACAAACGTTCGCCTAGATACTGGTGATCCCCCCTGATAAACTTGTAGGTGGCCATCAGATCACCCCTGAGCCTGCGCTTTTCCAGGCTAAAGAGCCCCAGGGCTCTCAGCCTGTCATCGTAGGGTCTGCTTCCCTGACCCCTGATCATGCGCGTGGCTCTTCTCTGGACTCTCTCAAGCTTCTCCACATCCTTTTTGAATTGTGGAGCCCAAAACTGGACGCAGTACTCCAGCTGCGGCCTCACTAAGGCCGAGTACAGGGGGAGAATGACGTCCTGGGATTTGCTTGAGAAGCATCTATGGATGCAAGCCAGCGTTTTGGTCGCTTTACTAGCCACAGCATCGCATTGCAGGCTCATGTTCATCTTGTGGTCAATGATGACCCCCAAGTCTCTTTCTTCCATAGTGCTAACCAACATAGCACTGCCGAGCCTATAAGGATGCTGCAGGTTTTTCTTCCCGAGGTGGAGAACCTTGCATTTATCGGCGTTGAACACCATCAGATTCTCATCCGCCCACTTGCTGAGCCTGTCCAGGTCAGCCTGGATCACCCGCCTGTCTTCTGGCGTGGATGCTTTGCCCCAAAGTTTGGTGTCATCGGCGAACTTGGCCAGTCCGCTTCTGACTCCAGTGTCCACATCGTTAATGAAGATGTTGAAAAGTATGGGTCCAAGGACAGAGCCCTGGGGGACCCCACTGGTCACAGGACACCACGATGAGTGACTTCCATCAATTACTACCCTCTGGGTCCGACCCCGGAGCCAATTTTCCAGCCAGTGGATCGTGGGGGACCCAAGGCGACAATTGGCCAGTTTCTCCAAGAGACGATCATGGGACACCAGATCGAAGGCTTTTTTGAAGTCAAGATATATGACATCAATCTCATCTCCCTTGTCCAGGTGATAGGTCACCTGGTCGTAGAAGGAAATGAGATTGGTCAAGCAAGACCTACCCGCAACAAACCCGTGCTGGCTATCCCTTAAGATGTTGGCGTCGGCCAGTCCATTAAGGATGGCCTCCTTAATAAACTTTTCTAAGATCTTCCCCGGGATAGAAGTCAGGCTGATGGGCCTATAGTTAGCCGGATCCACTTTCCTCCCTTTCTTGAAGATAGGCACCACGTTGGCCTTCTTCCAGTCTTCAGGCACTACACCAGAGCGCCAAGAGTTTTCAAAGATCCGTGCTAGAGGCTGGGCTATGATGCTCGCCAGCTCCTTGAGTACCCTGGGGTGGAGATTGTCAGGGCCGGCTGACTTGAAGGTATCCAGCTTCTCAAGATGTTCCTTCACAAAGTCAGCATTAATGGAGGGCAGGGGATCACCCTCACCCAGACTTCCCGGCCCTGTAGCAGGCACGGGCGTCCCATGGGGCTGATGAAAGACCGACGCAAAGTACCTATTTAATAGGTTGGCTTTTTCCTGGGCATCAGTTGTCAGTTGCCCCATCTGGTTCAGCAGGGGTCCAACGTTGCCCCTGCTTTTCCTCCGGCTCCCCACATATCTGAAAAAGGACTTTTTATTGTCCTTGATGCTCAAAGCTAGCTGGAGTTCAGTTGCAGCCTTGGCTTTCCTGGTCTGCTCCCTACAGGACCGGACCAGTGCAGAATAATCCTCCTTGGAGGTGACTCCCATCCTCCATCCTTTGTAGGCCTTTCTTTTTAGCCTCAGGAGGTCTGCTAGGTCCCTGGAGAGCCAGGGGGGCTGCTGTGCCCTCTTGCTGCCTTTCCTCCGAGATGGAATAGACTTAGTTTGTGCATTGAGGATCGCTCCCTTGAGGAGCAACCACTCTTCTTGAACTCCCCTCTCCCTGCGGTCACAGTCCCTTAGGGCCTCACTGACAAGCCTCCTGAGCTTGTCAAAGTTGGCTTTCCTGAAGTCAAGGACTTGCGTGTTGCTGACCGACTTGCCAGCTTTTCGACGGATGGTGAAGGTGATCAGCTCGTGGTCGCTGTCACCCAGCTTCCCATCGATCATTAGGTCGCCGACTAGGTCCTCCCCAGTAGCCAGCACCAGGTCGAGCAGCGCTTTGCCTCTCGTTGGCCCATAGACTTCTTGAGTCAGGTAGAGGTCATCCACACACGAGAGGAAGCTCTGCGACCGCTCAGATTTTTCTGAGCGATCCTCCCACGAGATGTCTGGGTAATTGAAGTCACCCATGACAACCATGGTCCTGGAGCAAGCTGCCTCAGCCAGTTCCTGGGCAAACTCCTGGTCTAGCTCAGGACTTTGGGTGGGAGGTCTGTAATAGACTCCCACCATTGTGTCCCCTGTGCCGTGTTCCACACGGATTTTAACCCAGAGGGTCTCCAGCCGTCCACCCTGGTCACCAATATCGGCTTGCAGGGACGCGTAGCTTTCCTTAACATAGAGAGCTACACCCCCGCCCCTTTTCTCTACACGATCCCTCCTGTACAGGGTATAGCCATCTATCCCCGTGGTCCAGTCATGGGTGGAGTCCCACCAGGTCTCCGTGATCCCTATGACATCGTAATTGTTTGCACTGAGCAGGAGGATGAGCTCCTCCTGCTTATTCCCCAAGCTCCTGGCATTTGTGTACAGGCAGGCAAGCGCCCCCTGGGGGGCTCCTTCCTTGCCCACAGATTTTACCAGGGCTGGGGCTGGGGCGGGCTCCCTTGAGTGCCATGATCCGCTGGCTTTGCAAGATTTGCTCAGCGGGCCAGCAGTGGCGGTCGTGCCCCCGTCCCCCAGCGGGCTTAGTTTAAAGCCCGGTGGAGCAGGTCAGCCAGTCTGGCTGAGAAGAGCCTCCTCCCTAGGGGAGAGAGGTGGAGACCATCTCTTCCCAGCAGCTCACTGCCTCTCTCGCCAAAGAGCGGGCTGTGGTCATGAAAGCCAAAGCCTTCCTGACGACACCAGCGCCGCAGTCTTTGGTTGACCACATAGATCCTCCTGTCCCTTCTCAGCCCATAGCCTGAGACTGGGAGGATCGACGAGAACACCACCTGTGCCCCCAGACCCTTAAGCCCCGCTCCCAAATCCCTGTAGCGCCTCATGACCTGGCTGGGAGTGCTCCGAGCCGTGTCATTGGTGCCCACATGAATAAGGAGCATGGGATAGCGGTCTGTGGGTTTGAGGAGCTTGGGGATCCTCTCCGCAATGTCCCGGATGCGGGCCCCTGGGAAGCAGCAGACTTGCCAGGCTAAGGGGTCAGGGTGGCAGATTGGCCCCTCCGTCCCCCTCAGGAGGCAGTCTCCCACAACAAACACCTTACGTTTTGTCTTGGGGAGAGCAGGGGCGGGAGCTGCAGTTTTATGATGAAGTGGAAAAATTCTGCAAAGCAGCAGCAGATGAACCACAAAAAAGGTATCCACATGGGCAGATCTATGATGTTCATCTATTTTTCTCCAGTTAAAGAGAAACTAGAAGCTTTACTAATATGCTAGAGGTATAGCACTAAATTATTCAGTTTAAGATCAAAGAAAAACCAAATACAACTTTATTGGAATGTGCACTATTTTGCTAAATTATATATTAAGTTAAAAAAACATGACAAACTTGGCAAAAATTGTCACAATAGTCATAAGATATTGTTTCATTATTCCTGTGGTCATCATAGTTAAATGTACGTTTCTTATTCAGATTCATAAAATAAAAACTAGTCGTCTTGAGCATCTTGACAGTGCTTCCAATACTTCACTGACAGTCATTTCTATAACTGAGTTAGTATTACAATACTTGAGTTGTGGCCTTTAGCTAAAGCTGAAAACAGTCTGCAGGGCTGTGAAATAGAAGAGAGACATTACCAGGAAGCGCTAACGCAGCAAAACTGCTGAAGAAATGATAGTTTGAATAGTGGAACATCAACACCATTAACAAGGAGAGAGGGCTGTTAACACCTGTGGAGTGAAGAGAAAATAGAAGGGATCAAGTAGATTTTAATGAGCGATGAAGTCAATGGATTCCCTCAGTGCTGCCTGAATAGGAATATCTGCCCCTTCCAAGCAATTGGTTTTAAAGTCTGTGTGAAGCAGGAATAAAAGTGGGTGTGTGGGGCGGTGGGGAGGAGGTGCAACTACACCCCCCCTGGATCCACCTCTGGGCAGCCATCTGTTGATCCAGTCCACCCCTGTGTACATCATCCTGCCTACAACTCTGGCTGTGCTATCAGTACTATGGGGCCAGGATCCATGTGTAGCAGCATTTGCTGGGCTGCGTAAAGCAGTTATGTGGTTTGGCCCAACTGAACTCCAAAACCATCATCATTTTGGGACTGATCCTGGACAGCAACCTGGAACTTGTAGTCTGGGTATCAATCTGATTTTATGATGGGGGGAGGGAGGTTGGGCAAGGGCATCATCTGTTAGTTGCTTGTGCTATCACTTTGAGGCCAGGGTTCCACTGTGCTAAGCCTTGTAAAGCAGAGGAACCTGCCCCAAAGAACTGACATTTGTCAGGGCCCTGTCTTTCCTGTACGCAGCATGGGGTCCAAAGACCTTGGTACTCTACACACACAATCCAAGGGGCACTTACAGCTCCTCTGTATCACCAAAACCAGCTGAAAGAACTGCAGACCACTGCTTATGTGCGCCCTTTGGTGAGCTTTAGGAAGGAGCATGAGAAGCAAGTTACTGGCCCTTGAAGCTTTAATACTGTCTGTTACAGTGCAGTCAAAGCCTGCTAGACAGGTCAGTTTTACCAGGGGAAAACTGACCAGAGCTCTGCTCCTGAACATGTTCATTAGGAGAAGGGTAGGGCTTGAAAGAGTGATTCCCTAGGAAAAGCTGAGCCATGGACAACTGCTCCAGCTCACTGGAGTATAATTTATATTCATGCATTTATAGTAATGCCTGATGTGAGTAAAGTTCTGCCTAAATCTAAAAGTAGATTTATTCCTCCGCATCCTCCTCCCTGTGTCCTGGCACAAACTACTGTGGAGTCAGAGCAAGAAAGGGGGTGGTTTAATATATTTAATAGATTATTAAGTCTGATTGATACAAGTCTTTCAGCTTTGTATGCATTAAAATAGGACTTGAGTGTTGCACAAGCCTTAATCTCACCCAGCACACACATATTTCCATGCTTTAATGTGATCATACAGTGACAGTGTCCAGATACCAGGATGCCAGTTTTCAATCCAAGGTAGACTGAAAGGGCCTCATTTGCTGTTAACTTATGGCCTTGGTTTATTAACATGTCAAAAAAGGGGCTATAAAGGAGGGACAAACCCCACTCCCAGTAAATACCACTTATGCAGGGAGTGGTTAGGCATGGGGGAAGGCATGGCTGGCTCAGCTTGTGCTTTGATAAGTCTGTCCTATAGCAATCTCTCTGCGGGGTACTGCAGTGGCAGTGAGGGACGCAGAAGTCTGGGTATTCCACTCAAATCTGCCTTTAGCTTGCGCCCTGCACTTCCTCTCTATCATCAGTCTGTTCTCTTACAGGTTGGCAGACCTCCTACGTAGAGCTTTAAACTAGCTTCATCGGGGAACAGGGATGCCGAGTTCAGGACAAGATTGGGGAGGACAAGCCATAAACCTCACTCTGGAATTGATCGGGTAAGTACTAACAGGCCCACTAAGAATCAGGATAGGGGAATACTAAGGACACCTATCGGGGGGCTTAGGTGTCCCTACACTAATGCTAGAAGTATGGGAAACAAGCAGGAAAAACTTGCACTCCTACTTGCAGACAAAGGTCTCGACCAGGTTGGTATAACAGAAACCTGATGGGATCCTACCCATGACTGGGCAGTGGGCATGATGGCTACAGGCTATACAGGCAGGATAGATTGGGGAAAAAAGGGCGGGGGGCATTGCTGTATACGTTAGGGAACATTATACATCATCTGTAATAAAGAGGGGAACAGAAGAAGGGCATATCAAAGTCCTATGGGACCCCCACACCAGGAGGAGGAGTTAAACCTAGAATTCTTGAAACAGGTCAAGGGCAGTACGCTCAAAAGACCTGGTTGTCATGGGTGACCTAAATTACCCAGGCATCTGCTGGGAGGAGTAGTCGGCCAGGTCTGCCCGTTCACGTAGGTTTTTAACCTGCATACAGGACCTGCATTTAACACAGGAGGTATGCACTCCCACTAGGGGAGATGCCTTACTTGACTTGGTGCTGGCCACAGGGGAGGACTTGGTGGGGAATCTACAGGTACAAGGTAACCTAGGGGATAGTGACCACCAGTTGATAGGATTCACTATCCGGCGTAAGGTGGGAAAGACAACTAGTAAAGTGGTAGTGCTAGACTTCCAGAAGGCCAACTTCAACGAGCTCAGGAGATTGGTTAGGGTGGGACTGAGGGGTAATCACATCTGTGAGATGAGAGTCCAAGAAGGGTGGGAGTTCTTCAAAGGATTGATCCTACAGGCGCAGAGGGGCACCATCCCAGTACATGCAAAGGGAGGCAAAAGAGCCAAAAAACCCTTCACGGCTGAGCAGGGAAATCCAGGAGAGCCTTCAGAGGAAAAAAGAGGCCTACAGGCTGTGGAAGCAGGGGTCAGCCACCAAGGAGGAGTATACCTGCTTGGCTTACACTTGCAGGGAAGCAATGAGGAAGGCCAAAGCAGATACAGAACTCAAGTTGGCAACAAAGATTAAGGATAACAAAAAGTCCTTTTTTAAGTACATAGGGAGCAGGAAGAAGGCACAGGGTAACATAGGGCCACTACAGAATGGACTAGGGTGACTCATAACTGATAGGATGGAAAAAGCGGAGCTCTTAAATAATTTCTTTGCTTCTGTTTTCCTGGACACGGATACAAATATTCCTCCCAATGAGTCTTTAGTTTGGAGTGTGAGTAATAGCAATCCACCAATGGTTAGCACTGACCTAGTGAAGGGGCACTTGGAAGGACTGGATGTATTTAAGTTGGCAGGCCCCGACGATCTTCACCCAAAGGTACTAAAAGAATTGGTGATGTCATAGTGAAACCACTGGTGCAATTGTTCGAGTACTCGTGGCACTCAGGACGGGTCCCAGAGGACTGGCAAAGGGCCAACATGGTCCCTATTTTCAAGAAGGGGAGGAAGGACCCAGGTAATTATAGGCCAGTTAGCCTCACCTCTATTCTCGTCAAGACCTTAGAAAAAATCATAAGGCATCACATTTGCAGGGGGCCAGAGAGTCGCACTATGGTAAGGGGTAACCAGCATGGGTTTATAGCAAGCAGATCCTTCCTGACTAACCTGGTCTCTTTTTATGACCAGGTTACAAAGTGCTTAGATTCAGGAGTGTAAGTAGATATTATTTACCTGGATTTTAAAAAGGCTTTTGACACAGTGTTGCACCCAATTCTTATAAGCAAACTGAGTAGCTGTGATGTGGACTTTTTCACAGTAAGGTGGGTGAAAAGCTGGCTCATGGGACACAGCCAGAGAGTGGTGGTGGGTGGGTCAGTTTCTCCCTGGAGGGATGTGGGCAGTGGTGCCCTCCAAGGCTCTGTCCTTGGACCAGTACTGTTTAATATCTTCATCAGTGATTTGGATGAAGGTGTTGAAAGCACCTAGTCCAAATTCACAGACGACACTACACTATGGGGTACAGTTAACACACTGGAGGGCAGGGAGCAAATTCAGGCAGATTTGGACAGACTGGGGAAGTGGGTGGATCAGAACAGGATGCAATTCAACAAGGATAAATGCAAAGTGCTGCACCTGAGGAGAAGGAATCTCCAACACACCTATAGACTGGGGGGTACCGTCTGAGCACCACAACAGTGGAAAGAGATTTCAGAGTCCTCGTTGACGCAAAAATGAACATGAGCCACCACTGTGATGGTAATAAGCAGGGCTAACCACACTCTTTCTTGTATCAGCAGGACTATCACTGTCCTGGGTGATAGCAGGTCTAGGGAAGTGATAATTCCCCTCTATGCAGCATTGGTGAGGCTGCAGATGGAGTACTACGTCCAGTTTTGGGTGCCGCAAAAGGGATGCAGATAACTTTGAGAGGGTTAAGAGAAGCGCTACTCATATGGTTGAGGACATGCAGGTAAGACCCTATGAAGACAGACTGAGGGATCTGAATCTCTTCAGCCTCCGCAAGAGAAGGCTGAGAGGCAATCTTGTGACTGTCTACAAACTCATCGGGGGAGCCAGCAGGGAATAGGGGGCACTCTATTTACCAGGGTGTACCTCAGGGTTACCAGAAAGAATGGCCACAGACTGAATGAGAAAAGATTTAGACTGGACAGAAGGAAGAAATTCTTTACGGTGAGGGTTGCCAAAATATGGAACAGGCTTCCAAGGGAGGTGGTGCTCTCCCCTACCTTGGAGGTGTTCAAGAAGAGATTGGATAGGCATCTGGCTGGGGTTACTTAACCCCAGCGCTCTTTCCTGCCTGGAGCAGGGGGTCAGACCCAATGATCTGCCAGGTCCCTTCCAACCCTAGAAATCTATGAAATCTATGAAATCAGGGCAGCTCATTTCAGATAAGCCTGGAGAAAGGGCCTTTAGCAAAAAAAAAAGTTGGGCTTTTTTACCTTCTAGCCTCAGAGCCTATAGGTTATATTAAGGCAATGGTCACCAAGCAGTCAATCAGGGTCAATCCTGGAGCCTCTTGCAGTTGATCCTGGGCTGGGGGGCTGAGCAGGTCAGTCAGTGGGGGAAAGGAGGGGGCACGGACCAGATTGAGGTCCCCATGGTGAGGGACAGAGTGCAGGAGCAGCCCAGTGAGTGTGGCTCGGGCCAGGCAGGTGGTGGGAGGATCGAGCCCAGGCAGCTTGTCCAGCGGCAGTTTTGTGTCCCTAGCCCTGATATAGCTGATCCAGGAGTGACCTGATGCTACGTGTGTCCGGCCACTCATGGGTCAGCTGCAGCAGGGCTCAGGGTGAAAAGGCCAGCCCACAGCAGGAACCACCTCTGCCGCATACAGATTGGGGGGGCACATGCCCCCCCGCAAATGTGGGGCAGTGTAGGCGGCTGCAGCAGCAGTGAGAAGGAGTGGTGCTGGAGCAGGGGCAGGCCCTGCACAACCAGGGCAAGGAGGGACGAAGCCATAAGCCGCTCACCCAGGGGGCGTGGGGACTGTGACAGCACTCACCCTGGGAGCGCATGGGGGGTGCGTGCCACCAGAATTGTGTGGGGTGGGCTGCAGCTGCAGGCTGGTGCCATGCTGTGATTGGGCTGGGAGGTGGCAGTGCTGCAAGCGGGGTTACGGGGGGCTGCAGCCACCCAAAAATTTGCTGCAGCCCCCCCAACCTCCCTCCCAATGCCACTGCCACCTGGCCCAACCACAGTGCAGCCCCAGCCTCTTCCGGGAACAGCTCATCACTACCTCCCATCCTCAGCCCACAACAGCAGCCTGCCATCCCCCATGTAGATCTGGGTCACATGCCCCCATTCCCTTGGGTGGAGGCGGGGGAAGGGTCAGGGCCTGGGAGGCAGCACCTGGCTGTGCCTGGTAGAGGCTGGGCCGCTCTTTGCTTGGGTTGGGTGGGGGTGGTGCTAGAAGCAGGATTGGGGAGGCTACAGCAAATTTTTGGGTGGCTGCAGCCCCCCGTAACCCCGCTTCCAGCAGCACCGCCATCCAGCCCGATTGCAGCATGGCCCTACTCTCCACCGGGAACAACCCAACCCACAGCTGCAGCCTGCCCTGCCCAATTCCAGGGGCACACACCCCTCTGTGCCCTCCCGCGCTGAGGCCCCCCCTCCCCGCTTCCCCGAATGAGCCACTCACAGTTCCGTCCTGCCCTGCCCCAGCTGTTCAGGGCCTGCCCCTGCTCCAGCACCACTCCCTCCCAGTGTTTCCTCTAACCTGTGTGGCATGCACAGCTGTGCAGGCGCTCCTGGCAGCATGGCATGAGTGTGCCTGCATAGACGCACATGCTGCACAGCTTAGAGGGAACGCCCTACCTCACTGCCATTGGAGGGGGGCAAATCAAGGCTCCAGCAGTGAGGCAGGGAGTGGAGCTAGGGCTGGGGACTCAATCTTTTCAACCCCCCACAGGGTAAATCTTGAGTTCCTTTTAAATTCCAAAAGTGATCTCCAACTTTAAAAGGCTGAAGACCACTGTATTATCATATTTTAAAACATTAATCTGTATTCAAAAGCATAGGCAGAGGGAGAAAATATTATTTGAGGGTGCTGAGCATGTGCATGCTTGCACTCATGTGTGCACAATGCTTCCCCCCCAGCAGGTAAGTCTGTCATGGGAAAGGGGTGGGGCAGGGGGCAGACTGATGCCCCCACAGTGAGGGAGGGAGTGGAGCAGAGGCAAGGGCTGGGGTGAATGGGACCCTGGGGCCAGGGCAGTTCGTGAGATGCTCAGAGCCCAAGCAGCTCATCCAGGGGCATAGAGGGGGAGGGGGCATGGCTCTGTGTGCACCCTGGCAGAAGCCTGGGAGGCATATTCCCCCTGGATTTGTGCATGGGGTAGAGGTGGCTGCCGCTGTGGACTGGGCTCTGTACCCCGCTGCCTCAGGAGCAGCACAACACCATATTCCTGCCACTGCTGGGAAGGCAGGGGACTCAGCACAGCCAGTGCGGGCAGGCATGTGGCATTGTGCCCCTCCCAGGGCTGCAGCAGCTGGGCACAGAGCTCAGCCCACAGCCTGCCTCCACCCTGTGCATGGATCTAGGGGACACGGGCACGTGCCCTGCCTCTGCCTCACTCTCTCCCTCACTGAGGGGTGTCACTGCGGGGGCGTCAATCTACCCCACAATGCCCCTTCCTCACGACAGACAGACCTGCTGTGGTGGGCAATGCTCTACAAGGCGCTGGGCTGCTGCAGGCTATGGCTGTGTGTCTGTGTCTGTGCGCACCCCTCCCCCTGCTGCTGCAGCCACCCAGAGCACATGCCTGGGCTGCCCTGCAGCCCTCTGTGCTGCCATGTATTTCGGGGGACTAAGCCCTGTTAGCCTCCACCTTCCACCACCTGTGATCAAAAGGGCCAGAATTTTTTAATGAAGATTCTTGCCCCCACGTGCCTCCTGAAGCTGGGGGTTGATGTAAAACAGTAAATATCATGAGAATTAGCAACACCTGCATTCACCTTTATTTTCTGGAAGTTAATTGCAGCCTTTTCCTTCCCATTACTCTTTACCACACCCACAGAGCAAACTCAAACGCCAAAAGATGTTTCCTTAGACCAGCATAGGGCAACAGTCTCTTCTGCAGCAAATCTGCTACAGAGTGAATAGGGCAGAGAGAGAGCAATACGTTTAAGGAATAGAAGCCTCAAGTGCTGGGCGGAAAAATATTTGGAAAAATCCTTATGTACACTCAGCGGGGCTGTAGGAAATCTATGGGCTTTGTGGTTGCATGATACTATGGCTGGCTGCTTTTCTTTACTTGTCTTCAGTCAAAAACTAGAATTCCATCTTGAGATTTTCCTCTACTGAAGGCCTTCCCTGGGATTGTGATGTGCACTGCACACCCTGTCACTTGTCTAATTTACAGCCTGTGGTCATGGCTCCAAATGGAATGATATAGGGCTTGCTTTGAGAAATTACATGGGCCTCATCCAATGATTGTGTTTGCTATGCGTGCCCTTCCAGCTGTTCTTCTCTAGTGACTGCTCAAAGACATTTATTAACAAGAGATTAATCCATAGCTCTGCTGGTATTGGTGACATGACTAAGTTCCTGGAGCATTTCGAGTTCCATGTGTTGTTCTCCCTTTGTTGCCTCATTACTTTCTTTATTTCTCACTTATTCTCCATCTTTAATTACCTTTATAAAAGATGCATCTCCCCTGGCTCCCTTATTTTCTCCCACTTCTCCCTATCATGATATGTACAGAATCAGAAATATTCTTCAACAGAAGGCATTTATGAAATAAGATTTACACACCATAGATAGACAAAGAGGCTCCCATACAGCTTGAGTTCTCACTCTGTTTCTTGCTCATTACAGACCGTCTGGGGTCCCTGGTACTCATTCAATTAAAGGCACAGTGGGATCTGATCTGCGATCCCAACAATCATGCCTCCTGCCACGCTACATATGCATGGCAGGAGGTGCAATTCTGGGATCAGGGATCAGATCCAAATTGTGCCCTATTGCTGATGCAGTGGGAGCCCGGGATCATGATCCCAGGCTCCCCCTGCACTGGCAAGTAGCAAGCCAGTGCTCAAAGCACTCGGCTTGGTGTACCAGTCAGATGAACAGCACTCCCAGCCTTGGAAGCACATCTGATTCCTTTACTCCAGTGTGCTCCTGAGGCTGGGAAAACCAATGATTGATGCTCCAAGCCTTGGGAGTGCACTGGAGTCAAAGCTCTGGTGTGATCCTGAATCTGGGAATGCCGATCATCAGGGACCCAGGTTTTCTTTTTCCCATGGAAAAATGGAGTAAATCATGGATTTTACCTTTTACCAGAGGCAAACGCAGATTTCTTGTTTTACAGAGAAACCTGTAGGTTCTGCCATTTTGCAGTGAGCTCCCTGCAGTCTGGTGGAGTACCAACCTGCAGGGAGCTGGGAGGGGGCCGGTGTGACAGGGGGCGCCACATGCATGGACACGCATGTGGCCCCAGGCAGCCTGCAGAGCAGCTCCAGCAGGTAAGTCGGGGAGAGGGGGATTGAGGCCCCTGTAGGGAGGGAGGGAGGGAGGGAGGGAGCTGGGCTGGGGATGCTGCCCAGCTGGGTGGGGCTTGCAGCCTGGGGCTGCAATGTATGGCTGCAGGGCCCCAGCGGGGAGCAGGACAGGGCTCATCTTGGGGAGGGCACTGGCTCCCCATTGCTGTGCAGACTCCTAGGGGATAGGGGGAACTACGCCCCCCCAGATCTGTGCATGGGGCGGGCACAGGCTACAGGCATGAGCTCCCACCCTGCTTCCCTCCCCCAGGGCCTCCGCAGTCCAGCAGGCACAACCGGAGAGAGTGAGGCCAAGCAGGGATCTCACTGATGCAAACTCGCCCCCACCCCAGCTGCCCTGGCAATGCCCCACCCTGCACATTCCCTGTTTTGAGAGGCATATCCCTGCGTGCAGGAGGCGTGTCACCAGGGCAGCGCGGAGTGAGCAGCGGTGAGCAGCTTCTCCACGCAGCTCTGGTGCTCCTTGCTGCACTGGGTGGCACCCACCTGGCTGCAGAGGCCTTGGGACAGGGTGGCAGGGAACAGCAAACCCACACAGAGAAACTGCTTGCTGCTGCTTGCTCTGCTCTGCTTCCTTCCCCACGGGTCTCTGCAACCTGGTGGATGCCACCCAGCATGGCAGAGAGCACTGGAGCCATGCAGAGAAGCTGCTTGCAGCTGCTTGCCCTGCACTGCCCTGGCAACGCATCTCCTACATGTGGGGCCATGCATCACCAGGGCAGTGGGGGTGGGGGGAGTTCACAGCAGCGAGGAGATCCCCACGTGAACCCGTTGTTCCTAGCTGTGCCTGCTGGGCTGCGGAGGCCCTGAGGGAGGGAAGCAGGGCAGGAGCTCAGGATCCGGGGGGCCTGCATCCCCCTTGCCACCCAGGAGTGCACACGGTGGTGGGGAGCTGCCCCACCTGAGCCTGCAGCAGGAATCAGGGGACAGCAGGGGCAAGGGGCTTGGGACCTCCTCCTGAAGGGCTGGGGGAGCAGGGGCTGTGTGTGGGGGACAAGGGGCACCAGCAAGGTTGTGGGATCGGTGTGTGGTGGGGAGTGAGAGGCACATGCAGGGCCAGGGGGCTTTGGCTGGGGAGTGAGGGGGCACCATCAGGGCCAAGGGCGCTGCGGCTGGGGAGTGAGATTCTAGCACTGAGAGCTTCTTGAGGAAGTTTGCAGATGACACAAAACTAAGAAGGACTGTGAACATATTGGAGAATGGGAACACAATTCAGAAGGATCTCGACAGATTGGAAAACTGGACTGAAGCTAAAAGGATGAAGTTGAGTGCTGACAAATGCAAGGTGGCTACACCTTGTGAAGAATAATCAAAAATACAAATACAAAATGGGTGACACTTGGCTGGCTGGCAGCACTATGGAAAAGGATCTAAGAGTTTTGGTGGATCACAGAGTTAATTTGAGTCTGCAGTGTGATGTAGCTGGGTAAAAGATGAATGCAAGTTTGAGTTGCATCAGTAGGTGCATTAGGTGCAAGGGGTGAAAATGCCTCTTTACTTAGCACTGGTTAGGCCTCATCCAGACTCTCATCCAGAGTATTGTATGAAGTTTTGGTTTTCACATTTTTAAAGCTCCCTAAGCCCTTTTCCCTCCCAGCAGTGCCCCCCTCTCTGGGACCTTTGGCCACACAGACTCTGGCTTCTCCTCTAGGTCAGTCAGAAATCCATGTCCCAGGCTCTGGATGTCCCTCAAAGTGGGCACTCTGGCCCTTCAACCATTGTGGTCCTGGCCCAGTCTAAGTAACTCTGATTGGGGTATTGAGCCTCTCACCCTCACCCATAGGTTCACCTTCTCGGTCCCCTCCAAACATAGCTCACTGGATCACCAAAGCTGGCCTGTCTGCAGTCCTCCAGGTCCCACCATGTGGACCCTACTCTACACTGCCCGCACACAGTCCTGCAGGCCCACCCACACGGACCCTATTCTACGTGGCCTTTGTACTCAACCACTCTACTTAGGCCAGCCCATGCGTAGTCCTTCGGACCTGCCCCCACAGACTTTACTCTTCACAGCCCATGCGCAGTTCTTCAGGTCCACCCACGCAGACTTTACTCTGTGCAGCCTACTCACTTCTCATGCTCCCCCTCAATGGGGCCACTACATCATCCCCTTACCAGGGCTCTCGGCCTTATACCCCTTGGGTTTCAGGTCTGATGACATGCCTGAATCCCTCACCTGTTCCCTCTATGGGGTTACCAACCAGGTCATGGGAGCTAAGGTTATAAGGCACCCCATCCTCACCTTTCACTAGGGAGGCATAGGTGTGGCATTTTCTGGGGACCACCCCACCATCCTACCCTAACAGGGTGTCATTTTAGATCATTCCCCAGGACCAGAAACCTCCTCCATCCCCATAGTTCCTACCCTGAGCTCCAGGTATTCTGGGAGCAGCAGCTCCAACTAGACAGTGTAACACCTCACAACATCCCTGCAGCAAGTGCCACCTCAGCCCTGAGGCCTGGGTTTATACTGAGGCTACCCAGCCCCATCCTCCAATCCAGGAGCTCTCCTGTGGTCATATGACTGCCTCATTAGGCCCCACCACACCTGCCTGCTGCTCCACAGCCTGCTTAAGCCTCGTAAAGTGGCAGGTACCAAAGCAGCTCTGCCACAAAGGGCTTAGAAGGCAAGTCATATGAGAGGAGGTTCAAAGAAATAGGCATGTTCAGCTTTCAGAAAGGTGCTTAGAGGGGACGTGAGAGCAATCTTAAATATCTGAAGGGGTGCCATACAGAAGAAGGAAAGCATCTTTTGTCACTTGCTGCAGGGAGAGGGATGAGGACCAATGGTTTGAAAATGGAGTGGCAAAGTATGGTTAGATTGGAAACCAGGAAAAACTTGTTCACTGTTACAACAGTGGAATAGGCTGCCTAGGGACGTTATGGAATCGCTATCACTGGAGGTGTTCAAGAAGAGATTAGACAGCCACTGGTTTGGGATCATCTAGGAGTAGCTATTTATGCTATGCCATGAGTATTTCCCATGCTTCTGGGTTTGCTGGCTGCCATATGGGTCAAGGAAGAATTTTTTTTACCACCTGCTGCTACATGCATGTGTGTTGGGAGGAGGGGGTTCACCTTCCTCAGAAGCATTGAGTGCTGGCTGCAGCCAAGCCTGGGGATTTTGACACGGGTGTGCCAGTGCTCCTGCTGGGACTTAAATATAGAGGTTCCTGGATAGGGGGTCTTGCTGCTCCATTCAGGGTCAGACTGATAGCCATATTTGGGGTCAGGAAGGAATTTTACTCCGTGGTCAAATTGGTATGGACTGTAGGAGTTTTTGCCTTCTTTTATAGTTGTGGGGCATAGCCCTTTTCCTTAGATCTCCAGTGTATTTTAACAATGTTGCTGCAGCAGGACATTAGCCTCCATAGTCTCCCTGCTTTACCTCTGGCAGGTTATGGGGTTATGTTTTGTGGTTGTGTCAGAATTGACTGTGTAGGTTTGGTAAGAGGTTAGACAATGGATTTGTATGGGATGGTCTGGATAGGGATGATCCTGCCACATCCAGGGGTTTGGACAAGATGACCACTGGAAGTCCCTTCCAGCCATACTTTTCTGATTCTATTATTGAATGAGGTGTGAGAAGAAATAAGGGGATGCTCTTAAAAGAGTCTATGGGATTTTGTTTGCCTGAATTTTCATGACAGACTAGGTTTCCACCCTCTGAAAGCCCCTCTTTGAGAACACCAGTCAGTGGTCACTTCTGAAAATCTCAGCTTTAGTTTCTTATCCATATTGAAATTATTAATATTTTCTAGTCTTACAACTGTAAGGCCTTAAGGCTTCCTATAAAATTAACTCTCTCTGTCCGCTGCCCTCATATGCTAGGCCAGTGCAAAACACACACACATACAAGCACTCACACAGGCCCCAGCACCACTGCTTTTCTACAGAACTATAAATGCCTGCAAGAAAGGAGGGCTGCTTTGCGGACAGGGACCTACTCTTTTTTTCTGTGTTTGTACAATGGATTCCTGTTCAAACAGACCATGACTTGTCCATAGCTGAGGCTCCTAGGAACAACTGCAGCACAAATCAATAATAATAAGAATGAGGCAGATAACAGTCTCTCAAAACAGGGTGCCAATTGGATTTCAGGCTTTGTTACTTATTTAGGAAAAAAATAGGAAATTTGGGGGAGGAAAGAAACACACAAACAAACTCTTAAGATCAAGTTTGGCAGTGTCTTCTGGGGGAGTCCAACTCCCCCCTTCCCCCATAAACCAATGAAAAGTTGTTGTTTTTTCCCAAAAAGAGTTTTCCTACAACTCCAAGGAAATCAAATATAAAGAAGCCAGGAGTGAGGAGGTAAGAAACCATCCAGTTCTTCAATCCCTTATAATCATATCTCTTTGCTGTTCCCTTACTGCACCTCCCCCCATTTTATATTACCTACCCAAACTTAAGCAGATGCTCCAAAATGTGCAACAGCAACAATGGACAAAGCTTAAAATAAAGATAAAGTTATTAGAAGATTTTAAAAAATACACCATTGTGTCTGAGGGTCCCATTCCTACCATTATTAGATCTCTAACATACCGCAGGGTGTTAGGGTGGTTAGAGTCCACCCTAATAGGATTGGGCCTAACAGTGTTGAATGTTATTTAACAGCTTGAATTCATACTCTGTGAAAAGAAACACAACCCAGTTTAAATACAACACAAAGTAGTTATGACATTTGAAAAACAAAATTGTTTTATGTACAGCACAGCAAACCACATGCCAATCTTAGGTTCTTCACCTGTCTTTTCCGTTTCTGTTCTACTCTACTCGCACACCACATTTTAAGCATCTTTAGAGCTTTGGCATATTTCAGCGTGCCCTGACTAGTCCTTTGCAAACCGATCACTCATTTGGGTGCCTGAATGGAAGCACATCAAATGAGCTCTACATGCCCTTGAAAAATGTAGCATTAAGAAGCAGTTCAAGTATATATCCAGCAATCTGTTACCCTTATAGAACAAAACAAGTTAAAGTTAGGTGGGTGACATATTGCGGGTAAAAGAACATGGTGGGCTGAAGAACTTGTTGGCAGTGTAGAACTGCTTGGATGCATCTGCTCTCTATACCAAGAATTTTTTAAGTGTTTTTTTTTGGTGGAATTGCACGTTTTTGTAAACATGGTTCATGTTTTCAGAGAGTCATTAGGTTTCATTGTAACGAATCTTCCATCTTAATACTTCATTTTGTTAGTGCATACTTCGTGTAAACTAAGACACGCTTAATTCTAGGTATAAAGGTTGACCCCTAGTGGTTGCATATAACTAATGTTGCCTGTACCTCTTGCTTATAGGGTAAATGTTGGGAAAGACCATGTGTAAAAGAAGAATGGGAAAGTAAAGCATAGTGAAACTATGGCATTATTATAGAAATGGCTTATAGTTCTGATTATTGGAGCATCAAAAAATTGTGATACAAAAAAAAAGAGCACATGAATAATATCTGCAAGAAACTAGCACAAGCTGACATCACTGTAACATGGAGCCCATCAGACTGCCAGGAACAAAGCAAGCAGCACACCAAATGAATATGCTTTCCATTGTGTTCTTAAGGACCCCTGACTTAAAATGAGCATGATGCACAATCAATATGGCATGTTAAATGGATTAAAAAATGAACTAAACAATGGCTCTCAGAGGGTAATAGTTAACAAGGTATAGACAGTGAATGGGGGTGTTTTCAATGGAGTCCCCCAAGAGATTAGTTCTTAGCCCAACCCTGTTCAATACTTTTATCAATATTATGGAAGAAAATACAGAATCGTTGCTGATAAAATTTGCAGATGACAGAGGCAGGTGGACTGGTAAATGTCAAGGACAGGCTACTTAAAGCAATTTGGATTGCTTAATAAACCATGTGCAATTAAACATGTCTCAATACGACCAAATGTAAAAGCATACATCTAAGAATAAGGAGTACAGACCATGGTTATGGCATGAGGGACTGGTTTATCGTAAATCTTAAAAAGGCTTTAGGGGTCATGATCTTCCAGCATGATGCTGCAGTTAAGAGGACTAGCACAATCCTTCTATGTACAAATGGGAACACTGAATGAGATCTGGGAGGGTATTGTACATCTGTGCACAGCATTAGTGAAACAATAAGTGAAATACTCCATTCAGCTGTAGCATCACCATTCTGGAGAGGACATTGGAAAAGTTAAAGAAGGTACAGGGAAAAAAAGGCTACCAGAATGTGAAGTCTAGGAACTGGTAGTGTTTGAGTGATGTTATAGCTGTGATGCTCTGGGAGTTACGCAAGATGCAAGAATTGTTTTAGGGTGATATGCTTTATTGGACCAACTGTATAGCTAGGATAAAGTTAGCCAAGTTTTGAATGCAAAACATTCTTCTTCAGGTCTAGGAACATATTACAGTGACAGACTGAAGGGGGCTGAGCTTATATGTTTAATCAAAAATAAGGTTGAGAATTTATTTGATTGGGTTATAAATAGCAACTCAGGAAAAAGAGAAGATTCTGGAGAACCAGCAGACAGATAAGAAGATCCAGTGCGTATGTTAAAAAAATTGCAAGACTTAGGGATCCAATCGTTAATTAGCCTATATGCTAAACAGCATGCCAAGGGAAGCAATAGATTCTCCATCACGAAATCTGGATAGTTTGCTCTAGTTCAATGACGTATTATCTGTATAGATACAGAAACCACTGTGTGAGGTTGTATGACCTGTATTATTCAGAAAGGTCCAACTTAGATTATCATAATTTTCCTTCCTGGCTTTGAACTCTGGATAAGGTTCTAATATGTAGCCATAGGCAGAAAGCTTTAAAGATGAGAGTTTGTCAGTTGAATCCCACAATGTTAATCAGCCTTAACAGCTCTGGTAGGGAACAAGCCAAGAATAATGGCCTGGCTGAGAGTTCTAGGACTTCTAGATTAGTGCAAAATATAATAAATAGTGCATCTCAATTTTTTTACTCCTGTTTCTATCTCACCCGATTCAGGAAATGCTGTTCTCAAAGCTCCAAGTCTCTGATGGTGTGGCCTTCAGTTTGCTACTTGGCAACTGCCCTGATCTTTCTGTTCCAGATGGCATAGCCTCCTAGCTATGGATGGAGCCCTGTAGATATTGTGAGGGTAACTGGGTTTCAATTTCAGTCCCAGCCCATTGCTAATTTTATTTAGTCACTGATGCAGGATATTGATTTCAGGGAAGATTTAAAAGTCTTGCCAAGCCACAGGGGACTGTCACTATCTATTTAATTTCCATATGTTGATTAAAGCTGTCAAAGGGCATATATGTAATTATCTATGCATTATTGGATGCATTTAATCCCTTCTTCAAAAAGGCAGAGACTTAAAAGGATAAGAGAGAAATATAGGAGTGAGAGGCTGGTAGCAGAATAAGATAGGAGATGGTGGGGCAGATCTTCAGCTGTCATTGGTACATGGCTTTCAGCAAGAAGTGTTATGTTTGCTGCTGATTCAGATCCATTGACTCCATTGGGATTAAAGTAGGGCTCAGCTTGGCCCATACTGGGTGTGTCTACACATGCTATTAATGCACAGTAAAGTTACTGCACATTTAAATAAGGCACAGTAAAACTGTACCCCAGAAAGAGTCTACACGTGCACCAGCTTGAGAGCACATTTGCTCCCAAACAGAATAGTTGAGAGCGGGGATGTTCCTACCCCCCTTCCCTGCTTGGCTCTGCTGCAGTGGCCAGGGGGAGCTCCAGGGTTCCCAGGATGCCAGCCCAGGGCTCGCAGGGGGCACAGAGCTGGTCCCAATCCCCACATGTGGTGGAGAGCTGTCCCAGTAACCAGGCAGGACTGCTGGGAATTTGCACCCAATATGCAGATGTGGGGATTGGACCCAATCCCCACATGGCCAGGCGAGGTGTCCCTGCTCAGCAAGGATGCTTGGCAGGGACACTGCCAGGCAGCCATGTGGTGATTGGGGGGCTGGGAGAGGTGTCCCTGCCCAGGGGGATGCTGCCTGGCAGCAAGGTGGGGATTGGGAGGGTTGGGAGAGGCATCCCCACCCAGCGAGGACAGCCACAAGGGGATCAGGACCCTCCTGGTCCCTGCATGGCTGCCAGGCAGTGTCCCCTCTGGGTAGGGATGCCTCTCCTGGCAACAAGGGGATTGGGAGGGTCCAGATCCCCATGTGAATGTTCCCTGTAGGTGGGGACACCTCTCCCCACTATGTGGAGATCGGGTCCCAAGCCAGTCCCACCTGGCTGGAATACAGCAGACCTGCCTGCCGAGACAGCTCCCCCTACCATGTGGGGATCAGGACTGTCCTGATCCCACCCGCCTCCGGCACAGCTCTCCACCACATTGGGGCTCAGCTAGGCAGCAGTGGGCCTCCTGCTGCCTGGGCTGACTGGGAACAAATTGCTCCTGGGCAGCATTTAAACATGTCACTGTGCATTAGCTAATGCAAAGTAAATCTACTACCAGTGCTGTGGCAAGGAAGTTTGGTGCCTGGGTCAAAGCCCACAGTGGCAGCCTGCCCTCACCCCATGCACAGATCTGGGGAGCACACATCCCCCCATGCTTGCATGGGATTGCATGCAGTGGTGGGAGCCCCCCAAACAAGCTGATCGCAACTCCGTCCTGTGCCCTTCCCCGGCTGGGCAGCACCTATTGGTGCCTCTTTGCTTTGGTACCTGGGGCGGTCACCCAGCTTTCCCAGATCACCTCACAGTCTAACTAAAAGTAAACACAAGGTGCTTTTGAAAACCACACATGCAATAGAATAAGATCTGGTCATAGATTTGGGGTTTTCTCACAGCTTTCTGTTTGAAAAATGTAATCAACATTGTAACAATCACTACATCAAATGAATGTTTTCTACATGTTTTGTTTCAGTAAGGTCTAAGCATGTCATCACCACTTGTTAATTTTGATTTATTTTATATAGTATACAAGGCAAAATGATAAAGTTGGAAAGGAGAGCTTCAGACCCACTCAGTTTATAAGCTACCTCCCTTCTTTCCCACAGCTCCTGAACAGTTCTCCCAAACATTATGTCGTTCTGTTCCTTTTTCCTGCCAATGAGTAAGCAAGGGCTCCATTTCTTTTTCTCCATTGATAGCCACTGAGAGAGGGGCAAGCCAAATATTCCCTTCCAACAACAGTCAAACTTATACTAGACCATAACCATAGAAACTTGTATGATACAGGTTTCCTTGTCATGGCCTACAGTCTGGGAAGAGGTCTTTTCACCAGTAGAGGTACCATATTTCCAGGTTTAAAAAAAAGGACACCTGTCGGAAGGTGGGGGGGGGTAATATGTTTGCGGGGTGGGCAGTGACATGCCCATGCCCTGCCCCTGCCCCTTACTCCCAAGCCACAGCCCCGCCAGCTCTGCTGCTGCCCCTCCCTCCCAACCCACAGTACCCTGCCCTCCCAAACCATGCTGGCGCTCCTCACTCCCAACCTCCCAACCTGCAGCCCCCTGGCACTACCTATACCCCACACTCCTGACCTGCAGTCTCCTGCCCCTTCTAGTGCTGCTAACTCCCAAGCCACAGCCTCCCCCCCAGCCCTGCTGGTGCCCCTCACTCCCAACCTGCAGCCCTGCAGCATCTCCCAGCTATCTCACCCCTGTGAGCACAGGCATCAGCCCCAGTACCGCAGGCTTGGCCCAGCCACACAGCTTCCCACTGCCCCCAAAGGGCCCTCCCCGGCCTCTTCCCCTGCTGGAGGGGCAGGTGCCACCCTACTGCAGCCCCAGCACCCAGGCAGCTTACCCCAGTGCCAGCACACATCCATCCCCCACACACCCATCCCCTCCACACACCCCTGCCACACACACACCTTGGACAGCCCCCAAACCCTGCCTTTCCAACCTCTGGCCCCCATAGGTTTACCTGCATCCAGCTGTCTGGGCTGCTCCTACCACCCTGCCTGACTGCATGGCGGCCACGTGCATGTGTGCGCACTGACGCACATGATGCCCCCTGCCTCCAATCACCCTCTTGCAGTCCCACTCCCCCAGCCCCAAACAGTTCCTTTGTAGGGCAAGCCAGGATGGGCTGGGAAAAACTTCAGTGCTGAGCAGAGCAAAACCCCACACATTTGTTGATATTTTAAAAAACTGCTCAGACAGAGATGGGAAGACCCAAAAGGAGAACATGTCTGGGAAAACTCAGATGTATGGTGACCCTCCTTACCAGGTCTGTGAGTGGAGGGTGAAAGCATAAGGCATTCCCCATTAAATGTCTCTGTTCAAATCTTGCTGAAGCCAGTCACTCTCCCTGCTCTCAGATAAAGGGCAGGAGAGGTGATATTAGGCCCAGTCTCTCTAGCTAACTGAGGCACAAGAGGTCGATCATCCAATGACAAAGAGATGCCAGATGTTCAGGAAGAGCTGCAGCTGCTGTGACCCTTTGCAGAGACGCAGAAGAGGCTGGAGTTGTCACTCATATCCAGACAGCTAATAGAGAGTCAGTGAAAGGGACTCTGTTTCTGCCTGGAATTATTTGAAGTACTGAGGATGTTTTCTCAGAGACCAGTGAGAAGCCAATGCAAAGGATTCTGGGCACAGCAGAAATATGGCTGTCCCCTTGATATAAAGAAGGCTAGCCAGAGCTAGGCTCCCTTATAGATTTATCCTTTGTAGCTGATGAAATTAAAAGGCAACCAAGTGTAATGGATGATGGGGAATTCCCTTTACACGGGCCTGATTAAATTAAGGCTGCAATACCCTGAAGCCAATTTGTCAGTGAGATTTCCAAAAAGGGATTAAACACCTCAGTGAAGGAGCTCTGCATTTGCAATTACATCGGCTGGAATATAAATCCTATGGGCTACTTAACCTCACAGTTTCAGGCCTAAACTGATCACCAGCTGGGGTAAAGACAAATTTCCCATCATTGAATGGTATTGCAGCATAAGGAGTACTATGCAGATTTTACTGTTTCCTCTGACAATTAAAGTAGTGGACATTGCTATAAATAGGATCCCTGAATAGATGAAGCATTAGTCTGTTCCTGTATGGTGATATTAATGCATTGCACTTTGTAACCATGACACTGTGGGACATAGCTAATAGTAAGAAAGCATGACTGGGCAGTGCTGCGCTAATGTGGTTTTAGAGTTAGATCCTTTTGGAATAGAAGTGAGAGGATATGCAGTTGAGCTTTGTCACTGGAAACGAAGTACTGTAGTTCTGTTTCTTAGGCCAGGATAAAGGCTTCCTGCACCAGATTTTCTGCCGGTATGACTCTACTCAGGGCTATAGAATCAGGTCAGCAAAGAATTCAAACTATGTCTTCTCACACGAATAAGTGAAAGAGATACAGGCTAGCCACTTGGAGAACAGAGGTCTCATATATCCACTGCATGCACGCACATGCACATGCACGCGCACTCTCTCTCTCTCTCTCTCACACACACACACACACACACAGTGTTTATCTCAAGTACTTGTGCCCCATGTGCCTAACTGTGCATACATCTTGCAATCATTAAATGTTTTTATCTTCCCATCACTCCTCTCAAGTAGGGAAGTGCCATTAATCCCAATTTACAGAGGAGGTGCTGAGGCAAAGTGACTTGCCCTTGCTCAGGGGTGGTCTGTGACAGAACAAGGAATTTTAGCCTTGGCCTCATGAGTGTCAGGTTAGTGCCTTGACCAATGGATCATCTTTCTTCCTGTAGATCCTTCTGTTCTGAGGGCTAGGCATAGAAAGAAACTCAAACACCTGAAACATAACAAGAGTTTATTTCCTGCAAGTGGGAAAATAGTAGCAAATTACAAAAACAAAGCCAAAAATGAAGACAATCCATTTATGAACTTTCCAGCAAGCAAAGCATTTCTCAGAAGGGAAGGGAAAGGGTTCCATAACAAAAGGAACAAGACCAGAAATGCTTCTAACTGAATTAGACTTTGTTAAGGAGTGTGTAAATCAGAAGTGTGATGTGAACTGAAGAACCCAATTATGGGGAACCTCTGGGAAGGTCTGGAGAAACAAAGCAGATTTTCACTTTGTCTGAACTTTTCCTGCAAATGAAAATGGAAGGTTGTTTTTTCCTTGATATAAGATGCCCAGGTTTATGTCCTCCTCCTGGAAAGATAAACACAACTGTACAGCTTACATACAGCATGTGTAATAACTATGCACCATGGTCTGCAATGGTTTACACATATACTTGACTGTAAGTGTGCAAATAATCCTGCTGACCTCAGTGTGAGTACTCCTAGGTCTAACCATAGACGCATGTAAGTCTCAACAGAATCAGAGTCAATACAATTATCCTTGGACAAAGCAAATGGATAGGTGAGAAAGCTCAGAGCTGGCCATAAAGCAGGGTTTCCTGTTTTGATAATGCCAAGTTCACTGAGCTCCAAAGGGCCGCAGCCTTGGACAGACCTAGCAGGCATTTCTTCTCTCTGTGGCTAAGGACATACAGTTTCCGGGGTCCCCAGGTCTGAGGCAGACCTACTAACAGACTTTCCCAGCACCAGGGACCCACAGTTTCTGATTTTGTTACCTGGAAAATTTCTAATCAGCTCTAGGAATGGTAAGAAGCCATCTGTGGCCTTTATTTGTTTGCTCCCACTCAGACACTGGGACATGTTACTCATCTGTGCAGCTTCTTTGATATCAGTTGGTGGATTTTGTATATTCCATAGGCCATTTAAAGACAGATTTCTCATTCTGGAGGACTTATATTACAGGGTAGGAGATGACAAGACATGAAATACGACCCAGAGACAGGAAGCTGAATAGGAATCTTTTAATCTTTAAGATCCACCATTTTGATTTACCTTCTGGCACTGCCTGCTCCCAGCAGACCTGTGAAGGGGCAATGCATAGAAAGCAGCAGATACCGTAGCTGTAGGCGCCACCGCAGCCATCTCTAAACATTTCACCAATTGCTTTGGTGAAATTTGCTTTCATTGATTTGCTCTGGGATTCTTAAGTTTCAGACATTTAAGCCATTCCCAATTTGCATCTCTTGTAGGACTGACCAAAATTAATGAAGTTGTTGGCCAGAGCTATGACTTCCACTTATTTCTAAACTATCTTTGCAATCCATGATAAATGATGTCACAAAATGATTAATTCTAGGATAACTTAAGTACCCAGAATGCATTTCAGAGTCCCCTGCCAAGCCCAAGGAACTTCGGGGGTAGAGCCCCCAAAGTGTATAAAAGGAGAGCATGCTCGGCACGCTGGAGAGACATGGTAAGGGATGGTGAGGAGAGAGGAGCTCCAGAGACGACCATCCTCGGGACCCCGCCTGAGCCTCACCGGTGCACGGATTGGCGCACAGCACTCAGGCTCCAGGAGCCGCTCGAGGCAGCTTGAGCCTGCGAACCTGGCAAGCAGCTGGGTAGGCGGTGCGTGGATCGGGGCACGGAGAGCCAGCCTTGGGAGCAGCTCGAGGCTGGTCGGGCCCTACACAGTGCGCAAGTCGGCGCATGGAAAGCTGGCCCTGGGAGCAGCTTAAGGCTGCTCAAGTTAGCCCTGGCTCTAGGCCAAGTAACCGGAGCCCTGCAGTGTGGCTCCACATTAAACTAAAAGAGCCCTGGTGCCCAGAGCAGGGCCCGGGAAAGGGAAGGATGCTTGGCGTGAGTCCAGGGAACTGGAGCCAGTAATGGCTAAGCTCCTGTGGGAGCGCCCTGGGTGCCCAGTGCGGGGTACCAGGCCATCGAGAGGAGCTGGAGGTGCAGCCAGAAAGAGGCCCTTGCAGGACTGGCCACCAGGGGACAAGCCTTGGCTGCTTCAGAGCAGGAGCATGAGTTGCTGGGGAAGCGGGTCCCGCAGGGGAGGCAGGCTTGGGAGAGGAGGGTCCGCTGCCTCCAGCCTCCTCTGTTGTGGGAGGGGGCATGTCCACATCCCAGGGCCCTAAAGGGGAGGGGCTCCAGGGGACACTCCGTGGGGTGCTGAGTGCACCCCCATACTGTGTGATTGATGTTGCTTCATATTGTAGAGGTTAATATAGTTATAGGTACTCCTTAAGGGGGGGTATATGCGTTTATCTGTCTTCATTCCCTATATGTGTTTTTTGCCAATTATCAGAATATACCTGTATTGTTGCCTGTGTATGTCTATGGTATTGCTACCTCAACTTACCTGGGTTATCTAAATTGATGCCCATATGTGTTTATTGTGTTGATGCCTTGACTAACCTGCTCCAAAGTGTAATGCTTATTCTGTGCAGGGGGGTTAATTATTGCATATGGTGTGAATCACCCGGTTTATCGTTTTGCAGTCCCTCGAAGTGGTACAATATGTTGATTGCAGGTTATTGTGTATAGTGTCACATACTAATTTTACTGTAAATATTTAATGTTTCTTATTCATATTTATTTATTGTAGCAATAAATTTGTATATAGTCAAGCACTTGGTTTCGGCCTGGCCCTGTAGAGAAGAGAGGGAACTGCTCCCAGGTGGCAGGCCCCTCTCAGCACTCTTGCCTGACCCCCCCCATCCCTTCCCTTGGCAGACAGGGCACACCCCTGGGTGTACCTGGACTACACATGCACTGGCAGCAGCAGCTCAGCCAGGACTGCAGAGTTCCCAGCATGGATAAAAATGCTGCCCCCCTCTTTCAGAACATGTGTGTGTCCCTGTCCCCTACAACTCTCAGCCTCTGTGCCCCTCGCCCCTCTCTTGGATCTTACTCTCAGAGTCTGTGCCCTGTTACCCCCATTCTCAGACCTGGTTTTTCCCCCCCCTCAGAATCTGTGCCCCTGGCAGCCCGTGGCCCCTCTCCACTCTTGGACCCATGTAACCCCACCCTGCTCTCCTGGAGGGTTTTGTCCAGCGGCAACTCTGTTTGCTATGCTGCTGGGTTAGTACTGTAGTATGCAGGATATAAATCTGTTTAGCTCATTTTCACCCCGCAGTCTGTTTTCAGCATCCTAACATACACTTTTCCACATGGAAGTTAATGGTAATGCTTTTCCTAGCTGTGCTTATTGTATACATCAAATCTAAATTTCTTCTCCAAAAGAAGATATCAAGGGGCAAATTCACTGGCACACTCCAGCTGCTTCGTGTTGCTCTGGCTATGCCAGGCAGCATTAGCACAGTTTAACCAGGCCCTTTAATTGCTTTTATAGCTGCTTTGCACATCTAGAGTGGCACAGGGTAGCTGGAAGACACCAATGAGCCTGGCTTGTTAATTCCAAAAGAGCTTTTAACTATTTTTTTAACAGAAAATGTGTATGCAAAGATGCTATATTTCTCCTCCTGCAGCATAGCCTGCCCAGTGTTTGTTGCGTCCATGTCTCAATGCAGACAATGACATATAAGAACACAAAGCCACCACCTTGTGGAATTCCAAGCCGCCATCTTGTGGGATGCTCCACATTTGGCGATTAAGGCCAGGTATCTAAGAAGGTCAGATCTTATTGCTCTTCCCTTTGCAGCCTTTTCTGTACTGCTGCAGTGACATGGACAGTGCTGCTTCTGCCTGGTGTTAAAAGCTTTCCTCTAGCACAATCTTGCTGCCAGGCATGTCTCTTTAGGGATGCAGCTGGGTCATCCAATGGTCATCCGTTCTGAAATATTACTGGAAATACGACAAAGTATGGAAAGCCACTACTGTTCTTCCTAACCTCCTCATGCTCTTTGAGCTCACCAGAGACTGAAGGCTCACTGTGTACAGAGCAAAACTGGAGGGTCAGGGTGGCAATCTGACATCCTACCTTAAATATATTGGTTTCCCAGTCATAGCTGTTTCTTGGAAACAAAATAATCTCTGTGACCAGAACCATGTCATATTTTCTTTATCAAGAATTTAGCTGAATGGATCAAGCAGAGCATGGAAGTAATCTAATTCATTAGTCTTTCCAGTGGATTTGTTAACTTGCAGTAAGCTGGGAGTGGATTTTGGGGGGGACTAGAACTCAACAGAATTTGGGAGACTCATCATCTAAGAGGAAAAAGCAATGGTAGAAAATCACCAGAAAAACAGTCATCTTTGGAATGCTATACTGGATAGTCTTATGTGTGCATTCATGTAAGGATAATGTATGTGCAAGGCACTGGCCTGCTTCACCTCAGTGGGAGCATCTACATGAGATGCTATATCACCCTGGCGATGAGCTACGGTGATGTAGTTCATTGCTACAGTGACGTAGTGTTGGCAGGCAGGAACCATGACACTGCTGGTACTGCACAGTAGCAATGAGCTACTGCACAGTACTGGCATTTATTGCACAGTCATTATGTAATGACTGCACAGTAATGACTGCACAGTCAGGCACTCATGTAGATGCACCCAGTGAGTAGAAAGAAACCACTGAAGCAGCAACAAGCTCAACTGCCACCTGAAAATCATAGACAAAATGAACAAACAGGAGTTGGAGCATTGGCCCCAAAGTTAACCAGACAATATGCACTGCTTCAGGAAGGAATCAGCCTGTAGCACAAAGTTCTCTGATTATTCAGATTGCAGAGACACGAGTGCAAATTCATCCATGCTACAGTATCTCTAGGCCCCACTTGTAGGGGATAGAAGACTACTTGTTTTCCCTGCTCCTTCTGCCTGTGATTTTTTTTACAAGAGCCCACAAAGGTGTTGGGTGACAGAAATGGCTGCACTCAGGTTATTTGATGTGGCCAGCTGTCTTCTTCATGTTTGGATCTCCTGTTTAGCATAATCTGAAAACTTGGCATTTTATACTTTAGCCTCACTGCCCTCAGCCAGGTCACTCACTTTCTGAGACAATGAGTTTGAAATCTTAAAGCCAAAGTGTCTCACACCCCCTTTCCAGTGTGAAAACTGTCCATCTTTAACCTGTGCTCTAAATCCTTTATCTATGAGTCACTTTCACCTTCTTTCCCAATTTTCTTTCTTCAAAGCCACTGGTGTATGGCACAGAGCCTTGTCAAGTGCTTTGGAAGATATTTGTGTTCTGCATTCACTGAATTTCTCTCGTCTGCCTTATTGTTACAATCTTCAGTGCACTCCCTCAGGTAAGTTAGTCTGGCCTCCTGTAATGGGAAAGGTCACTGACAGCAGAACAATGTGCTGAAGAGAAAAGCAGCTGCTGTCATATGCTTCAATCAGGTGGCAGATGGACATAAATAGGAAGCAGGCAAGTCTTGAAAGGCTGTGTGATGCAAAGCATGGAGCAGTCTGCAGGGAGTGCAGGCAGAACCCTGCAAACCAAGGATATAGACAAATCTTACCCTTGCTTTGGGATTTTAAGACCTGAAAGGGCCACTTGGATAAAATTTAGGTTGACCTCCTCTCTCTAGCCCACTACATGGAATTTCACTTTGTAATATTGCTGGGGGAAGGTGGGTGCTGAGCGTTATAAATACAATCCTCATCCATACACATTTTCTAAGGGTATTTTTGCCATGTCCTTAGGGTTAGGGACAGGCATTACACATAAACTGGTTTAAGTGATCAGACATTGGTTTAAACCTGTAACAGAACAGGTGTTCAGTGCACATAAACCAGTTTGAAAATGACTGAAACCGGTTTGAGATAAACCTGGTTGAATGTAGTATCAGACTTAACTGATTTGGCTCCAACCAGTTTATGCAATGTCTGTCCCAGGCCCCTTGCTGGTTTAAGATAAACCAGACACTCACAGCATCCCAGCATGCTCTCTGGACTGGGTGGGGCTCTCTGGTCCACAGCAGGGCTGGCCCCTCCCCTCTGCTCCCTGGCTGGAGCTCCAGAGACTGCAGGCTGCTTTCCCTCTCCCCTCACCACTCCCTGCTAAGAAGGAATTCCCCCCTCCCCTCTGCCTTGCTAAGGAGGTGTCTGTGTATTAGCTAGCAGACCACAGGCTGGCTACGGCCCATGCTGAATCAACAGGTAGAATCAACAAGTAGCTCCTAATGTCCCTCTGTTGTTTTCTTAATTGCGTGATAAACACTGTTATCAATTCCCTATGGGCTAATCAGAGCTCCTGCCAGAGCCTGACCACACCCCCCTCAGCTCCCTGCTGTGGAAGGAAGGGAAGGCTACTTTATTGCCCCTGGCTTCTAGCCTGAGCCACTGCAGCCATGTGCCTGCATTTCTGGGATGTCTGTCCAGTTACAAAACTGATTTAGCCTAGCCAGGTTAGACTAACCTGCAAAGGTTGAATCAATTCAGGCTCAAGCTTTTTGAAAGTCTGTCCCTAGCCTAGAAGTCCTAGCACTTCTGCCCCACTCCTCCTCCCCACACACAACCTTCCCCAGTCCTAAATGAATATGGCCCATTTATAGTTACTTAGTTTAAGATCACAGCTCTATTCTTGCAATTTAAGAAGCTGGCCAGAAAGATTTGGTAATGTAGAATGGGGATCCAAATATAATCAAAGTGTCATAGTTTCATAGTTGTTAGGGTCTGGAAGGGACCTTACAGATCATTGGGTCCAGCTCCCCTGCACTCGGACAAGACTGCTGAGATCAGATAACCCCAGCAAGATAGGTGTCAAGACACTTGTTGAAAATCACCAGGGTGGATAACAGTACCACTGCTGGGGGGAACCTGTTCCAAACCCTCAGTATTTGACTTGTAAAGAAGATTTTCCTTATGTCTAGCCTGAAGCGATCCTCAACCAGCTTCTGCCCATTATTTCTTGTCCTCCACTGGGGGGGCCTTAGTGAAGAGATGCTCCCCCAGGCCCTGATGTACTCCCTTGGTATACTTATAGGCTGCCACTAAGTCCCTTCTGAGTCTTCTCTTCAGGCTGAACAGTCCAAAGTCTTTCCCCCTCTCCTTGTATGACCTGGTCTCTAGGCCTCTAATCATGTGTGTGGCCCTCCTTTGGACTCTCTTGAGCTTCTCTACATCCTTCTTGAATTACAGTGCCTAGAACAGGATGCAAAACTCCTGCTGTGGTCTCACCAAGCCTGAATAGAGAGGGAGGATAACATCCTTAGCCTTGCTTGAGATGCCTCAGTAGATGCATACCAGTGTTTGATTAGCTCTGCCAGCGATGGCATCGTATTGGTGGCTCATGTTCATTTTGTTGTCTATCATGACACCCATGTCCTGTTCAGGTGTGGTGCTACCAAGCACTGCTAGACCTGTAAGTGTGTTGTGGATTATTTCTCCCCAGATGGAACACTTTACATTTCTCCATATTAAACAACATCATGCTGAGGCCCGCTCATCTCATGAGCCTGTCCAGGTTGGCCTGTATTGCCAGCTTGTCTTCGAACATGACCATGCTCCCCCATAGTTTGGTGTCGTCAGTGAACTTTGGTAGTTTGCTTTTAATACTGGAGTCCAAATTGTTGATGAACATTTTGGTCTGAATACTGAACCCTGAGGGATGCCAATGGTCACCCTCTGCCATGATGACCCAGTTCCATCAATCAATCCTCTCTGAGTCCACAGAGCCAGTTACCTAGCTACTGGACCATTAAGAAGTTGAGGCTGCATTTTCTCAGTTTTTTATGAGGACTTCAAGGGAGACCAGGTCAAAGGCCTGCTTGAAGTGCAGGTATATGACATCAACCTCATTGCCTCCATCCAGGATGAATGAGAAGAATATCAACTCAACTCACTCCATTACCATGTGAGGGCTAAAATGCTATGCTTTTTTCACAGGGGTGTAGGTTGTAGTTGTGTTGGTCTAAGGACATAGGCAGACAAGGTTCTCTAGGTAAATCTGATATCTTTTATTAGACTTTTATTATGGTTTTTCACAGGCCCTTATATAGACTGTGAGCTAATCTCTCCATGGGCCCAGTCCACAGCCTGTTGGTTGATATTAATAGGAATCACTTTCTAATAAGCAACAGCATACTGTTGTATAAATTTGTTGTGTTCAAGCCCAAAGAAGTCTATGGAAATGGAATTACCCTGTTGAAGCAAGTCCTTGGTTTGACTAACCCATGGAACAGTGATAAAATAATTGAAGGTTTTAGGCTATCTGTTCTGTAGGCGTTTGTCTACCTCAGGCCCGTCCAGCTCCAAGCAGCCACATGTAGTGTGAGCTGTAGTTCTGACAGCTGCTTGCCATGTGGGTGGACCCACCCCAGGCTCTCCCCTACCACTACACGCATAGCACGGGCAGACCAGATCTACCCCCGACCCAGCTATACAGGCAGCACACCTTCCTTCCCCCGCCACCGCACATGCAGCACCTTCCCCTCTCAGGCATGTACCCTGCACAGCCTGGCTTCTGCCTTTGTCAGGCATAGCACAAGCACCCTGGTCCCCCCTGATGTGCATGCAGCATGAGTACCCTGATCCCTACCTACTGCCCCACCCCACTTCCAGGAGCAGGGACAGGAAGTAGAAACCTGAAGAGGGGAGGGGAGCCCAAAGAACTGGGCTGCAATGATAAGGAAGGAACAGTGACAGCTGGGTAGGTGCCAACAGGCCACATATTAATCTTTCAGGAGCCACGTGAGGCCTAGAAGCCACCAGTTGGATAGTCCTGGTCCAACTTACTGACTGCTTGCAGATGTTAAAAAAAACAAAAAACAAACAACGCACTTTACCGAAAGAAGCAGCACGTTACTTTGACCCAGCTCCATGGCATCTATATAGATGTCTGCAAGCATCATGACCAGTGATGGAAAACAAAACAACTCGAAGTGTACTGACGTAAAATCATCAGCTTCCTAAGAGAGAGTGGTAGATTTTTTTTTCCCCTGGGTGGCTCTCAAGCAACTGCACTGATTTGCAAATGTCCTGCTTCACGCATCCCTGGGTTATCATAAATAATGGCTGTCTTTGCTATTGTTTGGAACAAACAGGAAAGCTGTTATAATCTGTAATTACAGCATGTCAGAGCAAACTCAATTAATCAAGTCTGCTGGGGCGTGGTAATTAGCATGCTCCAGCAGCCTCCACGTCTCATGTATCCCTGCGCTTCAAAATGGCAGTGAGGGTGCTTTAACTAAAGCTCATTCAACAAGCTTTAGTTAAAGTGCCCCTGCCACCATTTTGAACCATGGGGACGCTGATGCATGAGATGCTGCAGACACTTTAATTAGAGCAACATTTGGAGCTGCTCTATTTAAAGCACCCCCATCCCTCCAAGCCCCTGAGTATGTGCAAAAACACCCATGTTCTGATGGGTTATGTGCCTTGTTTATGCTCCTGGCCTTCCTATCTGAGTGAGTAGGGTTTTACTCTTTTTTTTACTTTCAAAATATTTTGTATTTTGTATATGACCTGGATTGAAATATAAATAGGTGTGCTTTTTCATGAAGAGTATTTATTACCTATCAATTATTACTCGTTGTTCTTTAGTTTTAAAAGTTCTAGTAATCCAATAAGGGAGAGGAAACATCACCTTATGACTCAGATGACCACTCAGACCATAAAATACATTGGCTGTATCCATGGAAAGATCTATTCAATTAATTCTTTGTCTTAATAAACACAAATAACTGGTTGCCTTATGAAACCAAAGTTTGTTCACAAGTACTCTGTGAGCAAGAAAAAAAGCTAATTTTTTCAACAAATAATTTAATCAGTTCACTTAAAAAGCTACTTGGAGACTTTCAAAAAGCTGATCTGAAAAAATTATAGACCAATATCATGGAAGGCACATCCACCCTCGTTCTAAAAGTCAAACTATTTGAAGGAAATTTTTTAGATATGAGAAGTAATTAAAACTATTATCTTCCGTCATTTAGCATTCTCTTCTTTGTCTGGCATTTGGGATCGGACACAAGAAAAGGCTAATGGGTAGGCACCTATTTCATGGTTTTCATGGAAACTGCGAAAACCAACAGTATCCACAGTCACTGGGAAATATTCCATCAGATGTGATTTCTAACAAAATCAACCCAACCCCCCAGTGTATTATTCATATAATAGACTATTTTAGAATCTCCCAATGCTCGCTGCGATACTTAGACAACACAGCTATCCCTGCAGTCACTCTTACATGCTTGAGACTTACTGATTGTCTGTGGCGGCAATGGCATGGTGTTTCTGCCAATCTGCAGTGATGGCAGGACCTCTCTGCCAATCTGCAGTGATGGTGGGGCCTCTCCACCAACCAGCAGCAAGGGGTAGGGCTGCCAGGAAATGCCAGTGAAATCAGTCCTTTGTGCAGCAAGCAAGCCACGAAAGTGGCTTTGTCTCACTGTGAGTTAAGTAGGTCCCTATTTATAAACCTTGACAGTGATATGAAAAATCCCACTTTAAAGGCAAGTAATTCATTGTTAATAATTTTATTGCTAATAATTCATAACACAAAAGTTAATTTCAACATAAGAAAAGCTTTCTTTTGTATTTCACTGGTGTAAATGTGAAGATAACAGTAAATCTGTCTGGCAGTTGCTTTCACATCCATTCACATTGGCATACAGTCAATGACTCTTTGAACTGCATTCTTGCAAAAGATGTGTAGTCAAGTCAGTATCTATTAGCCATCCCCATAAATTCTCCTGAAGCATCTAATATAACACAGGCACTTGTAACAGATCACTTGCTAACTGACAGTATTAATTCACAGAACACGACTGAGCTATAATCTTGAAATTTAGTGTACTCCTTCATTATGATCCCAAGAGTGCAAGAAGAAAAAAAATCCTAGGTTCAAAACATATTCCTTCCAACAGGGATCACCAAAAGTTCACAAGTCATTTTTATTATATATTCCAGTGCCCTCACTGGTGTAGTACATCTAATTTTTAAAATAAAGGGTGCCTGTATATGTGCCGGACATCAGCCCTGATGCACGCTAATTGGACCATGTTAATTAGCACGCTCCAGCCGCTTCAGTGACACATGTAATCAGCATCCTTGTGCTTCAAATCGGCAACAGAGGCGCTTTATCTAAAGCTCGTCAAACAAGCTTTAGTTAAAGCACCCCCACCACCATTTTGAAGTGCAGGACTCTGAATACATAGGATTCTGGGGGTGTTTTAATTAAAGTGGATCCCAAGAGCTACTCTAATTAATTCCCCCACATCACCACCCTGGATCGTGTGTAAAGATGCTTAAAGATATCAGTTTCTTTTCTACGAAATGTAAGAGCTTCTTCAGTTAGGAGACAAGACATTCTTCTTATATATTACCAGTTCTATTTGACAGATTTTAGCTCTGAAAAGTCCCATAAAGATATTTATTTGGCAACTTATGAAAGTTGCATCAATGTCAGTTTTATACATGCAGTCTCAGAAAGGATGTGATTGCTCAAGAACAGTTAGATGTTCAATCAGTTTATTTCAAATGAGGAATAAGAAACTCAGAGAGGGCTGTCTCAGCCATTGGAACAGAATTACCTATAGGAGTCACTTCTCCATCTTTTTGAGTCTTCAAGGCTGGATCCCTTTCTGGAAGAATTGCTTAGTCAAACACAAGGTATTGAGCTCAATATACATTCTATGGCCCGTGTTATACTGAAATCAGGCAAGATGATTTAATAATCCTTTGGGGCTTTAAATTCTATGAAATTCTGAAGGTTTCACTGTTTGGCATGGCCTTTTGCAAGAAATCACTTTCTGCATGTTTCACACCATTCACCATTACATGCTACTCCCTATCCAGGTGCCTTCCATGCAAAAGCAATAAAAATACAAAAATCACTAGAGGAGTTCCTTGGTATAGGCACTTGTCTTACAGAAAAACTCTGCTTGGGTAAGGTTTTTGGTGTGTCATTTTTTAATATGAGGTTAATTTTGTTTCTGATTTATTTTGTTATTTGGTTTGTAGCCTGTGTTGAATACATCTGTCTTTTTACTATAGGACTTTTACAAGGAGTAAGGCCATGCAGTAAGTTGTGTGTGGATACAGTAGAGTATGCAGAAGGGGTGGGTTGATATAAAAGTTTTGTAGTTATGAATGTGAGATGGCCATGCTACTCGTAAATGGTAAAACCATTAGTTGGCCACCTCAGGACACCTTGAGAATGCAGCTGGAGCTATTCTATTCCATCCTGGATGCCCCACTGGTTAAGAGATCTTTTAGTAAAGTCAGCATCACTCTACTTCAACTATTGCATGTTCTTGAAGAAACCAGAATTTCCAAAGGGAGAAGTCCTAGGGAAAAGGTGGACTTAAACTACTGCAGAGTTTGAAAGGGCTTGGTACTTGTCCTGGGGTCTTGGATACCTGGACCATAGGGTCTCACTTTCACAAAAGGATGCCAGATAGAATTATGTCCAGGAAATGTGCCAGCGAAGCTTAAGAAAGGGACAGTGACTGGATTTGATTCATGGGAGCTTAGAAATACAGGGGTCCAGGATGTGGGTCTAAAACAGTGATTCAGAAGCAGGGTGCTCTGGCACCCTGGGGTGCCTTTAGATCTATTCAATGATAGTGCAGGGTGTTACACAACATTAGCACCATCAGTTGCACAAACATAATTCACAAGGTAAACCCAGAGACTTCAAATAGGAATCTAATGTGTTAAAACCATTCTGACCTGTTGTGATGTTTTGGAGCTCTTTGCAACATAATTGCTGTATTATTTTTTTGTAGACAAAAACAAAAGAGAATTAAGACCTGGCATTTTCAGAAGGGTGCCTCCAGTCTAAAATGGTTGAGACCACTGATCTAAACTCAGCAGCCTAGTGCATATCCTGTAGAGGGAGCTCTGCCAGGGGCTAAGGAAAGCGGCTTCTGTTCATTTTAAACATGGAGGGCACATCTCCACGAGTGCACGTGTGGATTGTGGTGCCTCAAAGCCATTTGAGGTGCTGTAAATCACACAGTGCACACACACCCATGTGCCACACTACTAGTTAGCAGCATGGTGGGGTTTTTTACACCGAGAGTTCCAGGTGTCAAAAAACCCCCATTACTAAAAAAAAAAAAGAGCAGTGCAGAACATGTGGCAGCACCCTTCGCTGCTAGAAACTGGAGCCTGGCTGGCCTGAGCCACACTCTAGCTGCCAGCCAGGCTCCAAGCAGCTGGCTCAGTGCATCTGCTGCCCAAGGAGACACTCAGGAACCCAGGTAAGGCTGCTGGAGCCAGCACAGGTGATAGCTCCAGCCTCCCGTACCCCACCCAGGTCCCTTTGCTGCATGCCAGAGCGCACATGCAGGAGCATGCCTGGGGACAAATAGCAGCAGTACAAATATGTATCACTATTTGTCCCACAGAAAATGCGCACCCCTGCTCATGGGGATGTGCCTGGAGTAGAATAGGTGGTGTGCTGTTTAAGCAGCCAGAACAATGGAGGGGGTAGTTAAAAGCTATTCTTTACTGAGATTAAGTAATGCACTCTGCATGCAGCTACTCCTAAGGAACATTTGGAAATTTTAGTTAATGCAGAATGCAGATATTTGCTAGCTAAGCTATGACTTGCATGGAAAGCACTTTAATCTATTTTGGAGTTTACTGGAGGATCATCATTGTATTTACCTAAGCACTTAGGAGTTACTAATTTATATATAGGTAATATATTGAACTGTTCTCTTCCAATTGGAGTGGAAGGTACTCTCTGCTTATATCCTATAAAGTCCTCAGTGATTCTGGTCCTGACCGTGAAAGATCTCCCTTGTTTCATGGTAAGGTCTGATACTTGTAGGTCAGTGAAAAGGTCAAACTAGCAACCTGTGGATCTAAGGAAGAGAATGGGGGATGGCAAGTTCAGGGATCTTCAGCTTGGGAACATGCTTTCTGTTATCGCAGAATCAGTATCAGAATGGATGTTCTTGTGGCCCCACTTGGAAAATCTCTATTACATAATAACTTGCAATCAAAGTGACCCTGATGATCCCTCCCTGTCCTATGAGCTTCTGAATACATTGTGTGTCTCCTTAATTTCCAGAGGAGTTGAGAAGCCTGTGGAGCAAAGTGGGTATATGGGGATGTATTTGTGGGGAGCCTGGGGGGAAATGTTAGATTTTGTGAATCTCAACTCAGTTTGACTGGAGACATTGTAACTCATTTTGTATTTGCATCTTTGTTATTTCTGTCTAGTCACTGAAGAAATGCCTATTCCTGGACCCTGCGCAGTAAATGTGCGCAGGTAGATGCACCGATTAGGTGGGGCTTATCAAAATCCCTCAACAAATTATTTGCTGCTCAGTTACTGGCCTACCTGCCTTCTTGGTCTGGCCAATAGCTTTATCCCAGGGCAGGGGTGGGCAAAATGCGGCCCATGGGCCAGATGCAGTCCACCAGGCCATTCTATCCAGCCCACGGAGCCCCTAAAAAATTTAGCAAATAAATATTTATCTGCCCCTGGCTGCCTGTCATGTGGCCCTCAATGGCTTGCCAAAACTCAGTAAGCAGCCCTGCACCTGAAATAATTGCCCACCCCTGTCCCAGAGTGTTTCCATTTGAATGGCAGACCATTGCTTTCAATTCCATCCCAAAAGGGAGGCTTAAAAAAGAAAGCAGCAGAGAAGGTATTCCAGCCATCCAGCTAGAGCCTGTAGTTTTATATACAACAGCAAGTTATAGTCTAACACTGGGATTCATAAATGGAGCCTAGACATAATCCCCACATGGTTACATTCCTCTTCATATTGTAGGCTCCCATCCATCAGTAAGTTCCACATGACCTGACCTCTGTGTTTATAGCATGCTTGGTGCAGCACTGGGGCCTTGTGTTGCTAGCTAGCATTAAAATGTAAGGTTATGGTCTGGGACACAAGAAATAAAAATTAATTTCCCACTTACCATGAGAATTGTCTTAGATTATGTGTGAAATCCTGGCCTCGATGCATGTCAGTGAGGTAACATTTCACCCACCTTGTCCCCTCCTAGATATCCATTATCCCTGTTTATAAGTTAGGGTGTGTACAGAAGTACCTCTTGCACATTTTACAGCACTGTAATTTAGAGCACTTTTTTATAGTACTATAACGTTACAGAGCTCTTAAACATGACAGAAGTGCAATGTTTGGGGGGAGGGCAGGGGGTCTCTGAGCCTCCCTGCATTTTCCAGGCTAGGAGGCTGGGGGCACTCTACAGCCTCTTGGGGTTTCTCCACTGGTCAGAAATTTGACCAGTGTACAGAAATTATTTAAAGCACTGTAGGTTGCTGAAGTGGTGTAAAATACAGTGCTTCAAATTTAATACCTCATTTAACAACGGTTAATTTAAAACGCTGTGTCCATTGTTTAAGTGCTATAAAGCTCTGCATGTCTGTTAAGTCACAACAATAAGATGCTTTAAATGGCTAAAAAAGCAACTTCTTTTTTATAAGGGTACACACCCTTATGTTTCCCAGACCTGGTAGCGTATTCCATTTCCCTTCTATTACTTTGTTTCATTGTCAATGATAATGTCTCTAGTGGGTTATGGAATAGAGAAAATCCCACACAATTTACTGATTCGTTTTGATGCACTGGCTGGGGGAGTAGTTAGCTGATTGCACGATTTCACAATGATTACACACTTAATTCATACAACACAATTTTATTTTAAAACTCTTTGCTACGTATATAACACTGCTTAGCTTTAAGAAATACCACCAACATTAAGAACACAATAATTACATATATCAGAAACAATGCTCTGAATGCACTTCCTTCCCAAACAGTACTATAAAAATTAGTGTTACAAAAACAACTACAATTACAACTAAAAGTTAAATTTGAATCAATACTATTATTTTTCATATTATACTTACAATCCTAGAATTCCGAGAAGCCAAATACCAAAATATGGTTTCATTCCTCAGTAGTACGATTTAATGGGTTGGCCTCAGTAGTACGGTTCAATGGAATGGCCTCAGCAATACAATTCAATAGGCTGGCCTCAGCAGTGATAGGACTAAGTCCCCTTCCTTCAGTCCCTTTCGGGCGCTCTGCAGCTTCAGCATGAACTAAGAGATTCGTGTTCACGGAGAGGGTGTTTCAGGTGATCAGTCTGACCCGGGCTATACTTGCGATTTTTCCTTCGTTGTTCTGCAAGTATAGTCACCTCCAAATTGGGACAGTAAGTTACAGTTTTTATTGAGTGAGCTGCCATCAGTGGGCTCCTCCTACTCAATCTGTCATTACCCCCAAATTTGGGCTCGGATCTTATTCAACAGATTCTTTTGCCTATGTTGAGCATTTTAAATTACCTTTGGGAAACTTCCATATCACTGCAAATGCCCTTTTCTTACCAATCTGGTCAAAAGGCCTCAGGGTTTGATCTCTTGGAATTCAGGATACTTGCTCTCTTTGTAAAAGGTTTCTAAAGATGAAATTTAAATTAAGACTTTAAGCAAAGTCAGGACCTTTTGCACATAGTCCCCAAAACAATGAACTAGATAAGGAGATAAATCTTATCTTCTTCCTGAAACTGTCTAATGGGCAACCTTTACAAACATTCAAACTATTTCATTCAATATGACAGATAAAAGGGTCTTCCTGAGCTCCCGTGACAAAGAAGGGAGACAGTACCCTACAGGAAGTCTACCTACCAAGAGCCTTACGTAATAAAGATGCTGTGTTTCTTACTGCAGTGCCTTATCTGTCTCCTTACATACTGTAGCTCTGTAATGAACTCTTGTTCTCAATCATTGTTCCATCCTGGTCACTAGTAGATGATTGTTCCATTTAGTATATATTTCCTAGATTGTCTCCTTGGCTTCAGACACATTATTTTATCATTTTGGCAATTAACTTCATTTGCCATCTGCTGGGCCAAGCACTTCAATAATCCAAATCCCTGGGAATGTGGTTACATTGTTTCTCATTATTTGCTCACCCTCCAGTTTTTGGATCATCTTTAAACTCAGAGACCTCAAGCCAAATTCTTCTCTCAAATTATACCAGTGTCAGTCTGGATGATCTCCACTGAAGTCAATGGAATTTCTCCAGACTTTCACAAATGGACATAGAAGTTGGATATTGCCTACGTTTTCAACACCCTCATCCAAGTAAATTTACATTTATATTTGGACACACGTTATGAACAGATGTCCTAAATCTGACTGGTGAGGTACTCTACTCCTAAATCTTGTCGAGTTTCAAAGTTTTTCATTTGCCCTGTACCTAGGCCATTTTTTTATTCAGCACACAGTTCTACCTCTGTTTTAAATTTAATTCAGCATTCATTCATTAATGTTGTGTTGATGAATTAAGTCTTGGCAAAGAGAAGATGTTTTCAAGCTGCATCTACATTTTTCTTTTTAACAAAAGGCAATTGTTACCTTGACAACAAATGTAGCAGTATAACACACTGCTCCACACATGTCCCTGGACAATGGTTTACAATGCTCATTGGAATAAACAGTAAAAACCCTGGAAAGTGACTGAGTGCGTAGAATTTGATACTTTATGCCAGTGAGGAATAGCAACCAGGAAGAATTGTTAAACAATTACATAAGTCAGTGCTTCATATAATGAAATTCCTTCCTGAGAAAAAACAACATAAGGAAGAAAGAAAAACACACCCCTCTAACTTCAGCCTGTGTTTAGTCCTCTTATTTCTAGGTGGTACCTTAACGCATTTTTACACATGCAAGTGCCACAGGGCGCTTTGAAAAGTGCCCAGTGCTGCAATGCTTACAGTTGTATAAGTGGCAAAATGCACATCAGCGCTGAGAAAATGGTGGTGGCATGCTTTTGAACTAAAATACATACAAGGTGCTTTAGTTCAAAAGTGCACTGCCACCATTTTCTGTGTACTGATGCGCATTTCACCACTTACACAACTGCACGCAATGATTAATTGAGTCTGCTCCAAAGCACAGGTCTCCAGTGCATCACAGGACCAAAAAGTATGTATATAAATGCCCTTAGAAACTAACTAGTGCAGGGAGTCATGAGCTTTTGCTTAAACCACATCTTGGTTTAGAATAAATATCCTGATATTGGGAATGCTATTAGGATTGTCTACTAGTACATATATATATTTACTAGGGTGAAATGTAAAACGGCTCCAGCTACAGAAAGAGAACACAGGCACCCCTACTAGCATTCCCAATATCAGGAAATTTATTCCTGAGGTAGTTAGTCATTAGGTGGTTAGTGTGAAGTCAGACAGACAGGTGGGAAGGGTGGCACCTTAGAGACTAACTCAGGGGTGGGCAAAATGCGGCCCGCAGGCTGGATGCGGCCTGCCAGGTCATTCTATCTAGCCCGTGGGGCCCCTAAAAAATTTAAAATGAATATTTATTTGCCCCTGGCTGCCTGTCATGCGGCCCATGGCTTGCCAAAACTCAGTAAGTGGCCCTCTGCCCAAAATAATTGCCCACCCCTGGACTAACTGCTTCAAAAAGGCATAAGCTTTCAGAGGCAACAACTTACTTTGTCAGATGCTACAGACTGCCCCAATGAATTGCATAGCATCTGACAAGGTAGGCAATTACCTACAAAAGCTCATGATTCCCTGAACCACATGGTAGACTCTAAGGTACCACCCTGCCTGACTTGCTATCCTAAACAGCAATTGATACTTTGCATTGGGGTGGCAAACCTGTGACACGTGCCACAAGTGGCACAGGCAGCCTGTATGTATGGCATATAGCATATCAGAGAAGGAACGGGGAGCACAGTGGCAGATGGGGCAAGAACAGAAAGCAAAGCAGCAGATTGGGCAGGGAGCAGAGTAGCAGGGAGCGGAGTAGCAGGTCAAGCAGGGCAAGGGTATTAGAGTAGCACTCAGGGAGGATGTGAGGCTAATTTGTGGCACCTGCCAAAATGGTCACACCTTAACAACCTCTCCATTTAAGCCTGCTTCCAAAATACCAATTATTTCACTAATATGCTTTCTCACTTTAACCACGCATCTCATAATCCCAAAATCATATTTTCCTTTTATGCAGCTGCATCACACTGCAGACTCATACTGAGTCTGTGATCTACCTAGACTCCAAAGTCCTTTTCCATAGTGCTGCCATTCATCTAGGTGTCAACCATTTTATATTTATGTTTTTGATTATTCCTCCTGAGCTGTATCACCTTGCATTTGTCTGCACTGAACTTCCTGCTGTTAGCTCTAGCCCAACTTCCTAATCTGTCAAGATCCTTCTGAATTCTGTTCACATCCTCCACTGTGTTCACAATCCTTCCCAGTTTCATATCATTCGCACACTTGGCATAGAAGCTTTCTATGCCAGCATCCAAATTGTTAATAAAGACATTGAACAGCACCGGGCTGAGAACAGGCCCCTGTGGGACTCCACTCAAAACTTCCTGCCATTGCTTGCAGCTGTTGAGCTAGTTATCCATCCACTTATAGTAGTTTTATCTACCCCACCTTTTTCCAAATGGTTTATGAAAAGATCATGTGGAACCTTGTCAAAACCTTGTTGAAGTCCAGATATACTTTATCCACAGCATTCCCTTTATCCACCTGAGTAGTTACTTGGACAAGATCAGTTTGTTAGACACAACTTATTTTTCTTAAATCTACACTGGCTACTTGTCATTCCTCCTCCAGGCGCTTGCAAATGGCCTTTGTTAGGATATGCTTCAGTAACTTCCCAGGTACTGAGGTTAAGCTAACTGGTCTGTAGATTCCTGGGTCCTCCTTGCCTTTTTTACAGAGGGACACTACATTGGCCCTTTTCCAGTCCTCTGGTACCTGGCCTTTCTCCCATGACTTCATGAAGATGATTGCCAAGAGCTCCAAGTTCTCTTCTGCCCATTCCTTCAGTCCCCTGGCAGTTCATATGGCTCTGCTGGCTTTAATTCATTCAGACACAACATAAGCTCTCTGACTGACTCTTTTGTAATCTCCTCCCTTATCTTGCCCCCTTCCTTATCCAGATAATCCATATTAGGTATCTGGCTGCAGCTTAATTTTTTTGTGAAGACTGAGGCAAAATAGCTGTTGAGAAGATCCACCGTCTTCGCATCTTTGGTTAGAAGTTTCCCCTGGCTTGTTAACAGAGGACCCACAGCTTCCTTGGTCCTTTTCTGGCTAACATACTTATAGAACCTGTTCTGGTTGTCCTTAATCTCCTTTGCTGGGTGCAGCTCATTCTTTATCTTTGCCTTCCTAATTTTGTTCCTGCAGGTTCTTGCTATTTCCTGATATGCTTCCTTGGTCATCTGCCCATTGTTTCATTACCAGTATGCTTTCCGTTTGCATTCGAGGAATTTTCGAAGGTCCTTCTACAGCCACATTGGTCTCTTGCCACTCTTCTTGTGCTTCCATCATGTAAGGACAGTTTCTTGTTGGGCTTCCAATGCTGGATCCTTTAGAAGCTCATAGGCTTCCTGGGTGCCTTTATCCTTTAATCTATTCTCCCATGACACAGTTCCTATTAACTCCTTGAGTTGGATGAAATCCTCCTTTTTGGAATCTAGCATCTTAATTTTGCTGACCTCATGCTTTCCCTGTCTCAGGATCTAGAGTTCTATTGAATCCTAGTCACTTCCTCTGAAGTTACACATCACCTTCACATCCTTCACCAGTTTTTCTCTGTTGGTCAGGACAAGATCCAAGATAGATGATCGCCTAGTCTTATCGCTGACTTTCTAGAACAGAGTTGTTTTCCACACAAGTTAGGAACCAGCTCGATATTTTATGTTTGGCTACATTGTTCTTCTAGTGGATGTCTGCAAAACTAAAGCCTCCCATTAGTACCATCCCATAACCTTTGGATAGATTTGTCACTTGCTTGAAGAGTGCCTCATCTACCTCCTCTTCCTGATTAGGTGACCTACAATAAATCCCCACCATTATATCAGTCCTGCATCTGCAAGACAGACAAACCAGATAGCAGGATTGAAATTTGGGACTTCAAAAATGCAAATTTCTATAAGCTCAGGTTACTAGTAGGGGATGTGCTGCAGGACCAGGGACCGAAGGCAAAAGGAGTACATGAAGAGTGGTTGTTCCTTAAGGACATGATCCCTAAAGCTCAAAGGAAGTCCATTCCCATGTGGAGGAAAGGTAGTAAAGGCTAAACAGGGAAATCATGGTCCTCTTAAGAAAGAAGAAAGAGGCACACAAACAATGGAAGATTGGGGCATGCCCCAAGAAGGACTATACAACAATGGCCTGCACTTGTAGGGAACAGATTAGAAGAGCTAAGGCAGCAACTAAACTAAAATTAGCAATGGGGATCAAGGACAACAAGAAATCCTTCTTTAGGTCTGTAGGGAGCCAGAGGAAAACAAATGGGAGTGTGGAACCACTGCTCAACAACTCAGAACAGCTGGTTACCAGCGCTGAGGAGAAAACTGAACTCCTGAATGACTACTTTGCTTCATTCTTTCACAGGGCCAAGGGGAAAAACATGTCAGGGTATGGAAGGAGCAGGGTAGGAATGATCGTCTTCCTACTATTGTCATAGAAGTGGTGTGTGACCAAATAAAAAAATTAGACATATATAAATCAGCAGGCCTGGATGAAGTTCATCCAAGGGTGCTAAAGCAGCTGGCTGAAGTCATAGTGTAGCCCCTGGCGAAGCTCTTCCAAAACTCATGGCGCTCCAGAGAGGTCCCTGAGGACAGGAAGAGGACCAATGTTGTGCCTGTCTTCAAGGGGGGGGGAGGGGACCTGGGTAACTATAGGCCAATTAGCCTAACTTGTATCCCAGGGAAAATCCTGGAAAAATTTATCAAGGATATATATGATAGCCTTGTAGAAGGTAGGATTCTGAACAACAGCCAGCATGGCTTCATCGCTGGCAGGTCTTGTCTTACCAACCTCATCTCCTTTTATGATCAGGAAACTCGCCACCTAGATAAGAGAGGAGGTTGACATTGTATACCTTGACTTCCAAAAAGCTTTTGAACTGGTATCCCATGATGTTCTCATGAGAAAATTGGAAGATTATGGGCTTAACTGTGAGACAGGTGGGTAGGAAGCTGGCTGCAGGGTAGGACCCAGAGAGTTCTAATGAATCTTAGAGAACTCCTGGTGCTCTGGTGAAGTGCCCGAAGACTGGAAGAAGGCTAATGTGGTGCCTATCTTCAAGAAAGGGAGGAAAGTGGATCCAGCAAACTATAGGCCCATCAGCCTGACTTCTATCCCGGGGAAGATCTTAGAAAAGTTTATTAAAGAGGCCATCCTTAATGGACTGGACGATGCCAACATCCTGAGGGATAGCCAGCACAGGTTTGTTGCGGGTAAGTCCTGCTTGACCAATCTCATTTCCTTTTATGACCAGGTGACTTATCACCTGGACAAGGGAGAAGAGATTGATGTCATATATCTTGACTTCAAAAAAGCCTTCCATCTGGTATCCCATGATCACCTCTTGGCAAAACTGGCCAACTGTGGCCTTGGGTCCACCACGATCCACTGGCTGGAAAATTGTCACCATGGTTGGACCCAGAGGGTAGTAATTGATGGAAGTCAATCGTCATGGTGCCCTGTGACCAGTGGGGTCCCCCAAGGCTCTGTCCTTGGACCCATATTGTTCAATATCTTCATTAATGATGTGGACACTGGAGTCAGAAGTGGACTGGCCAAGTTCACTGATGACACCAAACTTTGGGGCAAAGCATCCACACCTGAAGACAGGCAGGTGATCCAGGCTGACCTGGACAGGCTCAGCAAATGGGCAGACAAGAACCTGATGGTGTTTAACACTGAAAAATGCAAGGTTCTCCACCTTGGGAGGAAAAACCTGCAGCACCCTTATAGGCTCAGCAGTGCTACGCTGGCTAGCACTATGGAAGAAAGAGACTTGGGGGTCATCATTGACCACAAGATGAACACGAGCCTGCAATGAGATGCTTCAGCTAGCAAAGCAACCAAAATGCTGGCTTGCATCCATAGATGCTTCTCAAGCAAATCCCAGGACATCATTCTCCCCATTCTCAGCCTTGGTGAGGCTGCAGCTGGAGTACTGCATCCAGTTTTGGGCCCCACAATTCAAACAGGATGTGGAGAGGCTTAAGAGAGTGCAGAGAAGAGCCACGCACATGATCAGCGGTCAGGAAAACAGGCCTTACCATGACAGGCTGAGATCTATGAGGCTTTTTAGCCTGGAAAAGCATAGACTCAGGGGTGATCTGATGGCCACCTATAAGTTTATCAGGGGTGACCACCAGTGTCTGGGGGAACGTTTGTTCACCAGAGCGCCCCAAGGGATGATGAGGTCAAACAGTTATAAACTACTGCAAGACCGTTTCAGGCTGGACATAAGGAAGAATTTCTTTACTGTCCAAGCCCCTAATGTCTAGAATAGCCTGCCATCAGAGGTGGTTCAAGCACCTACATTGAACACCTTCAAGAGTAAATTGGATGCTTATCTTGCTGGGATCCTATGACCCCAGCTGACTTCCTGCCCTTTGGGCGGGGGGCTGGACTCGATGATCTTCCAAGGTCCCTTCCAGCCCTAATGTCTATGAAATCTATGAACGGATCTGTGTCATCTTGGCAAGAAGTGGCCAGTGGTGTCCCTCAGGGGTTGGTTTTTGGACAAGTGCTTTTTAACATCTTCATCAATGATTTGGATATGAGGGTGAAGAGCCCACTGGCCAAATTCGTGGACGACACCAAGTTATGGGGAAGCGTGATCACATTTGAAGATAGGTTGCAGATACAGGCGGACCTAGACAGGCTGTCAAGTTGGGCGGATCGGAATCAGATGAGGTTTAACATTGAGAAACGTAAAGTGCTCCACCTGGGGATGAATAATCCCTTTCATACCTACAGGCTTGGCAACGCCAATCTGACCAGCACTACGAATGAAAGAGACCTGGGGGTAATAATTGACCACAGTATGAACACGAGCCAGCAGTGAGATGCTGTAGCCAGCAGGGCAAATAATACTCTGGCAGGCATCAATCGATGCATCTCCAGTAAAACCAAGGAATTGATTCTTCTGCTCTACTCAGCACTGGTGAGACCACAGCTGGAGTACTGCAGCCAGTTCTGGGTGTTGCACTTCAACAAGGATGTGGAAAAAATTCGAGAGAGTCCAGAGAAGGGCCACCCATATGATTAGAGACTTCCAAAGCAAGCCATACAAGGTAAGCCTGAGGGACCTGGGAATCTTCGGCCTGAAGAAGAGAAGGCTGAGAGGGGACTTGGTAGCAGCTTACCACTACATCAGGGGCATACATCAAGGGCTCAGTTTACCAGGGCACCCTTGGGAAAGACTAGGAGCAATGGTCACAAACTCCTGGAAGATTGTTTCAGGCTCAATATTAGGAAAAACTTCTTTACAGTCAGGGTGTCCAGACTGTGGAATGAGCTCCCTTCAGAGGTGGTGCAATCGCCTACCCTGGAAATCTTCAAGAGGAGATTAGACGGTCACCTTGCTGGGGTCACTTGACCCCAGCTGTCTTTCCTGCTTGGTGCAGGGGGCCTGGACCCAATGATCTTCTGAGATCCCTTCCAGCCTACATTCTATGAATCAACCAGGTAACAAGTGTATGCATTTTTGACATATAAGGTGACACCACTATCTTTTCTCCCCACCCAGTCCTTATGAAACAGAGTATAACCCTCAGTGTAGACATTCCAGTCATAAGAGCAGTCCAACCAGGCTCTGTGATGCCAATCAGATCATAGTTCTTTTCACAAGCTGTAGCTTCCAGCTCATCTTGCTTATTCCCCATATTCCCCATTTATATATATGCACCAGAAGTATTTTGCATTTTGACTTACTTGCTTCCCCTTTGTACCACTTGTTGCAACCTTGTAGCTCTCTGGCCTTTCCCCAGAGTTAAGTTGTTGCTTCAAGTCTTTTCCCCTCTGGACTGTATGCTCTGTTGCTGGAGGGTTTTGATCACCATCCCCCATGGAACCCAATTTAAAGTCCTCCTTAGTAGATTGGACAGACAACACCCAAAGTTGCTCTTCCCCATTCTCATCAGATGGATCCCATCTGTTGATAGCAGTTCTCCTCCCAAGAACATCCACCCATTGTCAAAGAAACTGAAGCCCCCATGTTGACATCACCGTCTCAGCCATCCACTCACTTCCAGGATACAATGATCTCTGCCTGAACCCTTGCCTTCCACAGGAAGATTCAATGAGAAAACTGTTTGTGCTCTCTATGAAGAAAGGTGCAAAGCCTGTGAAACCACTGTGGGTTCCTAAGAGTTTGAGTACTGAATAGCATTCCAGTCAAATTGGTAGGACATATGCTTCTCTCTCACACATGATGGTAAGCATCAGTACGTGGTATGGCAATGGGGAAAAAGGAAAACATTGAGTGTAAGATGCATCTTAGAGCTGCAAGTATTGACAGCAAAGCCCCTGTTGCCCTGAATAATAAGTGTTTCTTACTAACACAGAGCAGCAGTGCTATGGGAAAACGACAAGGCAGGAGTGCTGCAGCTTGCTCTCTCCAAAGCTGTCATCTGGCTGTCATCACGATTGCCATGAAATTCCAGTTTTAGCTGTTGAGGCCACTTCTGCCCCTCCAAGTACAAATCATGCCTGACAGGCTGTGTGCCTGGGTTTTTGAACAGCACAAATGCTACATCAATCTTCTGACAACAGTGAGAGGAATTGCCCAGAAAGCAATGGGACCAGGGAAGGAGATGCGTGTGCAGCAATTAGCTGCATTTCTCCTTTCCACCTCTTGCTGCAGTGGAGTGCTTCACACAGAAAGCCAAGTGTGTGGGTAAAGCTGCTTGCCTGCATGTGATTAAACCTGCTGGTGACTTGCTGCTGTAGGGAGGGGTGCATGACAGTGGTGTCCAGAGGCTGAAGAATTTTAGGGGCATAGTTTTTCCTAGGAAGGGGAAGGGGATGAAAAAGCATTAAAAAATACCCCGTAAAAATGCAGAATTACCTAACTAAAAGACCTGTCTGAGGTCATGGCAGTTTGTGTGTCCTGTGTAGCTTGTCCTTTTATTCCCCACACCCATCACAAGACATTAGAGCCAGAAAGGACTTCAAGGGTCATCTTGTTCAAACCCCCATACAGATGCAGAATGAGCTATTCTTAAAGCATCCCAGACAAGTGCTTATCCAGGCTCTGCATGAAAACCTCCAATGACAGAGATTCCACAACCTCCCTGGGTAGCTTGTTCCTTTGTCCTGCTGTTCTTACCATTAGGAAGTTTTTTTCCTGAGACTTGATCTAAGTCTGCTTTACTGCAGCTTAAACCCACTGTTTCATGTCCTGTCCTCTGGAGTAAGGGAGAACTGTTTTTCCTCTATCTTCTTTATGGCAGCCTTCCCCATGTCTGAACACAGGTGTGCAGATAGTTGTCAGAGCACTGCAAATTGATTTATTTGCCTCTTGTAGACAGTAAATCGGGGAGAGGCAGAGCCCTCACCATGTGTGCCGGCTGCTAGTCTGCAGTAGCTCTCCCTAATAATAGGTTGTCTGTTATTGCTACCTTCAATAAACTATATTATAGTTTCTTGACTCTGGCTCTCTGGTTTGTTCGTCAAGCTATCAAACAGCACAACTGTTGTTATGTCCTCTCTTTAAACTCCACCTCTCCAAAGTAAACATGCCTCTTTCTTTCTAGTTTTTCCTCATGCACCCTACTTTCCAACCCTTTTTAGATTTTTGTCTCTGGATCGTCTTCAATTTCCCTACCTAGCTCCAGGAACTTTTAAGTTTATGAGGTTAGAGATTGCGTTCATTGTTTCTGGCTCTTGTATCTTTCTTACCTTATCTTATCTTTCTTAAGTGTACTGCACAGTTGACTAGTTAGCTGCACAGTAAACGTTTCAGTATCTACATGTGTTCCCCTATTAGGATGCACAAAACTTATAAACTCTGAGGCAGGGAAGTATTTGCAAAATACAAGGTACTATCCTACTATGGAGTTTTTTCATGTGCAGCAGCACACATGCAGACACTAAGCTGGCTGCCTAGGGCATAGGGTGGTTCAGTGCAGGGCTAGCTGGCAGGCAACACCCATGCTGGAGCCCCTCATGCCCTAGCCCAGGGGCTGGCAACCCCTGGCATGCATGCCATTTTGCTCAGCACGCCACAGCCAGCCCCGGCTCTGGGCAGCTGCTGCCAGCAATGGAGCCTGGGCTGCTCCTAGCAGGGCTTGCAGCGTCCCAGCTGCCTGCTGGGAGCAGCCTGGGCTCCCGGCTAGCAACAGCTCCCCAGAGCTGGGGCGGGCCACAAATGGGAAGCTCCAAACAGCTGTGCCAGGCTCTGGGCTCCGGCATCAGCTCCGTACCAGTGCATGCACCCGCACGTTGGAAAGGCAGCGTAGCCCCAGTCTCTCCCCTGCTCCCAGCACAGAGGTGATGGCAGGGCTCCAGAGCCTGGTGCAGCTGTTTGTAGCCAGCCTGGGCTCTGGGCAGCTGCAGCAAGCAGCGGGCAGAGTGCAAACAGCTGTGCCGGGCTACACAGCTCTGGCATCAGCTCTGTGCTGGGGTGACTGCGTGCGTACCTCAAAGTGGACAGTGGGGCAGTGCAGCCTGCCCTGAGGTGCCCGTGCAGTTGCCGCTAACATGGAGCTGATGCCACAGCTGTGGAGCCCGGTACAGCTGTTTGCAACCTGCCCGCTGCCTGCTGCAGCTGCCCAGAGCCCAGGCTGGCTACAAGCAGCTGCGGCAGGTTCTGGAGCCCAGTCATCATCTCTGTGCCAGAAGCGGGGGAGAGACCAGGACTGCGCTGCCTCAGGCTCCTCCCCCACTGCCCGCTCTGACACGTGGGTGCGTGCGCTGGTACAGAGCTGATGCTGGAGCCCGGAGCCCATCACAGCTGTTTAGAGCTCTGGGTAGCTGCTGCCAGCTGGGAGCCCGGGCTGGGGGGCAGGGGCTTTGGGTGGGGGGCAAGGGGAACAAGCAGGGCATCCTTCCATGTACCCCTTGCCCTCAGTTTGTTTTTCTGGCATGCCGGCACTCCAGCATCGTCCAATATAGGCATTGTGGTGTTTTTCAGCACTCTGGCCAAAAAACGTTGCCTACCCCTGCCCTAGCCAGCTGCTCTGCTGTACATGGAGCCTGGTTGAGCAGCCCTGGGCTGGCAGGCTGACCCCACAGGTCCCTTGCCAGCCCAGGCTGCTCCAACCAGGCTCCACATGCTGTGCACAAATGAACTCCAGAACAGTAAGCTCCAGAGTTTATTCATGTACCTTAATAGCATGTGTAGACACTCCTACAGTACAGTAACTTAGCCCACCAATTTGGAGATACCAGGACATTTCACCATGGCAGATATTCAGTCCTGACTGGCTTGGGAGCCTCATGAACAGTCAGTATTAACCAAAGAGTCACAATATACACACTCATAAGTACACTGTAGCAAATGCATTCCAGCTCAAAATAGAAAAAATATTTTTAAAAACCCATACATTTCTTAATGTTTGCACAGCCCAAAAAGAGAAAATTTATTAAAAGTAGTAAACATGTGTTTCAATCTTTGTGATTGCAGGAAGGGCCTAATACATCCATGGAGTATAAAAAGAGAACTGATAGCATTTTAGCTAAGATCCATGGGGGCTAAAATGAACAGCCACATGTGGCCTGGTATCACTGTTGAGCATGCCAAGGACAGTGTATTTGAATGGTAGTAGCATCTATATCACAGAATCACAGAAAAGTAGGGCTGGAAGGGCCATCTGGGGGTCATATAGTCCAACCCCTGTCTGAGGCAGAATCTTCCCTATCCCAGCCATCCCCCACAAATCTTTGTATAACCTATTACTAAAATTACACCGTTAGCCCTATCACACAACCACAAGCTATAGCACCCTAACCTGCCACAGGTTAAGCAGGTGGACAACAGCAGCCAGTGTCCTGCTGTTGCAAGGGTTCTTAAAATACACTTGGAGTGATCCAAGGAAGAGGCCCAGACCTCCCACTACAAAGGAAGTCAATACCAATCTGACCATGGGGTAAAATTTCTTCAGAGCCCAGGCCCCCAATGTGTTAGGCATCACACAGCCATCAACACATTTTGCTTTGACCTACCATGAAGCTCCCAGCCCACAAGCAGATTCCCTTCTCCCTCTGTTTGTAGCCCTAAAGTATTTTAGTCCATTTCTCCTACTTAAGCTCTGAGACAGAGTCCCTTGGACTCTGACAGTGACAACAGCTAAACATACAAAAAACCTGTTCTGCAGGGATCATTCCCCAATTCACCTAGGCACATACCATAGTTGTACACCAAGCACCTATCTCAGTGGTTGAACCAGGAATAACTAATCTGAGATGCCATGAGACTGGAAGGTGGGGAAAGCAGAAGCTGAGGTGTAGGCTCTCTCCCGCAGTGAAATGATCTCTTGTGTCAAAATCAAGATGTTTACACTTCAAAATAACCTGTCTGTGCTTCCAATAAAAGCAGCAACACTGTCATTATCACTCAAATTTTCTGGTGCTTTCCAGCCATGAAACTTATCATTTTTTATGGCAGTCATAAAAAAAAAAAAAAAACATAAAGGAGAAAAGTGTAAGGAGGCAAAACCCTTCTCACACTTTTTTGCTGTTGCATACAAGTCTCCGGGCGCGATGTGGACCACAGCCTCATGTGAGTAGAGGACTGTAGAATCCACTACCTGTGGTGAGGGTTTGATATCCAGGAGGAAGGAATTCAACACAGAAACAAGGGCTACTGTGTTGAAAGCCCTTACTAACACACAGGTATTATGTCTTCATAACTGCTGCATTTTTAGTGAGCCTATTGATTTGTAGTATTCATTCCTGGGATTATGGCAACAGTCTTTCCCACAGAAATTGCAGGAGGTTATCTTTGGATGTTAATTAGTAAATGCTGCACCTTTAACGCTGTCTTGCTGTTTCAGTGCAAGTCAAGGTTCAGGCTTAACAAATCCAATGACATTCAGTCATCTTCAAAGGCCTGCTTACAGTGATGAAGGGGGATTAGAGACAGAGAAAGAGAAGTCATGTGACTACCAACAGTCTGATTCAATTATTGAAGAGCTTTCCTGCCATCTGGTTCATAAATTTCTCATCAATAGAGCAAGTTAGGACTCAGGTAATCTTGGGTGGAAAATGTTATGCAAATTGTATTCCTGACTACCACTTTTATTTTAATAGACTATGCTTGGACACATGAACACAGCATGCACCTGGAGGCTGGGGGAGCACAGCAGCCGCCCACAGGTGGTGGCAGCGGTGTCAGTGGCAGGGGCATGGCGGCGGCAAGCAGGGAGCTCCCACAGGCAGCTGTGGCCGTGGTGGCGGTGGCAGGGGTGGGAACTGAGCGCTGACTGGCAGTCACCAACCACCTGCAGACCGGCAACGGTGGCAGCAAGCAATAGCAATTGGGGACCACCCACAGATGCTGCCGGCAGTGTCGGTGGCAGGGGTGGGGAGTGAGCAGAGACCGCCTGCAGGTGCCACCTGCAGCATTGATGGTGCTTTTTGCAGGGTGTGCACCACCAAACTCAGGGGGTGCATGTGCATCCACATGCACCCCCTATGCATCGCCAATGCTTGAACATGTAAAAAATGACCAATGGTCTAGTATGTAGGAGTGATAAACATGGGAATGGGTCAAAAACAGCCACCACACACTTTATAAATGTATACATGGGCAATGCCTTTGTTCTTGTGAACATGTCTTTAAACTTCTGGCTATGTTATATATGAAAAGATAGAAGAATGTGACTCATTTTCCCATTAGCGACAGAAGTTACACATAAACCAATTTAAGTGATCAGAAACTGGTTTAAATCTGTAACAGAACAGAAGCTCAGTGCACCCAAACCAGTTTCAAAATGGCTGAAACTGGTTTAAGATAAACCTGGTTGAATGTAGTATCAGACTTAATTGATTTGGGTCAGACTGGTTTATGAAACTTCTGTCCCAGACCCCTTCCTGGTTCAAGTTAAATCACAGTCCCCCCGCATGCTTTCCAGCCCTGGGTTGGGCTGTCTGCTCTAGAGAGCAGGGCTGGCCCCTCCCCTCTGCTCCCTAGCTAAAGCAGTGAGGGTTGGCTGACAAGGGGGTCTGAAGTGTGGGCGGGGGCAAGTCAGGCTGGGGTCTGGGAGGTGAGTTAAACATCCCTTTCCCCACTCAAACTTACTGCTGGCTGCAGCTGTGGACTACAAATCTCAGAGGCATCTGGAAGTGGAAGTGATGAACAACCCTGCAGAGTCCTTCTGCTGTAGTTCTGGACTGCAAATCCCAGAGACCTTGAAGGCAGCAGGAAGAGGAAGTGAACACACACCCAGAGAGCTGTGCTCTAGCTCCCCCCTCCCGGCTTGTGGCTTGAGCCACTGCAGCCATGAGGCTGCATTTCCTGAATCAAAGATGAATGTTTGTTCACTTCTGTTTCAATTATTCTGTGCAGCTTAGACTAACCCTGCAAAGACTCAATTGATTCATTCTTGGGCTTTTTGACTGTCTGTACTCAGCCCTAAAATCTGATATTAGATAACTATAAACTAGCTTTCTTTGCAAGGAAATCTGGGTAAAAAAAGAAAAAAATAATGATTTATGTCATTTTTAGTTTCATGTGTTATCAACACTTTCAGTAGTGTTTAGCTGAGGACTTGTTGAATTGTCCATCTAGAAAGCAAGCTTTAGTTTTGTACCTGGGAACCAATGAAGTTCACTCCTGAGAGCAAGGAAGTTTCACTTTGAACACACTAGTGTTGATGTTAATCCATTGTGATGCCAGCTTCACACAGTATGCCCAAAGCAAACATTTATAGAATAACTCTGGATTTCCCCCTTGTTACTGAAAGCAAGATTTCACCATATCTCTTTTTCATTAGACATTTGCACGCTTGTAGATTTTATAGGTTGTTAGTGTTCCAGCATATCTAAACTATACATGTTCATCTGATTTGCTTTCTAGTTTAAAGTAAGTGGAAAAACATCCATTTTTTCCATGGGTAATGTTGAAAATGTTTTGTTTTATTTGTCTTAACTTTCCTGCAAAAAGCTTAAAATAAGAAAACAAAAAATTGTTTTGGAAACTTAAAAAAAATGGATTTTGATTAAAGCATTTACCAAACCCTCAACAGTTTTACCATAAAAGTTTTAGTAGTCAAAATATGACCACAATGAAAATTTCTCAGCAAATGTAATTTGTCATTTAAATAAATACAATCTAGCTCTAGTAAAAAAAGCTTTGTTTTTCTGCTGGGTCTTTTATTTCACTCCTTACGCATCAAAGAGCTACTACATTTGATTTTTCCCCATGATTAACTCATTCTGGAGTAAGAGGGACTCATTTCTGTTTAGCTTAATCTAATGGATAAACAAAGTGTTCTTTCTCCAGAATAGATGCATACATGGATTTGCTAAAGGATTGTTATTGGACACTGAGTGATACCTTGCCTGAATCCAAATTAATTTTCAAGTGTAGACAAGTCCCACATTTTTGCACTGACTTAACTAATTGCAGTAGGCCACCATTTAGTTAATATGGAGCAACTCCCCAAGTAGGGATACAGCTATATCAGGAGACAGCGAAGCTTGGAAAATAGAGCATTGGGAGAGACCTGGATTCTATTCTAGCCTTAGACACTGGCCCTTTGGGTGATCTTGGCCAAATTACTTCAGCTCCCTCAGCCTCATTTCCCCTTTTGTAAAATGGAAGTTCTGGTAGTGATATCCTCTGTAAAAGGACCTTGGCTAGGGACAGACATTCAAAAAACATGAGCCTGAATGGATTCAATCTTTGCAGGTTAGTCTAACCTGGCTAGGCTGAACAGGTTGGAAACTGGATGTGCTCTCTGGACTGAGGAGATTCAGGCACATGCCTGCAGTGGCTCAGGCTAGAAGCCAGGGGGCACTAGAGCAGCCCTCTCTTCTCTTCTGCAGGGAGCTGAGATGAGGGAGACATGGCCAGGCTCTAGCAGGACTCTCTTATTAGAGATTTCTGCCTGCACAGTCCCAGGCTTTTCCCCACTGACTGCTCAAGGGGTGGGAGTGTTGTCAGTCCTGGGCTAGCACTCTGAAGCAAGGGCGGGGGGGGGGGGGAGCATGCAGTGCATGCATCTGTTGATGATAAGGAGCTTTTCAATCTCCCTCCATGCTTTATCATACTATCTGCAGCAAACTGACAGGCAAGCAAGCCAGCTGGGAGCTGATAAGAGTCTTTATCACCTGATTATCAAAACAATGGCCTCTCTCCATTAGTTCAGATTTCTTAAACAGCTTACTGGCTAATCTGTTGATTAGCTCCAAAAGCCCTGTTCTGCCTGCCTGCCTGTCCCAGTGAAATTGGAGAGAGACACATAGCCACCTCTTGGTATTAGTTAGCATACCATGTGCCTAGGGTCCCTGGGGCTGGGGTCCATGCTGTGGGAGATGGGAGGGAGGCAGGGAAGATTTTCTGCTTGAGCAGCGAGTGGGGGTTAGGCATGAGGAAGCCAACAGACCCTGCTGTGCCTGCAAATCTCTGCCAGAGCTGCAAATCTCAGCCAGGGAGCAGAGGGGAGGGGCCAGCCCTGCTGTGGAGCAGAGAACCCTGCCTAGCCCAGAGAGCATGCTGGGATGCTGGGGGTGACTGGTTTAACTTAAACCAGCAAGGGGTCTGGGACAGACACTGCATAAATTGGTTTGACCCAAATCAGTTAAATCTGATACTACATTCAACCAGGTTTATCTCAAACTGGTTTAAGTCATTTTCAAACTGGTTTATGTGCACTGAACATCTGTTCTGTTACAGGTTTAAACCAGTTTCTAATCATGTAAACCAGTTTATGTGTAATGTCTGTCCCTAGCCCTTGAGATCTGCTTATGAAAAGCACTATGTAGGAGCTAGGTATTGGAATGATAATGCTGACATAAAAGGGCTTAGTGTAGCTTGATGTGTTTAATCCACCAAACCAGTGCAAAACTGCATACACCAGCTCTCCCTGGTGTTTGAAATCAAGCTATATTTTTTAAAGTTATACTTTCCTTAAGTGCAGGCTATACTTAATAGTTCCACCAGTCTAACTTTTAATGTGATATTTTTAATGCATTTAATATAGTCATGTTTGTGCAAGTCCTAGTGTAGACATAGCTACAGTGGCATATGACTGTTTATACCTGGATAATTTATGGCATGGGCAAACAAACAAGCCACTGTGAGGTAAAAAGAGAACAGGGATTTACCGTGCATTAGTTTAATCCTCAGTGCAAAAGCAGTAAGATAGGATGGTTCAGTGTCCATTTGTGTTGGAGTAACACTATGTCCTTGGACAGTTTCCACCAGTAGTATAACTGGGGGGAGGGTTGCAACTGGGTCCACAGCCTGGCATCACCTTTTGGGGAAGGGGCACAAAAATAGCCACTCCTGTAGTAGCAGCATGCAAAAACTGTAGCAGCCAGAACTGCCCTACGTATCACAGCTGCTCTCGGCAAACAGCTGCGCTTCTGGTTACCCCACTCTGTGAGGGAGTGGCAAGGCAGCTGGCTCCGTTATGTGAGGCTTTCCCTTGGTGGTGCATGAGTACCAGGAGCTGCACATAGAGGTGGGCCAGCTTGACTGTGCTCCTTGTCACCACTTGCAGCTCTGGATGGAGCCACACATCACCAGGCAGCAGCACCTGCATGGGCCATGAGCACCTGAGGGTCCTCACCTACTGCTGCTGCTGCCACCAGTGGCAGGGGCTGTGTGCCATGAGAGAGAACGTGTGGGGAGTCCCCACAGCCCCCACCCTCCCTTACTCCCCACAAACCCCACACACCCACACCCTACCCCCACAAACCTGCCAAATACACAGACACCCCACAACATACCCTATGCCCCCACATACAGCCACACCCCCTCAGAAACCCCACACACATACACCCCAACCACACCCCACACACTCCCCCACACACAATATACGAGAGTAAGATTTCATTTTGAGTTATTATGCAATCACCTCTATATACACTACATAAACACAAATCATGACAAAAAATAATTGTAATAAAATTAAAATATGTTACAGTGGGTATTTGACTTTCGGTGTACGATTTGGGGGGTTTTTTTCCAGTTCAGATGGTAACCTCCTCCCCCCACCCCCCAAAAAAGGAGTACTTCTGGGAAGAAGGGTAGGACTTCCAGTGGCAAGGGTCAGGGGTTGGGATGAGACTTCCAGTTCCAAGATGGCAACCAGGGGCCGGGGCACCTGTTAAGGGGTGGAGCTACCCTTGTAGCCCTTGACAGCTCACCAAAATCTCATTAAGTGGCCCTCCAGCCAAAATAATTGCCCATCCCTGAGCTAATGTGTGGTATAGCCTGGCCCCTTTTTCCCTCGTGGTACTTGTCCATGTGCTCCGGCTCCTGGTTGGGCCTTGCTACACCTTACACTGTAAACTGCACAAATGTTGATAGGTGTTAGTGCTAGCTTGGAATTTGGAGTAGTCACATCCTTAGTCTAGAAACCATCTCTGACTGTCCCCAACCTGCATAGCTGTGACTTGCCACTCCAGCTCTAGTGAGCAGCAGCAGGACTAGGAGCTGAAGCTGTGAGTTCCCATTAGAGGCCTGGTAAGCCAGGACAGGCTTCTCTCCCAGCTCTACAGGTCGGGGTGGGAGAGCTCCTGGGATACTGGAGGACTCCATCTTAGACAGCATATCTATGGGGAGTGGCCACACAGTAATGGAACAGGAGCTGGGTAGTGCGGATCAGAAATAATCCTACCCTAGAGTGGCATAACTTTAAAATGCATAACTACTGCTTAAAACCACTTTAAGGTGTTGATGTGTGAATAATCCAGGGATTAAGAGTTCCAGGAGCCGCTCAAAATTACTGTGTAACCAGGCCTTTTGTTTGGCTGAATTGAAATGAGCTCTGCTGGTATAACTATTTCCACGCAGTAGCAAGGAAGGGGACAGCTGCTTTAACAAACAAAGGTAGCTGCTTTAACTTTGCCAATATAATGAATATGCCAAACTTTTCAAATGGAGACAAGAATTTAATAGCCTTGGCAAAACTGGGAACTACTCAGCTTTGTCTAAATTCTTGTGAAAAGGGGGGTTCTGGCTGCACAACAGAGTTTTCAAAATGACCAGTCTCCCCTGCTGCCATTGAGGCAGCCACCCACACAAACCAAAGCACATCTCATTCCCTTTATCTTTAACGGAAATCATTTGCTAGTACCTCCGAATTTTCTGTACCTCTTGTTGGGGCTGTTTCCGGGTGGTTTGGGGATCTGCAGAGGGGATGTTTCTGTAAGGGCTGGAATTTTCAAAATAGCTGAGCATGTAGCAATTTTCCTTTGCTCTCAGCAGAAACAGCAGAGGGCTTACATTGGCTCTCTGCATCAGTTTTTACTGCAGTCCTGGCAGTGACTGTTTGCCATAAGCACTGCCATCAGATGTAAGGCCAGAGAACATCCCTCAGTCACCAGCCAGCGCATTCTACGGAGCAGCTGCAATACATAGTCAGTAAAGGTGAGAAGTGCAGAAAATGCAGTCCAGATGTATAACTGGGCACAGCAGCTGCTGCCAATGGTGTCTAGGCCATGGCTGCTATTTTTGAGCACCCTCTCAAGTCAGTCCCCAGAGCTGGTGCCTCAGTTGCCTCCCTCCACCCATAGTCTGTGCTGGTGGGTCACAGTAAGGGATCTGGATTGGAGGCTGGTGGCCAAAAACTCTTTTCACTTCCCCCCTTGGATAGAGGTTACCCAAGCACAGGAGTTTCCTAACTCGGAAATACATATTTATTGAATCTGTCTTTAAGCTAAAGCAACAGAGACCATGGATGGCTTGTGTTTTTAAAATAATCAGAGCTACCTTGATTTGCTGTAGCTCAGGATTTGATCTGCTGGCCTCTTGGGAATTATGACTGTCCTCTGCAATTGGAGTATTAGCCCATTGCTCTTAATTAGAAGCAGGGGTTTGATACTATGTGACCATGCTGTGGCCTGCTCTCTCATATACTTGCAGCACAATTGTCATCTGTTCCAGCTTGCTGCAGTCACATCACTCACACAAGACCTTACCTCTCTCTCATGCTCTTTCCACTCCCTGTGAGCTCTAAGTGGTATCAAAAATAGAAGTTAGCTCTGCAGCCTTTATTTCTTCTGCTGCAACAAGATCAAGAAGCAAGGTCAGGGGGTATCTCTTGATATGAAAAAAGAAGAAAAGGTGACAGATGAAATCTCCAGAGGTTTTCTAGTTCTCTTGCTTGCCTCAGGCGCCACAATTATCTTATAATTATTTCAAGAGAAAAAGAAAAAAAAATACAACTGCTGCATTACAAGTGAATTATTTTTAATGCTAAGGGCCGGGTCCTCAGCTGGAATGAACTGGTGTGTCAGCTTAAGAACCTGGTCCTCAAATTTCCACAACTGTAACATACACAGCTGTATACTCAGATGTGAATTCTATACAACACCAGTTCTACTAACTACTGCTCGTTTCGTAATGCGATCCCTTATGCATTTTTTCTTTTACTCCCATCCAGCTGAGCTCTCTCTCTACTTATTTTAAGCAAATTATAATTGCGTTTGCAGAAAGTCCAAGGGATCTCGTCACACATCCACAGGAAGGGATTTGGCATAGAACTGTGTTGTTAGCAATGGGACTTCTATAAAATCCCCGCAGTTGGAACAGTAAATGTGCTGAGGACTGGATCATCAGCTGGGTGTAAATCAGCAACGTTCTGCTGAAGTCAGGACTGAAGATTTACACCAGTGGAAGGTGACTGGTTTTACTGGTTTGCTAGGAGTTGGATAAGTGAGTTCTGATCTTACAAAATACTTCAGCTTGTTGTTATTGAGTCTCATTTTTGGGCTGTTCATGGTAAAATAGTCAGGTCCAAGGTCTACCCAAGCCTAACTGCCCATGGGGATGTTGTGATTATAGCAGACCAGCTGTGGTACCCCCACAGCACACAAGCAGATGTCTGAACACTTGTAGGAACAGGACACAAGTGTATGTCATGAAAACAAGCATTGTCTAAGCCTTTGTGTCATGCCAAGTCATAGGAGGCCAGGTCAGGGCATCACCTCAGGCTTGGGAGAAGCCAGGAGGTCCAAAGCCAGGAGATCTGTCTGGGAAACTGAGTCAGAGGTCCAGGGGGTCAGTCAGAATGCAAGGCCAGTGCGGCTAGCCAAGCCAGGTATCCAGGAGGTCAGGCCAGAGTGAGACTGGGTGCCCAGAAGGTCAGGCAGAACATGAGCTCAAGAAGCAAGCCAGGTCAGGTATCCAGAGAATCTGTCAGAGTCGTACCAGCACAATCCAGAGATGGAGCAGCATAGGCACGATGTTGCACCTCCCTGCCCAGACACTTCCCCTTCCATGTCAGGAACTTATATGAAAAGGGATAAGAGGTCAGCTGACTTTGGCTGGCCACTCTGGTGACAGGGTGTGGGCATGCACCTAGGCCCAAATGGAGAGTTCTGGCCACCTGCATCTGCTCTAGTGCTCCTCCAAGGAGGTGGCAGACAGGGGTGAACTAACCTGCTAGCAGGCTAAGGTCCAGGGTTTGAGGCCATGGCCTGGCATTAACCCCCCTCTCAAAAACCCTTGGTGGTCCCTATGGAAGTTGCATACTAGACCAGGGCATGGATGTTTTCTATGGGTTCACATGTGTGTTCTTCTGGTCTGTGCCCCTCCCAGTCTACTAGGTATTGTAGTCTTCTTCACCTCCATCTTGAGTTCAGAATTTCTTTGAACAAGTATTCTTCTTGGCCCTAGATCATTACAGGTGGTAGACGAGGTTAGGAGTGATGAAGGAGCCTGATTTCTGTGTAAGGTTTGAACAGGGAGGTGCGAAAGAAGGGTAGATTTTCAGTGTTGGGGGAGATGCAATTCAAAGGTGACCAGATTGATTTCTTAAATGATACAGAAAGGGCTGATGTACCCATAGGAGATGTGTAGGGGAGGCATGTGGGAGGGCCTGTACCCCACCTGAGATTGACCCTCGCTGGTCAGGGAGTGGGGAGCACTGGCTGGTGCACCCCCCAAGATGCACTACCAGCACTTCTGGCTTTGCTATCGGCACTTCCAGAGTTGGTGATTGGCCACAGGGGGATCTCCGCCTCCCCGGGTCAGCGATTGGCCACTGGTGCCCCCCCAGAGTCAGGAGGCACCAGCACCCACAGGTGTACCTGTGATCAAGTTTCTGCTAGATCCAGTGGGTGCAGAAGTGTTCTGTTGACAGCCATACCTTCTGTCCTGCCAAATAAGCAGGCCCCTGCTGCTGATGTTGGTCCACATGTTGTTTGTATGCTTCCTTTACCTTTTCCAGCTGGGTTTTTAGTGCCTTTTGGATTGTGTGCACATGTTGTACCCTATCCATAGCTGCAGGCTTATTAGAGGTGATGGGTAGGGCAAGGTGTAGCCAGGGGAAGAAGTCCTAATTGGCAAAGAAAAGTGTTTGTCCAGTGGAGTCATGCACAGTGTTATTATATATTTAAAGGAGCTATATGATTGCTCAGAGCTCCAGGATGAAACTGGAGATAGGCCTGTTGAAAGTCCCTGGGTTTAGGTTAGGGGGGTAGCAACAAGGGTGATGTTGTGGTAGGTGTGCACTATACACCACCTGACCAGGAGGATGAGGTAGATGAGGTTTTCTTCAGACAACTAGCAGAAGTTTCCAAATCACAGGCCCTGGTTTTCATGGGGGACTTCAATCACCCCAACACCTGCTGGGAGGGCAATACAGCAGTGCTCAGGCAATCCAGGAACTTTTTGGAGAGCACTGGAGACAAGTTCCTGGTGCAAGTGTTGAAGAGACCAACTAGGGGTCATACTCTTCTTGACCTACTGCTCACAAACAGGGAAGAATTGGTAGGGGATGTAGAAGTGGATGAAAATTGGGCAGTGGTGACTACAAGATGATTGAGTTCACGATCCTGACAAAAAGAAGAAAGGAGAGCAGTGGAGTACGAATGCTAGACCTCAGAAAAGCAAACTTTGACTCTCTCAGGGAACCGATGGGCAGGATCCCCTGGGAAGCCAGTCTGAGGGGGAAAGGAATCCAGGAGAGCTGGTTGTATTTTAAAGAAACCTTACTGCGGGTGCAGGAACAAACCATCCTGATATGCAAGAAGAATAGCAAATGTGGCAAGCAATCATCTAGGCTTATCAGAGAACTCTTCAGGGAGCTTAAACACAAAAAGGAAGCTTACAAGAAGTGGAAGCTTGGGCAAACAACTTGGAAGGAGTATAAGAGCATTGCTCGGGCATGCAGGGCTGAAGTCAGTAAGGCCAAAGCACAATTGCAGTTGCAGCTAGCAAGGAGCGTGAAGGGTGACAAGAAGGGTTTCTACAAGTATGTTAGCAACAAGAGGAAGATCAGGGAAAATGTGGGTCCCTTACTGAGTGGGGAAGACAACCTAGTGACAGATGATGAGGAAAAGGCTGAAGTACTCAATGCCTTTTTTACCTGGTCTTCACAGGCAAGTTCAGCTCCCAGACTACAGCACCGGGCAGCACAGTTTGGGGAGAAGGTGAGCAGGCCTGCTCTCCTTTCTTCTTTTTGCTCAGTGAAAGAACAGGTTAGGGACTATTTAGAAAAGCTGGATATGTACAAGTCCATGGGGCCAGATGCAATGCATCTGGGGGTGCTGAGGGAGTTGGCCGATGTGGTTGCAGAGCCACTAGCCATTATCTTTGAAAACTCATGGCAAACAATTGGAAAAGGGCAAATATAGTGCATATCTTTAAAAAAGGGAAGAAGGAGGATCCAGGGAACTACAAACCAGTCAGCTTCACCTCAGTCCCCAGAAAAATCATGGAGCAGGTCTTCAAAGTATCCATTTCTAAGCACTTGGAGGAGAAGAAGGTGATCAGTCAGCATGGATTCACCATGGGCAAGTCATGCCTGACCAACCTGATTGCCTTCTGTGATGAGATGACTGGCTCTGTGGATGTGGGGAAAGTAGTAGATGTGATATACCATGACTTTAGCAAGGCTTTTGATACCATCTCCCACAGCATTCTTGCAAGCAAGCTGAGGAAGTATGGGTTGGATGAATGGACTGTAAGGTGGATAGAAAGCTGGCTGGATTGTCAGGCTGAATGGTACTAATCAATGCCTCAATTTCTAGCTGGCAGCCAGTAACAAGTGGAGTGCTTCAGGGGTTCGTCCTCGGGCCAGTTTTGTTCAATATCTTAATTAATGATCTGGAAGATGGGATGGATTACTCCCTCAGGAAGTTCACAGATGACACCAAGCTGGGAGTATTAGTAGATACACTGGAGGGCATGGCTAGGATTCAGTGTGACCTAGACAAATTGGAGGATCGGGTCAAAAGAAATCTCACAAGGTTCAACAAGGACAAGTACAAAGTCCTGCACTTAGGACGGAAGAATCCCACGCACCTCTACAGCCTAGGGACTGACTGGTTAAGCAGCAACTCCGCAGAAAAAGACCTGGGAGTTACAGTGGACAATAAAATGGCTATGAGTCAACAGTGTGCCCTTGTTGCCAAGAAGGCTAACAACAAACTGGGCTGCATTAGTAGCAGTGTTGCCAGATTGAAGGAAGTAATTATTCCCCTCTATTCAGCACTGGTGAGGCCACATCTGGAGTCCTGAATCCAGGTTTGCCCCCCCCCCCCCCCATTAAAAGTATATGGATAAGTTGGAGAGAACTCCTGGCTTTGGACGTCCTAGGTTTGCTCTTTACCCAGAGCAAACCTAGGGGGGGGGAGGGTCTCCTAGCAGAGAGTACTGAAAATGGTTTGGGGGGTGCTGGGGCACATGATTTCTGAGAAGAAGCTGAGGGAACTGAGTTTATTTAGTCTGCAGAAGAGAAGACTGAGGTGGGATTTGATAACAGCCTTTAACTACCTGAAGGGGGGTTGCAAAGAGGATAAAGCTAGATTGTTCTCAGTGGTGACAGATGACAGAACAAGGAGCAATGATCTCAAGTTGCATTAAGGGAGGTTTTGGTTGAATATTAAAAAAAACTTTCTCACTAAGAGGGTGTTAAAATATTGAAACAGATTACCTAGAGAGGTGCTGGAATCTCCATCCTTGGAGGCTTTTAAGACCCAGCTTGACAAAGCTGTGGCTGGAATGATCTAGTTGGGAATGGTCCTGCTTTGATCTGGGGGTTGGACTAGATGACTTCCTGAGTCCTTTCCAACCCTATTTTTCTATGATTCTCTGATTCGATAAGTAAACTCAGTGAGTGTTAGCTGGAGAGCCCGCTTGTCTTGTTGGAAATTGAGGTAGCACTGGAAGTACTGTTGTAGGACCTGGCTTGTTCTTTCTGCTTGACCTTAGTGGGATTTGTAGTCCTCGTGCCACAGTCTTGTCTATGAAATTACCAATGGCTCCAGAGTCCAGTGCAGCAGTCAGCATGGGGAATGAGCATTTTTACTCTGGGATTGGAGATGGGTGGATAACAGTAATGGGGATTTCCATGGGAAACCCATGGGTTTTCCACAGACTTCTGGATGCCTTGGGGACTTCAGACAACCCTGAACCAGTCCCCTATACCAGGCCCAAGATCACTTGTTTACCTTGACCCCTTCCTGGGGCCCCACCATCATGGCACCACTCCTGCTGCTAGCAGTGGTCCTGTGCTTCTGGTATGGGGTGCCAGAGCCCCCCACATGCTGGCTTGGTGTCACAAGCAACTGTAGTAGGGTGAGGCCCTGGAGGGGGCATAGCCTCTTTCTTTTCCTCTCTGTTCACAGAGACAGAGGTCAATTCATAGGTCCATGTGTTACGCCTCAGCTCTGTATTCTTGGGCAACCCTGGCACAGGATGCAGTCTGTCTGACTCACAAAGGACTCACCCCCCCCTCCCCTCCTCTACCTAAACGAAACTGATTAAGATGCAGCGAGAGACACACCTAAGACCCTCACCAGATAAGGGTGACAAGAGTGAATCAACTGCCCTAGGTCTCATTTACATCCGAGATGGAACCAGATGACCATTCATTTACATGAGAGATGGAGAACAGAAAGCCTGAAGCAGAGACTGTAGTGAATTCTGGGACCAGAGAAGCAGGAGAGCACTGCATGATGGGGAATCTGTGCTTCCAATGTTAATCAACCCATGTTCACACACACCCAGCTCAGCATTTATCAGACCAGTTCTAATCTGGATTTGCTAAGGACTTCCCCCCCCCCACCCCCCCAGACACACACACACAGCTCTAAGTTTAATAGGCATCTTGGGCCGTACATTCCCCGGTCCCACTATGGGAGGCCTATTTAAACTTGATTGACTAAAACTCGGTTGCTGGGTTAGGGAATGCTGAGGCAAGAGACCGAGTCAGAGGGGGTACGGGCAACATTTGAACAATGGTTAAGGGTTCATCACAGCATCCAGCCTGCTGGAGCCCTAATTACAGGTGTTGTCATATCTTTCCCGAGACGACTGGTGGAAGTCCTCTCCACAAAAGGTTATGAGCACCCCGATAATTTCTTTAAGTCTGTTAAAAGACTATAATAAGATCTGGAAAAGTCATGCTAAGCTGAGGCTTGTGCACAACAAGTAAAAATCCAAAATCCTGATGCTGCAAGCTATCTATTGTTCCTGAAGAATCCATGAGATATCCCATCAGTATATCTGCCATCCATAGGAATTTCAAGCTGGCTCCCAAGTATTTGGGTTACTCCCTAATCTTAAGTGTTTCCTGATTATCAATCAGTTTCCTGAGATGGTCCAAACCAGATAACCCCTTGTCAATAGAAAAGACAATGATTTACACTACTGAGGGTGCTTCGAAGCAGCTGAACTGAGGGTATAAAAATCTGTAAGTGTGTGTGCTGCAAAGGAGAAGGAGAAGAAGAAAGAAGACGAAAATTCCTGTGCTGACACCATCCCCTGTCATTCTTGGGACGCTGGAAGAACATATCATCTCTCTCTTCAAGGATTGTGCTATGAACTGTGCCTGTCAGCTTTGCAGCCTGAGTACCATGGACTAGGTGAGACCCCAGCGTTCTCACTCTTCTTTCTAGGCATAAACTTCTGAACCTGAACTGTATCAGTTAAGCTTGAGCTAAGTTTCCCCAAATACTTAGTGAAACCAGGGTAGTATTGTCATTGTTTGTGTTTGTTTTTCTTTTGCATGTCTATTACTACTAGTACTATTATATATTTCATATGCTTAGCAATAAATAACTTTTATAGTCAAACTGGTAGTAATTGGGTATATTTTTCCTTCTCTGCTTCTCTTTCCTCCCGTGCTCTGCAGCAACGCTTCTTTTACCTATGCTAAAGATCCCTGTGAAGCCCAAATTATTGTGGGGTCTGCTCATCAAGAGGCCAAAGATTGGGACGTGCTGAGTTTGAAACACATAAGGGGATCAGCTTGTACAGGCTGATTGACCCAGTTTGACTCAGACGTGCCCTTATGAACTGAATGCTGGCCCATGAGGGTGTCAGCTGGACACCCAGCCGGATTCAGAGGGATTCTGTTTACCTGTGTGCTTGTGTCTGACTGCATTTTATTGTTGCTCTTATGAACTGATTCTTGGCATATGAGGGTGTCAGCCTGTCCATGCTGATCAGCCCGGCCAGGTCAGGCATATCACGTTAATTTGTGTGTGTTCGTGTGTATGACTGATTTGGTGACTGGAGGAACCCAGTCCCATTGAGATTGAGTCCTGCAAGATAACTCCACTGGGGGTGAGGGCTTGCAGAACGGAGAAATACAGCTCCATATAGTAACACAAGCAGCACATTAACAGAATCACCAAGACCCTAGAAACTATCCCTAATAAATGAGCACACCCCAAAGTAATGGGCAAATTTGGTAACACCTGAGCATATCAAATTCTGAGGGTGTTTCCACCTGAGCCAGTTCATCTTTGATCTCTTCCCACAGACACCTGCAGAAATAATAGAGTTGGGCTGTCTCATTCCACTGGGTGTCTGCTGTGTAGCAGTGGAAGAAGGAAGCATAAGACATAACAAAATATTCCCCCTGACACAGTGACCACAGTGTGATCACCATCCAGGTTGAGTGAAGGTCTCCAAACGTGACTGTGAAGTCCTTGAGGAATGCTCCCCAATCTTGGAAAACCAAATGTGTGGCCTATTTCAGAGCATCTTCTGTTAGGAGACTAACTACTAGGCTCACCTTTCCTGAGTCTCAGGAATAGAACTCAGATTGGGCTACAAATAGGATGCAGCTTTGCATAAGGAACCTATGGAAACAAAGCTGGTCACCATCATACCTTTATGATAAAAGGATGGGTAAGGAGTTTGAAGTGTGGAAATCTCTCCATAGAGCTGGTAGACCTTGGAGCAGAAAGACTGATTTACCACCAACAAATGCCAGACCTGATCTTCTAGCATCTGCTAGGCAAAAGCCATCTGTGTCAGCTGGTCTGGCTCAAGCAGGTCCAGGGACCCCAATATGGAGTCCACCTCCTCACCAAGCCCGCTTTGCTGTATGTGATAGTCCAGGCAATTTGCCATGTCAGGGCATAGGTAGCAAGGTCTAGGGGTCATCTCTGGATCAAGAGCAAACATAGGAGGTCCAAAGCCAGGAGATCTGTCTGGGAAACTGAGTTGGAACATCCAGTGGGTCACAGAGAACATTAGGTTCAAGACCACAGCCTGACACTTTGGAAGCAGTGTGTTAGAGCAGTGAACACGTATTGACCTTCAGATTGTCTCTAGCCCTTCAGTTTCATGGTTTAGCTATTTCTCTAGTTTAACAACTTTTGGACTAAATATTGCCCCCTAAATGGCATGTGGCAACCTCAAACTAATTATGGCTGTATATCCCAGCTGAACCTGGTCTGTCTGGAATACTGTAAGGCCTTGTCTTCACTAGGGCTCACTCCGTACCACAAAGTTTTGCGAGCACAGCTGTGTCAGCTAGGACTGTAGAAAGATCACACCACCAGTTTTCATGGCCCTGCTGTGAAAGCCCTCAATGTGGACACAGCTCTACCAACACAGCTTCTGTCAACCAGGGGGGTGGTGTGGAAAAGCGGGCAGAACTGCCTCCTTTTAGCCATCACATGCCATGTCTCCACTGGGGGATGCTGCTATAGCTCAGCAGGCAGCAGCCTTATAGTATTGATAGACACTTGGCTTTAGAGCTGCAATGTTAGCCAACAGGATCTCATTAACACTTTCAAAAACTCAAATCAAAATGAAGCAATTGTACAATTGTACTTCAAAATGCAGTCATTTCAGCCTTAATTCCACCAGTTTAACACCTTCTGAAGTATAGTCGCTTTGTTCTGTGTGGCTTCTGATGAGGTGTTAATTGGACTGAACAAGCTCACTCCATCTGGCATCACACCTCTACATTCTAATCTAGACAAAGATAGGAGGATGGCAAATAATTTTTCATTCAAGATTTGTGATTGGAAGAAGGGGATGGCAATAATGTTTTAATGCTAATCGCTATGCATTTGATAGCAGCATGGGTAAAGTCCAGATGCTGCTGTTAATCTATTAAATGAAACCAATGAAATTCATGTCAAATAGTGGATAAAGCATGCAGATGGATTTCTCAAATGTGGCAAAATGAATAATGTCAGAGCTGGGTCTGTGTTCTTAGTGATGTGAATTAACCGTGAGAGGCACATGACTGTACATGGCCCTATGGCAAGCAAGGAGACTTGTATGTGGAGAAGAGCAGCATTACTAGGAGATATTTCTGCACTTCTAAGATCTCGCCACACACAAGACCAAACAAAGATCATGATGGATTTGTCCCAAATGACAAGTTATTCTTATCACCTTATGAAAGAGGAACCCAGAGCATTTCCACAGGATTACAGGGGAGTGTGTTCTTCCTCTAATAAAGCACATTTATAGCTGGAGTCAGGCCTGCCTCCTGCCTACATGGCACTGCTACTCTACAATAGATTGCAGCAAGTCACCTACTATGCATTCATTACATGGTTTCATGAGCTTGCTGTCAACACAGCTGCCTGCTAACATGAAAAAGGTATTGTTGATAAAATATTGTCTTCAAACACAAAAGAAAAACAGACGGTGATCCCTTGAATGGACATAAGCCCAAAAAGTTTGCCGCTGTTTAGCTCAGGGGTCAGATTGTTTCAAGGTGAGTAACTTTGGGATGGTGTTGGGTGTGCCTCTCTACCTGATGGACTTGGTTGCCCTCCAAGCTGCCTCCTCACATTGTTTTGCTTTCCCCTAACTGCCCTGTTTCCTGTGTGGCCTCTACTGCTCCAGGGTCCCAAAGTCTAGGTGTTCTCTCTTTGTTTAAATGCTGATGTATGTCCATATTCTTCTTAATTTTGGAGCTGCTTTAAGAATCAGTATGCTGGTAGCAAATCTGTTGTTTGCTGCTGTGAAGCCTTTGAAATACTTACTCAGTGCACATGCAGCTGAATCATGCCACGGACTTCTGGTACTCTGGGGCATGGCAAAGCAAAACAAGCCCTTGCTTTTGCAGTTATTCTATCCAGGAGGTATACAAAACCACTGCCAAGAAGACAGCAATTTGGGACTGCCAGTGTGATACCAAGCAATATTGCACTAAGGTGAAGTCAGTATGCAAGCAAATGAGGGACAGAAACTGCACTTCCAGCATTGCTCAGACCACCTGGTGGTACCATATGAACTTTACTGGAATTTCAGCATTTGAATGCTAGCATCTGGCCACACTGGAGAAAGCCTGGGTGGCACAGAGGACAGTAGAAATGAGGAAAACCTTCAGGAGAGACCTCAGAATCAACCTGAGATAGGAAATATTGTGCCCCAAGAGACAGACCAGAAGCCCACATAGCTCAAGCTGGACTATAGTCCAAACTTGTCAAAACCAGGGAATCCAAATTATGGGCAATGACTGTCTGTTGGCACCTGCAAGTTGATGATTGTCAGGGCCACTACTGTTAACCAAGGCACAATATCTGGAGAACATGAGGGAAAGAACAGAATAGGGAATGTTTGTGGAACTTGTGGAGGTGTAATGCACAAAGAATATGTGGATTTCCTGAAGCAGAAGGAGGACACAAAGGAGCTGGCAGGGGAATCCAAAGTGAGAACTGGTAGAAAGAAAATTTAATTTGAATTAAGGCAGAAGGCATAGCAAACAGAAGTGCAGAAGCACCTGATGGACATCAGGCACAGACAGTTCTGCTGGAAAATATGTTCCATAGCTGCTCCTCATCATTCACGTACATACCCTTCATTGCTCAGAGAACTGAGCCTATTGAAAAGAGGTATTTACCAGCAGGGACCTCAGCTCTAGCTGTTTCTTGTCTAACAGGGAGAATAGCATCTTATAGAACCCAGTTCCTTTGCTACCCTTACCTACATGGTCTCCTGCTACTGCACTCTGGCCCCTGAGGCTCCTGACCAAGCAGGAGAAGAAATGGCTTCTCACCACCACAGCTGAGTCCCACCCCCAAACACTCCTTTCTGTTGCATGCTGATCCTTCTTTTTACCTGTACTTTAGTGACAAAGCCTGGTTTTATTTACTGAAACGAAAGCACCATCTGCTTCCATCATCCAAACAAGAGTTATTTGTAAGATACATAACAGGCCCTTCATGAAGGAAATAAGCTAGCTCTGGCCAGGTATTCACAGATGCATGGTGTAGTGAGAAGAGGAAGATAGGGATATAGGATCTGTCAGTTGTGCCAATGTGCTGGGAACCCCCATGCATGCAAAGCAATCATAAACCTTCTGAGGACTGGCAGACTTTACAACATATGATGCCAGTTCCTTTTAATCAAGGTGCACATTTCCATCACCAGAGCCCCAACAGTTGACCTTCCTGATTTGGAACCAACTGGTAACTTTCATATGGATATGCTGCTGGATATGCTCGCTGGAACCAACTAGTAGCTTTCATATGGATATGCTGCTGGGGTAAGTTTCATGGTTTCATAGTTTCATAGCAGCTAGGGTCAGGAGGGACCTGAACAGATCATCTAGCCTGACCCCCTGCCACAGGCAGGAATGAATGCTGGGTTCACAAGACCCCAGACAGGTGATTGTCCAACCTCCTCTTGAATTTGCCCAAGGTAAGGGCGAGGACCACTTCCCTGGGAAGTTGGTTCCAGATTTTGGCCACCCTAACTGTAAAAAATTGCCTTCTGATCTCTAACCTAAACCTATTCTGCATCAGCTTATTACCATTGTTCCTTGTCACCCCAGGTGGTGCTGGGGAGAAAAGGGCTCTACCTGTTTGCTGTTGATCTCCCCTGATGAGTTTGTAGGCAACCACCAGGTCCCCCCTCAGCCTCCTCTTGCTGAGGCTGAACAGGTTCAGGTCCCTCAGTCTCTCCTCGTAGGACTTGTCCTGCTGCCCTCTCACCAAGTGGGTGGCCCTCCTCTAAACCCTCTCCAGGCTGGCCACATCGTTCCATGACGATCCTCAGGAAAGTTGTTCTGAAGTTTTGCTGCCATTGCTAGTCATTGCAGGCCAGCAGCCCAATACTCTCCCATCAGTCCATACATGTTACTCAGGCCCATAAGTAACTGTGAATCAGCTGTGAATCCCTTTGGGAGCATTACTTTGATCTTGCTATTTATTATCCTCACCATCTCCATCCACTTTCCTGTAGTCCTCTCAGTTCATATCCAACCAAAGAGTAGGGAGCTAGAGGGAAAATGTAGATATTGTAGTTGGAAAACAACAACAGGCACCAGTCAAAAGATGGATCATGGAACGGGGACAAAGTAATCATGGCTCATTTATACAATTGTTCCTCAGATAAGGAATATGGAAGCTTTCATATTCATGTCCCACCATGGCCATAGATCTCACAAGGCATAGCACCTAGCAGCAGAGCAAAGGACCATGAGATATCCTCTGCAGTGCTGTGGTATATACTTTGGGGAAAATCACCTCCTATGTGGGGGCACTGATCTGTTAGGAAATAGAAGCCAGATGTTCATTCAGTTCATGTAGATCCAATTGTATCAAAACAGTTCCATACAAACTTTCACTTTAGTGCTTCTCAGTTTGAGATAAATCTATTTGTGTGGAGAGGCTTCTTGCAGCATACTCAGATTGTTCCAAAAATCTGGTATCTTTTACATTTCTGAAATGTCACCTTAAATTAGTAGCCTACAGTAACACATGTAGAATGCCATTTAATATTTATCCCTGGTGCATTGTGCCTTCTGCAGACTCCCTCTTTAAACTAGCCTATAACTTCATCGATATAATATCTTACTACTCTGTGGGTAGTAATTAACCCCTAACCAACAGGCATATTTATCACATTAGGTTGCACATGAAAGATGTTGAAGTCCTACTTAATATGCTTTGTCAAATATTCCTGAATCTAAAAGAAGGTAGAGAAACTGCAAAGGGGTATGAGTTTGCTAAGATTTCATTAGCAGTTAAGAGATGGTCCATCACTTACTACCCCATAAATATTTGCTATCAATACTAAATTAACACTCAGAATCTCTGGTAAAAGTAATTTCATATATTAATGATGGAGCTATTTCTGCACATGACCAGATCACATGGTTTTCTTCCCTGAATACCTAGTAGTCATCTCTCTGTTACTGAACCCAGAATGGGAACAGCTCTTGGTCACAGCTTGAATACTGTTTGTATGATATTAACACCTAGAGGCCTAATCCAATGCAAGGGGCGTAGTGTGCTAGGTGCTGTGCAGACACAAAGTGAGGGGGTCATTGCCAAAAAGGAGTTTAAACAGACAAGATAAGGGGAAAGAAGGAGAGCAACCCAACATCCTACAGCAGATAAGTGCTAGAGAGGAGACTAGACCCCAAGTCTATTGGCTCCTCAGCAAGTACCCAACCCACCAAATAGCACAGCCTCACAGGTAGCCTAATTCAACTGTGGCACAGAATGACAAGTTTGATAAAATCAGAAATTACTGCCATCTTCAAAACAGGAAGAAACATCCTGTATGCACTATCTGCTTGCTCACACTGTGATAATTTCAGAGATCTGAAGACTGTTCATTGCTCCTGGACTTTGTATTTCAGCAAATCCAGCTTTGACTGGACAGACTCTGGAAAGATTTTCTTTGGCTTTAGGAAAAATGGGAAGGAAAAAGTGGCAAGTTATTTCAAGGGGAACATGAGCATTTACTATCAATGAGTCAGCCTAACAAAAGAGGTTGTTTTCTTGTTTGGAACTGCTGGATGCAGGCTGGTACTGTGGCAAGTTAAGACCACAGCTCTTTTGGGTGATACTTGGGATCCAAAGGAGACTTCTGCTCCAGGCAGATTCACACCACAAATAAGCTTTTCACTTCAGATGGCCTTCATTCATTGTCAAGGCCATGCCCAGAGGTTTGCTATGTGATGTTTCTCAGCTGGAGGAAAACTGAAGAGCTAAGGGAAAATCATTCTCTTTCAGAGTGCCAGCCTTTGTCTGACTAGGGCTGGACAGGAGGGGGTGGGATGGGTAATGCACTCTTGAATGAAGCCTTGATTTTATTACAGAGTCTTGTGAAAGTTCACTGCAGATGGGCAGCAGCATTTCCTGTCCATGTTAAGGGGCTGTACTTATAACTATTGGTTCCCAGCTCCATTTCTTCTGACCTGGGATCTGACATTCCATTCAAGTCAAGGAGGCTTCTGTTAAGTTAAGAGCCAGACCACCATACACAACAATCACTTGACAATGCATAAGCAGCATGCACTGACCATGCTGACTATAGCCAGACATGTGAAATCCAGCACCCTCACAGGTAGCCTCTCCCCTTCACTGAGGCAGCTTTGTGTCTTGCTGTCATGGGGTGCTTGTACGCATGACAGGGTTTAATCCTCATTAAATTAAAATGGTTTATTAAAATTAAAAAGGTTTGTTTTAAAATGTTGCATCAGTGTTTGCACGATAGCCTTTACAACGAATTAAGCCCAGTGTGCAATTCCCAGTGAATTCCAGCACGAGGAGCCACATACCAATCCACCCCACTGCTGTCTTCAGTACTGAAGTACAGCAGGGGGCACATTTAAACCAGTAAAGCCTCACTCCCAAAATATGTCCTTCCCCCCCACCTCCCACCCACCAAAGCCAGGGATCCCCACGCTAAGCCACGGTCATCACCTTCCCCACCCACCCCCAAACCACATGGACTTCTACGCCAATCTGCCTATGAAAGAAAATACGCCACATCTGGAAGGAATTGTATGAGTTTTCAACCTTTATTTCAACTTGAAAATAGTGTTTCATTTACATGATTTTTTGTTCTTAAAAAAGTAAGTAATTATTTTTAAAAAACATTATAAAAATAGTAGAAAAGCAGAAAATGTATTAAAATATAAAAATATAAAATAAATTATCGAAAGCAAATATATATATATATATATATATATATATTCCTCCCCCCCATAAATTTAAATAAATAATAAATATGTGTAGTAAAATTAAATAAATAAGAAGGAAATTAAATAACTAGGAAATACTAGCAACTGTGGCTGCCACTCTGAACACTTTTCCCCACTCCGCTGTCTGCCCATGCAGGACAACCACTCTGATCCACTGGTGCACAGCCCTTGGTGCATGGGGCTGCAAGACAACAGTTGTGAGTGTCTTGCTGGGCAGCCACTCCTCTTCCCCCAGGGGGTGACCCAGGGATGGCCACCCCTCACCACGCCTATGAGCACAAAGTGTGCCTCTGCCTCATGTGCCCTGGTCTGTGCACAGTGAACTCTTTGTGCAGGCTGAAGTTTGCCCTAGCCACTATATCCTGATGATGATGATCCTGCTGGTGCCCCATACACACCTGCGCTTGTGGTTCGAGACACTTAGCTATAATGGCGCCAGGGGCAAGCTTGGTCTGCTGCTCAACCTCCACCAGTGGCTGGATGGATACCTGTTCCAGTACTACATGACCCTGACCCCTGATACTGAGGATGACGTTGCCACCGGAATTGATGCCTTCCTCGGTGTGTGAAGGACACACTCACTCCCACCCAGTTCTAAGGAAGGGAAAGGGGATGACAAATAAAATTGTGTGAACCTTATCGTGCCTGTGTGTGTGCTGTGCTGTGCTGTTCTGAGGTGATGGGAACAAGGAGACAAGGTGATACTGTCATGCCACCCTACTATACCTACCCTATAGTAAAGGTCAGTGTGCGCATTCATGCATGTTGGGGAAAGAAATGAGCCAATATTCATAAAGCAGGCAGCTGCGCTTAACAGTCCCACTGGATCACAGAACACCATTTGTCAGGTTTTCTTTAAGTCCGGCAAGTGAATCAGTCGTTTTGGGGAGTGGGGTTTTGGAAATTCAGACACTGCACAACTAAAAGGTATCTTCCAGTGGAGGTACAGGGGTAGCATTAGTCCCTCAAGGCCACTGCTTTTGTGCAAAGTCTTGGGAGCACTGCTGTGCTAACATAGTTTTTGCAATGCAACAGGAACAGTTTTTACTGGTGCCTGTGAGTGCCCTGCGCATAATTGCATGTCACCACCAACTTGGTGGCAGTGGTGGGTGGGGGTGGAGGTTCTGGGGAGTCAGTCTAAGGATAAGAACCTTTACCAACCTCTGTGCCCCAGACACTGTGACCCAATGACCCAGACACCAGTGCTGGAGACCCCTGCCTGACCCTTTCCTCCCAGCCCCAAAACCAACCATGATCACACCTGCCCCATCTCTGGCATTGGCATAGATACAAGGCTTGAGTCTGGCCTCTGTGTATGACCTGGTCAAAGTACAGGGAGAAATCAGTGGCTAACATGGGATAAAGTAGTTCTCCAATGAGTGCAGCCTTGGAATTGGAGAACCACATGATAGTTTAAGGGCAAATGAAAGCACTCAAAGCTGAGAAGTGGTTATTAATTTCATGCCACTGTTGGAGTAACGGGTGGGCACAAGGGAGGTGGTGGAAGCCAGTGTTCCCTTGCTAATCATGGCGCACCGGGTCTTGACAGAGCCAACACAGACCATGCATGCATGCTGGATGCTATCATCCATAGCGGCCCCCTGTCATGCATGGTGGACAGTGTGTGAGCGAGCCTGCTTCACAGTGTTCAGCTGACATGCTTGATGAATAGTGGGTTAGGAATCATCTCGATTCATAGAGAGTAAGGGCTGGAAGGGACCTAGAAAGATCATCCAGTTCAAACCACCCTACTCAGGGCAGGAACACTGCTGAGATCAAATGATCCCAGGAAGGTGTCTGTCCACTCTCCTGTTGAAGACTTCAAAGTTTGGGGACCACACAACCACCTTACATAGTCTATTCCAGATCCCGGTCACCCTTATAGTAAACAAGTTCTTCCTGACATTCAACCTGAAACCATCCTCTAACGGTTTAGGGGCATTCCTCCTTGTCCTCCCCTGGGTAGACATGCCATATAGCTAACATATTTTCTCCCATTCATTCATTCATTTTTATCTTGACTCACTGCCTCACCAGGTAGGGAGACTGTGAGCAGGAACCAGTGCCTTGACACATCGGTGACTTGTGGCTAGCCCTCTGTGCCATGGCCCAAAAGGGATCCTGTGAGAAACTCTCCTTGGCATACCTGTCAGTACATAGCTCATCTTTTACCTTCACAGATTTTAGGCACCTTTTTGCTAAAAAGTATGTACAAGAGAAATAAAGCTGCCAGGATGGCACCAGCATGTCTGCTGTACAAACCTTTTACACCAAAACAAGGGTTGGTGGCCGGGGGGGGAGGGGGTGAACTTTTCCTGACCTACTGAAAAAAAGCCCTATAAATTGAGGACACAGGGGCTGGCTATGGGTACCCCTTATTCATCCAAGATGTCTGAGGCTGAGGAGAAGAGACAGCAGACCAAGGAAAGAAGACAGCCACCCAGGGAATGTAAGACCAGGACAACTTGGTCCTGTGAAGAAACTAAAAGCCTGGTGCATGTGTTGGGGGACTCTGAAGTGTTAAGCCAGTTTGGCATTGGCAACAGCCCAACTATGAACTTGCATATCTACCTGGATGGTCAGTCACAGACCTACCCAGCGGGGGCACAACAGGACAACAGCCCAGTGCAGGGTGAAGTCCAAGAATATGAGAGCTGCTTTTTGGCGTGGGGTAGCAAGAGTTCATTGGAATGGCACCCCCATGTGTAACATGCCACATTATCAGTACTGCCAAACATTAATGGAGGTACTCAAATGCCAAGCAAATAGACAACTAGAGGTATCTAGGCCGTCCTCTGGTCCTGAGAGCTCGCTGACCACAAGTCCTGCTGCCTCACATGAGGAAGACAGAAGCAGTTCACTAGAACTGGTCCTTGATGAGTCCGCCCAAGAGGAAAGAACAGGGACATCGCCCTCCAAAACTAGTATGATAAGTCATGGGGAACTGACATCTGACGTCTGAACTAACACCTGAGATTAGGCTGGGCTGTGATGTAAGGGGGACAGGTTGGGGGATTATGGTCAACTGACATGAGACATGGAGGGGGACGTCAATTTAACTGACAACTGACTGACGGGTGGGGGGGATTGAATTGTCATGCAGGAAGGTGAAGGACAATGCAAAGCATGGAGGCTGTGCTGGTGATTTGTTTGCAGCCATTCAGGGCCTACAGTCCAACAACTTGGACAGGCAGGCAGGCAGGCAGCCTGGTAGTCAGGCAAGCCCTTCTTGGTGGTTTTTGCAGAATGCTTATCTGCTCGTGTGATTTTCAGAGCACAGAACAATCCCCCACATTCCTTCTATGGTTTTCAGCTCCGCTTGGTACGCCACCACTGCCACCCCCGCCAAAAAAATGCAGAGCATGTAGGAAGCCTGAGAACAATGCCCGGACAGATAGGACTGTCAGTGGCATCAGTATCTATGCAGTGTGGTTGCAGGAGATAGCAAGAAAGGCATGTCGAGTTTATGGCAGTGTCAGCTGGGCAATGCAGCAGCAGACATTCATGAGAAAGTGAGAGAGAAGGACAGTTCAGCTCGGAAATGTAGAAAACCAGTATTGCTTATGTGCAGTGATAGTAGCTGAGTACTGCTAATTATTGGTAATCACCTGTTTGTTGATTTAAGCATAAACAATGCCTATGGTTACTGCGTGCTTGTAAAAAAGGTCTTGGAATGAAGCTCATTGGATATTGCCTGAGGTTTAAAAAGTTGCAGAGCACTGCTTCTTGCTAATGGTTACCTTTCAAATTCTGTAATGGTTGGTTGGTTATTTGTGTACGTTATGCTTAATAAATCAGTAAAGATTAATTATGTAAAAAAACTTTTCTGTCTTCTTTTCTTCCAATGTGGGAGGCCATCAAGAGATCATTACACCAGGGTCATAGTTTCATAGTAGCTAGGGTCGGGAGGGACCTGAACAGATCATCTAGCCTGACCCCCTGCCACAGGCAGGAATGAATGCTGGGTTCACAAGACCCCAGACAGGTGATCGTCCAACCTCCTCTTGAATTTGCCCAAGGTAGGGGCGAGGACCACTTCCCTGGGAAGTTGGTTCCAGATTTTGGCAACCCTAACTGTAAAATATTGCCTTCTGATCTCCAACCTAAACCTATTCTCCATCAGCTTATTACCATTGTTCCTTGTCACCCCAGGTGGTGCTGGGGAGAAAAGGGCTCTGCCTATTTGCTGTTGATCCCCCCTGATGAGCTTGTAGGTAGCCACCAGGTCGTCCACTACGTCCACAGCGACACCATCATCCAAGGATTTAGTTAATTGGTCATAAAAGTCAATCAGGTTGGTCAGGAAGGACCTGCCTTTGATGAACCCATGCTGATTGCCCCTGAGCATGATCACCCGTGCTGGCCCCCCACATATGTGCTCCTTGATGATTCTCTCCAAGATCTTCCCGAGCACCGAGGTGAGGCTTACAGGCCTATAGTTACTTGGGTCCTCCTTCCTCCCCTTCTTGAAAATTGGGTTCACATTAGTCAGTTTCCAATCCCCCGACACCTGGCCAGATGGCCACGAATGCTCATACAGCCGGGCCAAGGGCTCCGCAATGACCCCTGCCTGCTCCCTCAACACCCTTGGGTGGAGGGCATCTGGACCTGCAGATTTAAAAATGTCCCACGCTTTGTTCCTGACTTTGTTGTCATCACTGCCAAATGAGCATTGTTTGCAACATAAGGGAGGGTGGCTTAACTTGTAAAACTGGAAAAAACAGTAAATCCCCAAAAGGCAATAGCATGGCACATAGGGGGCAGGGAGTAGGGGGCACTGCCAGGGCCAGGGGTGCCCAGGTCATGAGCAGCAGGACTGCTCAGGGTCCTGAGTCCCAGAGTGAGGGACAACAGATTGGTCTGGACCAGGGCACCTCATTTTTTCAAATGGAAATATGGTAACAGTAATGATGGTGAGGTAAGGGCTGGCTGGCTGCTGCCATTGTGTGGGTCTGACTGTGAGGTGAGACTGTGCAATCGTGCCTGGTGTGGCAGCACAAGGGGGAGTGGCAACTACAGGCTGGCTGCACTCAGTACTGTGAGTGGGTTAGTGCCTGTTGCTCTAGGGACATCTTACCTGCTGCCATGGGTCTGACTGTGGGGTGACCTCATGCAATCATGAATAGTGCAGCAGCCAGCGCAAGAAAAAGAAGTGGCAGCTATGGGCTGCATTCAGTCAGGGGCAAGGGCAGATTATAAGGTGATGGTGCCATTGCCACCCTGGCTGGGGCAAGGGGCATGCGGGTGTCTGTACAGGAGAACAAACATTGATTCATGTTGGGCTGGGTGGACTGCAACACCTGATGTGCAAAACTTGGCATCCGGAGAAACACATTACACCCAGGTATTGAAAAAGGGGAGGTAAACTCTTCCCCTCCTATCTGCAATTCAAAGCGACATCTAGTTGACAAAGGGATGAACTACACAGAAGTTACAGCACCATCTTCAGGACAAAGGGGCTCATTACACGTCTTTGAGTGCATTTCTCTTTGCACGTGACGAATCCATGCACGCAACATTTTAATTAATGGAGACCCAAACTAAACTACGTCAGGATGTGTTTTACTTTAAAATACCAGTAAGACTTTTAAAGTGTCAGGAAAACCTGCACGTGCAAACTGTAATGCTGTGAAAAGCAAGAAAGGGTAAATTTTGTCATGTGTACAAGCACCCATGTTGGCAACCGTCTGCAGAAGGCTTACCCCAGGGCAGGAACACGTTCAGTTAGCAAACAGCTGGCAGCTTGCACCTTATAGATAACTAACCAGTAGACAGATATAGATATATAGCCCAAACTTTTGCAGACTGACTGACTGCCACTTCATCAGATCCTGTAAAAGAGTATATGCAGATTTGTGCATGTCCTTTTACAGCATCTATTTTACACATGATAAAGTGAACTTCAGCCCATGGAATCTTGTGGCCTATAGCTATAGCTACTGTGGTTCATCTATAAGATGCAAATCTACCCTGCCTTCCATTAAAAGCACAACCAAAGTGTACTGCCATTCTCATAAGCAGCAATACGAGAGAGAGAGAGAGAGAGAGAGAGAGAGAGAGATGTATGTATGTATATATAATTTGAACACAATATTTTATTGATATATGTACAATATTAAACAATTTGGAAGCCTACCAGTGCCACAATCATTATAATAAAATAAATTCTAAAGTCCTGTATATTTTACTGTTTTCGGGGGGGTTTATCCCTCCCCCCCCACTGCTTTGTGGTGCTGAGCAGTCCTGATATGCCACTGCCCCTCATTCCCAAGCCACAGCACCCACAGCCCTACTGGCACCCCTCACTCCCAACTCACAGCCCCCTGGCTCTGCCAGTGCCCTACACTCCTAACCCACAGCCCCACAGCCCTTCTGGTGCCCCTCACTCCCAACATGCTACCCCCTGCTGCCAATATGTGTGGAATGGGGTGGGTATATTAAGGAGGAGGAGTGTGGGCACAGGTGACACATGGGGGCGTGAGGGGGAAGAGATGACATGTTGGGGGAGCACATGCCCCCCAGATTTCTGCGCCCACAGTGGGGCATGGGGTGCAGGGTGTAGAGCTGCAGCCTGGCTGGATCAGATCCAGGCAGGAGCTGCCTCTGTGGCCCAGCAGACAGGACCTGGCACAGGAGGGAGCACCATGTCACCATGGTGAGGTGCAGCAGTGGCAGTTGTGCCCCACTGTGGACACAGAAATCTTGGGTCGCATGCGTCCCCCACCTGCCACATCTCCTTGCATCTTTTCTGCAGCAAACAGAAAACCCGGATCCCTGATCATAAGGTATTTGTGTTCTTAAATTGTGCCCATCTCCCACTGACTCAGTGACCCCTGAATCCTGTAACGGCCCCCTGGACCTCCTGCAAGGCAGCTTGCCTCTGGGATTACACCTAAAACCCCTTAATATAGAACATCTGAGGCAGAACTGAGGAGTCTGCCAGCATACAGAGTGGGACATGCTGTCAAAAAGGCAAGTGAGGCTTTATTGAACCTTCAGTTCCACCCAGAATCTCCCAGGTAGCCTGTATGTATCTCAGAGTGCTGGTGCCAGGGGCTCAAGGTAAGAGACTTCTGCCTTCCCACTTGGGGGCCATTTCAAGAACAAACTTAAGTTTGCTTTTGAAATGGATTTAATGGTAGTCCTGCAGTGATCCATCCTCAATGTGGCAATAGTTGGAGGTCTCCAGTCAGGCACAGAGTTACTGGCAGGCTTAGGGTCCAAATGTTCTGTGCAATTCCTTTGTGCTCAGCAAGTAGCCTTGACTATACTCAAAACAGGACAGGGCCTGTAGCAAGCAGTAAAGGTGCCCAAATGTGACGTTATGCACTGGGACAAATGATAACTGTGTCTTAAATTCAGCATAAAACTTTTCCAGGCTCAGATATAACGGTTGAGACCATCACTCTTTAAATTAAGCACCTTTCTTTTAATTGAGACAGCCATGTAATTTGTTGTATTCATTTCCTCAATAAAATGTACAGTACTTTTAGGCTGATTGAGTATCATGTTGGCAAATGGTATTAGTATCTCATCCAGGCCCATTCACATTGCTCATCTCTTTTTCTGAAATGCCAGGACTCTGCTGAGATGCCAAATACTTGAAATCAGCAGCCAGCTGGGAATTAGTTTTAAACTAATCATAAATATTAAAAAATAGAAAAACTTTCTTGAGTCATATAGAGCGCCCTCTCCTGACTAATAAAGGGCATCCCCTCTGCCACAGCCTCTGATATTTTAAACAGCCAAGGTTTAATGGGCCTAATATTAACATACAGATATCAAGAGGATTGTTTGGGGTTTTTTGATCACAGTACTGTCCTGCTGTAAACTTAAGAGAAACTAGAAAAATCATGATAGGAAATGAGCCATTTTGTAACTTAAGGGTAGCTTTATTAATTCTTCCTTGCACTCCAATTTTTCAGCTGAAGGAGTTGAAGGGAAAAAAAGAAGAATGATAAATATGATGCTGCAGAATAGGACAAGATTCAAAGAAAAAATGTACTGCAGCAAGAACAACAGTAGACTTGCATGGAAGTAGTTGGCAAAGGTCATTGGAAGGTGTCTGTCCCAGGGGAGCTGGGGCGACAGAGGAACCCTGGGTCAACAGAGAGCCCCACTTACCTCCTGTAGAGCTGAAAGAGCCGGAGGAGGGGTGCACGGCAAAACCACTGGCGCAGGTGATCAGCTGTGCATATATACGGCTGCGGCCGAGCAGCGGGGGCGGAGGACGCTGCCCGGAAGATATAAAAATGGCCCCAACGAGGTGGCGGGGTGGCTGATGCAAAGAGGCTGGAGGGGAGAGCCCTCATTCAGAGGGAATCAGCCACCGCACCTGGCAGCGTGGAAAGCTGGGGGCAGAGCTACTAGAGGCTCCGAGAGAGTCAGCAGTGAGGCCGACAGCAGAGCCGGCGAGGAAGATGGCTGCATAGCCGGCAGCAAAGTCGGCAGGGAAACCGGCGGCGACGGTGACACCAGAGCCGGCCGGAAAGCCGCGTATAGCGCCGATAGCAGGACCAGCTGGAGAGCCTGCAGCACAGTCGGCCGCAGAGGCGGCGGTGAAGGTAGGCGCAACACTGATGGGGAAAACAGCAGCTGCACCCGCAGCAGAGCCAGCGGCAGCATCTGCGGAAGATCTGTAAAAGAGGTAACAGTGGGGCGGGCCCAACGGGGCCTCGTTGGGCTGCGATAAAGAACAGACAGAGACCCGAAGCAGGGCCAGATAGTGGACCCTCGCAGCCCCAGCGGCCTTGGGAAGAGGCGGGAATTAGACACCCCAACAGGGGAGCCGTCTGGGCGGTGGGGCCTGAGCCCAGGGTGAACCACTCGGCCTACAGGCCAGAGGCATCCTTGTGGGCCTCCGGGTCCATTAGCTTAGGAACCCTGGTTAGCTTGGTGGTGGGGTAGGCACATACCGTCACAGGGTGGTTTGATTAAAGCGTTAGGGAGCAGTAGTGGAAGGACCAGGCCAACGTTCCTCATGAGCCATACACCGGGCCTGAAGACCCAGACGCACTGAGGACAAGCTATAGGCAGGAGCGGGGAGAAGCCGAAAACACCTAAGGGGCCTGAAGACCGATAGCCTAAGGTGGCGAGTGGCCGGGGTGTAGGGGAGGTCGGAGCCCTGAGAGTGCCCGCTGGGAGACGCAACGACCCTGGAGGCTGCCCTGAGGGGGAACCCCCCACTGAGGTATCATCCCAAGTCGTGGCAAGCAAGTTAAGGGGACCCCCTGACGACAGCAGGGGTAGCCTGTGGGGTCCACCCGCAAGCCCAGGGCAGACACGATCTCTAGTCCGGGCGAAGGCTGCGCGGGAGTGCTTCCTGGAACAAAGGCGGGCACAGTGTCTAACAACTTCATGCTAAGCAGCCATCTTTGTTTACCTGTACAACAAGAAAAGTAGATTACCTTGTCCTGCTTTAGTGTGGATCGCAGCTTTCCAAAGTGATCTTGTTTGGCCTATACCTATGGAGACCAGTGGGAGTTGATTGTTGACACCAAGGTAAGCAGAGCTCTGATTCACAAGCACTGAGCCTTTGAAAAAGTGTCATCCTGTGCCTACACCAACAGGTCAGTAACCTCTCAACAAAAAATTGTATCTGGCAGCCAAAGGCCTCCACATGCCCCAAAGATGCTCATTTACACTAATTTTTTGCTTGTTTCCATGTCTTTGGCAAAGCTGTTACCCTTTTTCACAAGACATGTGGGGAACAAGGCTTGAGGTGTCCCTGAGGAGCTACTGACAAATGTGCCAACCCCCTGCAGCCATTGTTCCCCTGTTTTCTGCCTGGCAGGCTGGCTTGGTTTGTCCCTCTTACTGCTATAATCCCAAGTTCAGTAGGAAGCCATCTCATCAGTTTTCAGCTCTGCTATGTGATTCCCAAAACAGAGAACAAAATAGTGTTCTTGCTAATCATGAATGCAATGACCTTGTACATCTGAGGGGGCAGTTAGTGGCAAAGAAAAACAAACTTCTGAGAAACTACAGGGCTTCAGCAGAATGGGTAATATGCCCCACAATAGGTCCCAATTTTACTATCCAGCAGTAAAACCCGCCTCCAAATGTCCTGAACTCCTATACAACAAAACTCGGTCCGTATTGGAGGTAGGGTACATATTATGCTCCTATGGAGCTCCAGGCTTTAGTCCTGACATGCTCTGAAATGCTAAATAGCTGATGAACAATGCAGTAGCCTGTATACAGACAATGGCCTGTGGCATAGCTTGTATGCAAACAATATCCTGTAGCATAGCATGGCTTAAGAGCCCCTCAAAACTGAAGGATCCAAGATAGCTGGACTCTTAACTTGATATAGGTTTTGGATCACCATCCTGAGGTCTGGATTTACCTCCCTCTCAAACCTCTCAGTACCTGTGGAGAACAACCAGGGCCTCGAGAAAACACAGAGATGCAGGTAACATCTTCAGAAATGCTCAAGATAGCTTCAGAAGCATCTGATTTGCATTCAGGCAGGGTGTCAAAGATGCAGTCCGCAGGCTGGATCTAGCCCGTAGAGCTGTATCATTCAATCTGCAGGGCTTCTAGAAGGACCAGGAATTCAGAGATGTGAGCATGGAAGGAGCCCGCAACCCAGTTCCAGGATACAGAGCTCCATTGGGAATCTGTGTTGGTGGCAGAGAGGCAAGCAACTGATACATTAATTCCCATGACTCAGGAACCCACAGCAGTTAACCCCACCAGAGATTGCCCCACTACTGGAGGTGGGTCTGGATCCAGCCCTTGAGGAGTGCCATACTCTGAATCTGGCCTGCAAGGAGCCCCATAGTACAGATCCTGCCCAAGGGAACAAGGGATCCCCACTGCTTCCTCACTGCTTTGGGGAGCAGAGGACTAAGAAGAGACACACACAGTAGAGGTTTAAAACAATAGTGATCAGGATTGAGAAAGCAGATCGGGGCATTGTATTCACCCGTGCTCATAACATCAGAACAAGGTGACACCCCAGTGCAACTGATAGGGAAATATGGTAAAACAATGAACAAAGCTCTTTGTTTTTCACAGCGCGTGGTTAATCAGTGAGATTTAGTTATCACTGAGGCCAAGAATCTTGACAGAATTCAGACAAGGATTGGACATTTATATGAGTAACAGGAACACCCACAATTAAATTAGCTAGGATTAATAACTGGAGATGTCCTGTATAATTTCATGTTTGAGGGTTTTTGCCAGCCTCTAGGTGAAGAACAAGCTGCCCCCATAGGCAGGCTGTTACATAATTTCCTTTTCATGGTTTCTTGTGGCTTCCTCTGAAGTATTAGTCACTTCTGGAGATCACCTGGGCTAGGTGAGCAATGCCTCACACCCAGACTGGTAATTCTGATATACCTGTAAGATGACAGTCAGCAATGATAGCTTTTCCACTACCCTGCTACAGAAAACTCATGACTCGCCCCACTTCCTTGTCCCAGAAAGAAACACCCAGTCCTGAACTGTTCTCAAGCAAAATACAGGAAACATCTCTCTCCATCACTCCTGCAGAAGGACTCTTTTGTGAGATGACACTTTCCATTCCTCTGTAGACTATAACCCTATCCAACTGCAGTTCAGAAAACCCCAGTCCTTCTTGCTTCTCCTCACCCAGTGACTAACTTGTACGGACGGCAATCCTTTCTTACAGAATGAATGCAAAGGGCTGCTGAGAAGAAAACATGATGTTTCCTGAATGCCATTTTTTCCCACTGCAGCCTGGATGGTCTCTGTCCCCTGATGTATATCCCAGGAGAAAGATGCTGATTGATCACTGATTGGTGACATTCCCATTCTTGACTCATTGGCAGCTTCTCAGAGCACATGGACACCCTATATAAGGCATCTATCAGGTTCCAAATTTGCATTTTAATTCCATCATTGCATTGAATTTTTAGGCAACATTGAATTCTCAGGAAGCCATTTATTTACTCATTGCCTTGATTGCCTGACAGTTGTGTTACCATGCTTCTGTTGCTCTAATAACGGGCATTGCATCATCGTTCTTGTAACTTGAACAGTAGTTAAAAGAAAAAGAGATCCACTTTCCTTATTTATTCAAATACAAATGTATTTGTGAGCAACAGTGCCACTGTCAGCCCATGCAGAGAATGTTTCTGGAGCCTGGCATCAGTATTTGCCTTAGGGAAAAAAATTAGAAAGTTAAAAAAAAGGAAAATATTTATTTGAGCTGCAAGTTCGGAATGGAGAGACCATGATGTCAAGAAACCCCCGGTTTCAGGAACAAAACAATTGTAATTGTGTGTGTTTTAAAAGGCTACATTAAAATAGGCATTTATCAAAGTGTATGGGGTTTTCCAGCACAGTGGGATCAATATTTCCTCTCCAAATTCCTAGGCGGTGAGTCGCTGCTCAAATGTCAGACACAATTTATTCATTGTGTAATGTTCTGATTTCACAGCAAGTCCAGGCCTGCACTGAAAATATTCCTTAGGTTACAAAGGGCTATACTGGGATTCCTCCATCTCTAAGTTGCATTGTTCTTGAATGGCAGCAAAATGCCTTAATGGACACAGTTAAAGCAGTTTTCTTAATCCAGTCAGTTGTTTAATAAATGATTTGCTAAAGCCAAAAGGAAAAGAAAAATAAACTGGTGGAGACTGCACCATCTAGTCTCTGAAGACATCACATGCTTTGGATGAAGCCCTTGGAGTGCAATATGGGCCTCTTGCTTTCTTCGACCAACTTTATATACCAGTAGGACAGAGTAATTGTAGCAAGCTGAGCAAACTCAAGCCACTGTAAGCTAGCAAGTGTAAATACCAACAACAGTGAATCTGTGGTCACATAATCTTCATCATGTGTTACTTTATACTAGGACCAGATTCCCCACTGGTATAAATCAGCATGGTTCTATGGGCTGTAAAGAAAGAAGCCAGTTTACATCAGTGGGGATCTGATCCTGAGACTTTTCTCAAAGGGTCCTCATGGTTGGTTCCCAGAGCCAATGGCAGGACAAAGTGTCCAATCAGTGGGTATGTTTGATTCTGCTTTCTCTGTTCTACAATTTAGCAAAGAGCTTTCAAACAAGGGGCATGAGGGCCACTCTGCAGGCCTTATTCCCCTTGCACAGACCCAGTGGTGAATCAGGAGTTAACCCGGCAGCAGTCAGAATAGAATTGGGATCACTGCTGTTCACTTCTCTCTTTCTTAAGGCCAGGTCTATGCTGGAACACTTCACCAGCAGAAATCGGACCTGCTTAGAGCAATTGACATTGCCAGAAGAACAGGCACAACTAAGGCTGGCTTTCCCACTATGTGAGTTTTTCCCGGCACAGGTTGTACGATGTAACCCATTGTATTGGTACTGGAGTGTCCTCTGCACCATGGTCTAGCATGCTGCTTTGTGGGACAATTTTGAAATGCATTGTGGGATACTAGCTTTCTGCCCAGAGAATTATGGGAAGCTGGGGGAAAGCTAGCTCCTGCAATGCTCTTTCCTCTGTCCTATAATGTCACTTCCATCCCTTAGTTTTTGCATCACTGTTTAAACTTCTTGCAGCCCCTTCCACAAATTTCCAGTCACTCCACCATCTTACTGTCAAAAGCACAGATCCTGCCCAGAACGGATCAAAGGAATTCTCACACAAAGTAAGATTCTTCAGAATTTGCAGAACCCATGCGACTACTACAGTAGCTGGTTATGAAGCAACAAAGGTGAGACAATGGAGGAGGAGGGGGAAAATGGATGGTGCAGAATGAAAATGATGCAAGTCTTTGGGCAGCAGGAAGGGACTTAACATTCACTGACCACCCACATCTGGTGGAACAGCACTTCTAGGCCCATAAAACAAGCACTGAGCAGATTATTGATGCAAATCTGAGACAAGCAGCAGTTTTGCATGCTCGTGGAGATATGTGATGAATTCACTTCATCCTTCCAACATAGCATAAGAGCTGATGCCATATGGAAAAGCAGAAGGTGATCATCTTGTGTGGGTTGTGACTTCTGACTGCTCTAAATCAGTGGACAATCAGTTGCAGATTTGAAAAATCTGGAGTGGGGGTTGCTGTCATTTAAGCATGTAAGGGCATTAAGCATATCTTGCTACACAGACCTGTTCAGGAAATAATCAAGTGATCCAAATCATAGACATTCTGGGCTGTGATCGGGTGATAGATGCAGCACAGACATTGAATCTGGATTCCCCACCTTGCCACTGAAAATATAAATATCAAGAGATGTTTTTCCATGGCAATGCTAGCATCCATGGCTCACCAACCATGGTGATATTAATGTGAGCTGCTCAGGAATGGTGCATTATGCCCACTTATTCAGGAATACAGGATTTTCAGAGGCTGGTTGCAAGGGCAATAATGATTCTTGAGGACCAAGCCTACCCTTTTCTTGCTTGGCTTATAAAGCTGTATATCTGGCAGCTAACTGGTAAAACTTGCTTGTGATACAAACTATGCACCTATTATGTCTCTTTTCTGCCCTGCACAAGTTATCCCCTGGAGTGTGGCAAGGGAACTGCCACAAAGCAACTGTGCATGTTCTCATGCATAGGCAAGGAGAGGACAGATGGGAGTGGAAGGAGCAAGGATGGAAGGAGGGTCTGAGAGGTGATAGTCCATCCGGCCCCAACTGTGATCCTGACACAGCACAGCTACCCTACCCCTTACTCAGGGCAAATTTGAGGATGTCAGTTAATTAAAAAGTGGATGTTGCTGCTCTATGATGGCTTGACGTGGCAACACGAGTCCATCTGTCTAACTCATAGGTGACTAGTAGGGGGCACACGGGGGTGCACATGCCCCCCCTGAGGGGGCCAGTGCCCCCCCTGATGGCTGACACTGATGCTGTTGGCAGGGCTGGTGCCCCCCCTGACAGGGCCACTGCCATCAGTGACTTCTGCGGATACCTCCCCAGATTCAGGAGGCACCAGTCACTCATGTCTATGAACATATCTGGCTGCAGCATCAATCACACTTCATTTCATTTAGCATTTCACTCTGGATTTCATTTTCAAGATTGGCATTGCTAAAATTATATACGCTGTTGCCCTTGTTGCTGTGATTACATTAAGAGGAATGTGCAATTTTCTTCAGGAAGGGGGGAGGCCACTCCAAAGATTAGTCAAAATAAAAGTAACCTGGCACAGATTTAGCTAGTGTCAGCCTGGCCTATTTATAGATTTTCAATGGCTTATATCATAGCTTGCAGGAAATGTATTCCCAATACTGCTTTGAAATAAAAAATCATCCAAATTATTATTGCAGTTTAACTGTTTCATATTTGGGCAGCTGTCTTAATTTAATCAAAGGAGGCAGACACCAGGTTTGTGAGCTGCATAGGCACCAATAGAAATGCTATTCAGCACATCAAGAATTTAAAACAAGAGTAGTGTTCCAGCTCTGATTTTCAGTAGCTCTCAGGGAGATACTCCAGAAAAGCTATTCCTTATTAACTCCTTGCACAATCACTGGCCATGTCTATACAAGATGCTGACTGTGCAGTAGCCCATGACTACTGCGCAGTAGGGTCTCATGGCAGGAAGCATGACACAATGCTACTGCACAGTAGTCATGAGCTACTGCACAGTCAGAGTCACAAAAGAGCTATTCCATTTAGTATAAGCACTAAATGACTGCACAGTAACAACTGCACAGTCAGCATCTCGTGTAGACACGGCTGCTGTTACAAACCAGATTAAGTGAATTCAGAATAAAGCATTGTTATTCTGAAATAAGAGCACACACACATGGAATTAGCCAGAATAGTCATTCTGCTTTAAATTAACACCCATTCTTAATCCAAATTAATTTCCCTCTGTAGACAAACCCCTGGGAGAAGGAGGGGGAGGGAGAGACAGAGGAGGAAGGAGAGGAAGAGGGGGTCAGCGAGGGGGATGCTCGGAAAAGTAACTCGAAATAATTTTTAACATAGATTTTGTTAAACCACCAACTACCGTGGACTCCCTCAGAATTAAAGTAACCCTGTGTAGACAAGGCCTCAGTGTATGGCCTTGGCCTGACTTCATTAAAGTCCAGGCAAGAATTCACACTGCCTCACTTAAACTTACGGGGGTTGGGGTAGTGTGGGTGCTAGAGGTGCATGGTTGACAGCCCAGCGGTTACAAGTTTGAGGCCATAGCATAAGTATTCATGGCACAGCCCTCTCAGATTCCAACAAATCTGTGAATTCTGCTAAATACCTTGTAACACAGGGGCACAAGAAGCAAAGGAACTCAAACTCCCACAAGAGGTAAGTGCAGATCAGAGAATTGAAACCAGGCAACTGCCTTGCTCCCTAAGCACCCTTTCCCCCTCAATGGGCTTAACTGAATGGGCCCTAAACTTGGATGGATCCTCTGAGCACTGCAGTAATGTGAACATAACTCTGGCCAGTTCCATTTTGCAAGTCATACCTTTTGAATTTGTTTTAAATCATCCTGGGGTAAAACCTGAAAATACCCTATTTATCCTTCTCAAAGCTGTCATGCCATAGGCAGGCATAGTGTCTGAAATAGCTCTTTCCATTGTTCAGTGAGGAATGTGGTATGGGGATGTTCATGACTTCCTTTTGGTATGCTCTTCTCTCCCCTGTTGTTGTAGTAGATAGCTGGTGACTGCATGCTTGCTTTGCCAGAGAACACGTACAGCTCATGGCTGGAAAAATGCTGTTCTGGAAACTGAGATTAATCCAGCTTGCTGATGTCACCTGAAAGGTGGTGAGCTTTGTTGTTTCTCGCCCTGAATCCAGCAAGTTGAAAGAAGTGCCTTCTCAGCACAAAGCACCCATTGCACTGCATACTGCCATGCTCAAATAGCAGCCCTAGATCCTGCCAGGATGACTCTTCTCAAGGAAAAGTGCCTGTTACTCATGCTAGAGTCTTCTCCAACACCGAAGGCCTGGCAGTGCAGGGAGAGGGGCTCTTCACAGGTGCTTTCCCAACTGAAGGGAATCTCTTTATCTTTATCTGTTATGTCTTCTGAAGGTACCTCCCAAAGGGTTTGATCAGGATCCCACTGTATGTGCTCCTGCATAAACCCAAAAGAATATAATCCTTGATCCAATGCTGCCTTCAAACCAGTTCAAGAGAGGATGCTACAAATGAATGTGACCAACAGTCATAGATTCATAGATTCGTAGATGTTAGGGTCAGAAGGGACCTCAATAGATCATCGAGTCAGACGAGTGTGTGTTCATTTACAATCATACATGTGATTGAACACAGTGCTCCTCTCAGTGCTGTTAAGCGAGATAATTATGAGTCAGTTCTCTGGGTGCATCATGGCAGAACTGGCCTTAAGGAGGGCTTGGAAGCAAGAGAGCAGACTTAAGGAGCACATAGTTCCATGTGTGTGGGTGGAGGGATCAAGCTGCAGACAAACATGCCTTATAGCAAGCTACTTAAGGAGATCAATCTATTCAGCTTATTGAAGAAAAGGTTAAAAGACAACTTGATCCCACTCTATAAACATCTCCATTGAGGGAAGGTATCTGACGTCGGGTCCCATTAATCTAGCAGACAACAGAATAACAAGATGCAGCAGCTAGGAGCAGAAATAAGAAAAGTTAAAACGTACGACACACTTGTGTACCAGTGAGGGTAATTAACCATTGGAAAAGATTTACAGGGTTGTGGTAAGCTCTCCACCACGTGGAGTTTTAAAAAGAGGTTGTCTTTCTAAAAGAGATCTTTTAATTCAAGCCAGATAGAGATCGTATATATAGTAGGGAAGAATGACTCCCTCTCCTGTAGGAATCAGTAGAAGAAGTGCTACAGTCCATGCTATGCAGGAAGTCAGTTTAGATGATCATAGGTGTCACTTTGGGCCTTTCAGGTCCTTCTGGCTTCAGTGTCCTCAGCAAAGGTTGCTGCCCCAGATACACAGCTGTGATCCGGTTGCAAATACATAGTGCACAGACACTCATCAAAGCATACTAGCCACATTGACACATGGGGCTCATAACTGCAGAAGGTCCTATTCTCTCAACTGCCCAGAAAATTTTCTCTCCAGCACCTTGTGAAAAACTAGGCAGCACTGAAGTGAAGTGATGACATGCTTAGGAAAGAAGGGGGCAAGAGCCAACAAAGACATTATATTTAATTACATTAAAAGCTTCTTGTAAAATTCTCATTAATCTTGCAGTAATTCTTCGACATTCATCATCCCCGCCCCTGAATCAGCTGTGATTTTGTATCTCAGATTTAAAGACAGAGGATATAATATTTCACCTTCTTTCCAAAAAGGGACTGAAGCAAGGGAGAATGGGCCAACATAAAAGGATATGGTCTTCTGAAGAATATCAGACAGTTAGATCACAAACTGGAAGTCTGAGATATGGAGCAGGTCACCAGAGCATATAAATGGAAGAAGTTATAAAGGACCCATTTCTAGTGAATCTTGTCAGAGGCTATCAGCTACAGGTATATCATGAAAACAGATGGCTGGGCCTGTTGTTGGCTGATGAAAACATTTCATTAGCTTATACCTCCATTTTAAGGCTTAAACGTTTTTGGAAACATACTTTCTTAATATAAATTTTAGAGCTATAATATACTTTAAAAATATTATAATATAATATTTGACATACAAGGGTTTTGGCAGTGCCCAGAATATGCCTATTTCCAAGCACACCAGAAAATGTGGCCTCAAGTTGCATACAGGCTAAGCACAGGCAGGCAGGTCGACACAGCTCAGGGAAGGGGGACAACAGCAGATATGTTTTATAAGAATCTGTGAGAGTCACAAGAGGCAACATGGTAAATGTAAAGTATTTAAATTTGGGACTCATCTACATTGAGGAACTGTTGTGGCTATAGCTAATCTGACATGTCTGTGTCATCATCAGAACCTACTAGTGAAGCATATGCCAACAGAAGGGATTTTCCTGCTGGCTTAGCCAAATGACTGAAGCTAAACCAGTAAAAGCCCTAGCCTGTTAACAGAGGAGCATCCACACGAGGCATTTTGCCAGTACAGCTATGTTGTGTGTGATATTTTTACAGCTCCTCACGAAAAATAGCTACACCGGCAACACTTTGTAATGCAGACCAGACCTTGGAGAAGGCTGGTAGATTCAAGGAGATCAGGGGCCTGAGCTGAAGAAGGCATGGAGGTGATTGCCCAGGGGACTGAAATTTGAATTGGTAGATCTGAAAGGAACGTCATGAAGGTTGACAAAGAATAACCAGATTTTGACACAGCCTTGAAGTAGTAGCATAACGGATGCAAGAACAGGAGTCACTGCCTGCCTAGCTTCTGCCACTGCCCCAGCCAGCCTGGCCCTTGCTGCTACCACTGCCACCCAGGGTGCAGACCCTGATAGCTACTCCTCTGCCTTGACAGAAGTCTCCTAAGTTCCCTGCAGATAGCTAACACATTTGAAAAGGCATTCCCACTGTCTATACACAGTGCTAAACAATATTTGAAACATATGAATTCAAATATGTTTGCTAATAGAGCTGTGTGAAACAGCTGTGTTTTGTTTTGGTTTTGGATTCGGCCATTTCAGAGGACAGTGATTCATTTTTGTGTTTCAGATCACTGTTCTGTTTTGATTCAGCCAAATCTGTTTTGGAGTTTTGATGCTGTTTTGGGACTGATTCAGAGATTCATGGATGCTAGGGTTGGAAGGGACCACAACAGATCATTGAGTCTGCCTCCCTGCCCTGGACTGGCTGGGGAGAGGCAGGCACAGCCAGATGGCTGCAGGTTCTCCCATGGCTCCTCTGGCTGTGCCTGCTTCTACCCTGGCAGGGGGCTGTGGGAGAAGCCCCCATGGCTGCCCTGCCTGGCCCCATCTCCTGCCCAGCCCCAGCCTCCTGGCACTTTAAAAGGAGGACTGTGGGGCTGTGATGGACTATTCCATGGGGCACATCCAAAACATTTCCAAAATGTTTCAGGTGGTTTTGTTTAGTTTCAGAGATGTTTCGGAGCCTTCCGTTTCATTTTGGATTCAGTGTTTCAGGCACCGAAATGGGCCGAAACACCTCTGAAACAAAACGACTGCTGGGATTGCACACAGCCCTATTTGTTAGCATAGTTTAAAACAACAATCTTCTTAGTACCCAGGAGTGTAATTAGATTGGCTGAGATGGGTATCATGAAAGAAGAAAACATTAGTTACTTGTAACAGTTGTTCTGGGAAGATCTGCATCCTAACTGTTTCCTGTTCCCTCACCCAGTCTCTACAGAGTTGAAGGTTCTGAAACGGTGTGTGTTATTTTTTTTCTGTGATCAGCATGAAGGCATTTCCTACATCCAAGACTGAAAGCAACTCATAATTTTTTTATCAGCAAGAGTGGAACAATAATATTCTTTGCTTGAACCAACCATTCAGAAATTTGAGACAGTGAGAACGTCTACACGTGTGCATTTACTGCGCAGTAACTGGAATTACTGCACAGTACAGGTATACTTCTTTACATGCATGGTTGTACTGCACAGTAAATATGGTGACTTACTCCGACTTGAACATTAATTTGATACCTGCATCATGCAGGTATCAAATTTACACCCAATTAGTAACTGTGCAGTAATGCACAAGTAGCTTCAGTCCCAAGTCAATTCATATACAGTGTTAATGTGCCTCAACCCCTGCATGTGTAGATGCTGTCTTATTCCTGCTTACTGTACAGTAATTTACTGTGCAGGAAATTTATGCCAGTGTAAATCCACATGTAGACATGCCCAGTGAGTTTTTGCCAGGACTGCAGACAGGGACATCTACCTAGGGGCAATACTTTGCTGAGACATATATCTTCAAAGAATAACAATTACCAATGGGTATTTATGCCTTTACAGAGTGTAGTAACACAGTGTTCTAATAGCATATAGAATCTCATGTACTGTAGTTCAGATTATGTCAGGGCTAGTTTTACTGGTTCATAATTTTCCAGAATTCACATTTGTGGCTGTATGCACCTTCTAAGCTCAAAGGTAACATTTTCAGGAATGTTTTGAGCAGAATCTGTTAATCTGTTTATGATTTATGGAAAGCACTCTGGATGCTGAGCTGTTTTTTGAAAAAAATTAAATTAACACTGGGTGTTGCAGATTTGAAATACTGTACCCACATATTCCTTCTACAATCTTCCATGTCCTGGTACTACTATCACTTCCAATGCGATGTTGAACAGGTGTCTTTTCTGGAATATGTGGGGCCCAGGCAGCTCTTATTCATGTCCTATGACTGTGATGATTTGGAAATGCAAGAATGGGCTTATCCACTAGTGTTTTTGTCCTTTAATGACAGGGCCTTGACTCCTTGTATGTTTTGACACTCAAACACATGGGAAAGGAGGGGCAGTCAAAGGAAACTACCATATATACTCATATCACACACTGAATTTTTCCCCAAAAAATTAGCTACTGGAAATTGATTAAAGAGATGTGGAGAGTATCGTGCAGAAGCTGACCTGCCTGGCCCTTCTCTGAACTAGGTGGCCAGCCAGTGGCACCTGCTGAGACAGCTGAGGGCCCATGCAGCTTGAGAAGTGGTGCTGGGCAGTTTAGCTCAGCTAGCAGCATCACTTGGAAGCCAGAATGCGCTGGAGTAGAACTATAGTTTGGGAGTTAACAGAGGAGCCATAGTTTTTTTTTTCCCCTCCCTATTGCAGTTGCCTGTTTTCCCTGCAAAAATACCATACTTACTGGTATTTTCAAGGAAAGATCTTTTTTTCTTCATTCTGCCTTCCAAAAACAAGGCATTTGCTTTCTTTGGGAGTATGCAGTATGTATGAAAACATGGTAATCCAAAAAGGCAAGGCATGCTATAGGAAGGATGTGTGTAAAATAGATTGCAAGCCTCCAGGTCTCTCAAGGCAGATCCCTTTCTTTGACTAAGAATTTTGACAGACACTTTGAAAACTGCAGAAGCACAATGCAAGCCTGTTAAATCTGAAGCTAAAGGAAATGATCTGCAGGGGCTTTCATAGTGATGCCAAAAGAGAGGGATTTAGCAATTTTAGTCAGAAGTCAGGCAAAAGGTAGGACAGGATGGCACCTTTGAGACTAGCTTGTTCAGAAAGGCATAATCTTTCACAGGTGACAGCCTACTTTGTCTGATGCTATGAAGCCATAATGAAGCCAGAAAAGCATTTGAACATGTGGTAAACTTTGGGCGCACACAATTTGCTGTTTCAGCATTAAGCAGGTTTTCACATCCTTAATGTTAAGCAGGTATGTAACTACTTTCATGGAGCAGGATCACTGTCCCTGGCTCAACTCCCAGTCAAGTAAATGGGAATGTGTCCATGGAATTCATTTTGACTTGAATTGGACTCTGGTGGAGCATGTCAAAGATTTCCAGAGAAGCAAGGATTTCTTAGGGTGATATCTTTTATTGAACCAACTATGTAGTTGGTATAAAGTCAGACAAGCTTTCAAATGCAAGACATTCTTTGTCAGGCCTCTAATCGCAGGAAGCCAGGTGTGGAGCTGTTTCACTGAAAGCTCATTAGGACTCCCCCTACACACATGTATACACAAGAATTGTCAGCAAAAAGAACAGTTTCTTGATTTTCTCAAGTTTTGATTAAAAAAGCAAAAGACGAAACAATCTTTTTTTTTTTAAGAGAAAGGGGGAAAAAATCATTGTTGAACAGGTCTGGTTTAACAAGAGGTTTTGTCCATTTCCAGGCACATGAACAATTATATTTAGGATTATTACCTCATCTCAATAAAGTGTATTTACACAGAAGGAGAGTACAATGAATTTCATTTTTAATGGTGACCTTGAGACAGTTAACATTTTTACTTCAGAATTAATTCTTTGAATAATTGTCAAGGTTATCTGTATTTAGAAATGAAAAGGAATGGAAATCATGCACAAGGAAGACATAAAAATGTGTGAATAAACCCACTCTAAATGAGATGGTAAAAAACACTCAAAATGGTGGGCTGTGATTACAGGAACCTAAGAAATGCCATGCTGGATCAAACTCAAGGTCCATTTCATCCAGTATCCTTTCCACAGCAGCAGCCAGCACCACAAACTCAAGAACCCCAGTGTAGGCAGATATGGGATAATCTGCTCCAGAAACATCTCATTCTAATCTATAACAAATCCTTGTTATAACAAATTCATCTATAACAAATGCCTTAAATCCTGAAGCACAGGGGCCAGATTCACAAGGATTTTGGTGTCTGAATGCCAGCTTAGGAGCTGCTGGCATCCTGAAAAACCCTACTCAACTGCCGCATAACTTTGTGGGAGTATAACATCCCTGAGGTGCCTATGGGCATTTTTACACGTGCCCCAGAAAGGGGGGGAGGGATGTTGCTTTAATTAGGAAGCATGCTGAAAAATGGTGGCGGAGAGCTTTGTACTAACTTTAGTTGAAAAGCTCTGCACCATTTTTCGGCATGGGGACACTAATACACATGACACCAGAGTATGCTGGAGCACATTTATTTCTGTGCTCCAGCAGATTCAATTAATCAAGTCTTCTCCAAAGTGCTGGATTTCCAGTGCATCAGAACTGGCTCCCTGAACATGCACAGGAGCCCCTTAAATGTCTCCTGGTGTGCATGTGCAGAATCACCCGAGTCCTGACAGAGCTGATAACTAAACTTCAACAGGATTAACAAAACAGGCATTTCCTTGCCTGTCTGAACTGTAGGACTCAGTCCATAGACTTCATATGTGTCTGAGCCTACACAAAAAAATATTCACCCCAGGAGGAGGGCAGTATGGTGACCTACCTTTTGATCTTTATCTACTCAATACCTTAGTGGTTGGAGCCCACATTCAGGATGTAGGAGATCCATCTTCAAATCCCCATTTCTGCCTGAGGGGACTTGAACTCTCATCACCCACCAGAATCCCAACTGTAGGCTGGAGATATTCTGGGGATATTCTTGCAGTCTCTCCTGTTGAAGCTGTTCCACTTTGGATAAAACTCTTCAATATCGATTGGTGTGTGGAATAAAGCCAGGTTTCCCCCTCCCCAGAGTGCCTTCGCATTTGAGGACCCTTTCCTCATTTCTTCCCTTTTCCCCCTTAACCTGTTGAAAGAATTGAATGAGCTGGTTCAGGTGCTTAACTGAAGGAGAAGAGTTTTGGATCACGAATCCCAAATAGGGAAAAAATGTTTTCTCTCCAACCCAACATTTGGGGTCTAATTTCAAGATATGGGTCTAAGTCATGCCCATCCCCTCTCTATTTCCTATTGGGTAGCACAGGTGGATTCCCTCTCAACATGCTGACTTCTGTGAATTGCATTCTCTGGTGCCTAATTCTCCTATAGGGGCACCAAGCATCCACCCTGAGGCAGTGAACTCCGCAAGGCGGCAAGGCATGTAAAAGGTGAGGCAATGTCTACATCTCTCTTGCAAATCCATCCTAAGGTATCTTTATCTCTTCCAAAACATTCATAACCAGGTAGCCTTGCTAACCATATCCATGGTCAAGGTTTTAATCCCACTACATCCTGGGCCTCAACTAGGTTGAGTTCCAAGGTCTAATTATGTATTTCATGAAGAGTATTTCCTTATATAGGCTTTGAATTTCCCCCCCTTCCATTTCCTTGCAGCCCCATGGTTCTTGTGTTGTGAGACCAAACTTAGTGCCTGACAAATCTTCACAATTTTTTTTTTCTTCTCTAAATTTTGTGTGTGCATTTGAAGCCTACACATACTGCTCTAATTACTGACAACTAATACAACAGGAAGGCATGATTTGGGCTAGTTTGTAGGACATTTTTCTTTTAAATTCTGATAAACTTAAGTGCCGATCATTAATTTTCATGCCCCGAGAGAGCTCCAGGAGCCTGCAGAATAATTTGCTTCCAACTACTTGCATAAAATTTTGCACTGCACTTTGGCACCATGCCATGTTGTCAGAATTATTATTTAAATCAGTGTAGTTTTAATGGCTTCAGTGCATCTGAGCTGAATTACATTAGCTGAGCATCTGGGCTATGGAATGCCCTGCCCAAAACCAAAGACACAGAGATATCAGACTACTGCAGTAGTGTAAAAATGTGGAAAACATGTTTACAAGCTGATTTTGAATTACTTTAGGGAGGAAATACAGAAAGAAGAGTTCTTGCAAGTGACCTTTGAGCATCCCCGCACTGAAAAAATAGCGGCGGAGTGCTTTGAACTAAAGCTCATCGAATGTCTTTTATTTCAAAGCAACCCACCGTCATTTTTTCAGTGTGGGGATGCTGATACACATGACATGGAAGACTGCCGGAGCACATCAATTTCCATGTTCCAGCAGACTCAATTAATCAAGTGCTTTGACACGCTGGATTTCCAGCGCATCGGAGCAGGCTCCCTGCATGTCTATAGGAGTTTGTATGTGCAAACACTTCTAACCTATGACAATTGTGAAACAGTTCTCAGTTAGTGACATTTGGAAACAGTTCAGTTGTTAGTGTCTGCACCCTAAGTGTCTAACTACAAGTTTTTGCCACAAGTTTCCATCTGCATAAGCTTTCAGTGGCAAAGCTAGACAATGATGTCATTCTTCCCTTAAAACAGAGTTACCAGCTCTTAAAATTGAGGCAATCTTTTTTTATGCTCCCACTGCTCTGGATGCCATTGTCTTGTCAACCCATGCATTTGGGCTGGCTATTACCTTTGATTGATTTTTAATCTTTTGCACTTTGCTTTTTATTGTCCAGCACTTAAGACTTCTGTCCTGGATACTTTGTCAATGTGTTTAATAAAAGGACAGACCTAACACACACAAGGCAGCAACACAAATGTTTATGTTTTCTTCATCTTCCCAGCTGGAGGCTTCTACCATCACAGTAATTTCTGAGGTCCTTATGCTCTCAGTATGCCACTCAGTGTTCAAGTACATCATGCGTGTTGAGGAAAAGCTGAATCCATGGGCACAGATGCAGATGTGGTAGAGGCCATTCTTAGCAATCTCAATATAAATAACAAGGATTTAAAAAATACAAACATACTAATTTCATCAGACTGAGCAATTTATCAGCCCTAATTACTCTACAGTATTTATGTACCAAGTCTTCTGCAGGCATACACTGGCACAAGCTCCATGGATTTCAGTGTAGCAATGCTGTCTTACATCAGCTGGGATTCAGACTTTTTCTCTTTCTTTATCTGCATTCAGGTATAAATCCCTTTTCAGATCTTGAAGTCTGAGATTTTCCAAGCCACTGCAGGAACTTGGGTGACAAATTCCCATTAAAATAAGCTTGCTCCTCAGTATGGCCAGTTTCACCATTAGGCTAGGGACAGACATTACACATAAACAGGTTTAAGTGATCAGAAACTGGTTTAAACCTGTAACAGAACAGATGTTCAGTGCACATAAACCAGTTTGAAAATGCCTGAAACTGGTTTGATATAAACCTATTTGAATGCAGTATCAGACTTAACTGATTTGGCTCAAACTGGTTTATGCAATGTCTGTCCCAGACCCCTTGCTGGTTTAAGATAAACCAGAGTCCCCCAGCATCCCAGCATGCTCTTGGGCTGGGTAGGGCTCTCTGCTCCACAGCAGGGCTGGCCCGTCCCCTCTGCTCTCTAGCCAGAGCAGGGGCAAGGTGTGGCCAAACACTAGCCTGCCATGGCCCCTAAGGCAAATTTCTCCCTGTCCCCGCCCCCACCACTGGCAAACCCTGGGAACTACAGCTGCTGTTTGCCAGCCCCAGACATACCTCCATGGCTTGCCTACAAACAGGCAGGGATAGAGTTAATTGCTCCCTCTGTCCCCCAGAACTGCCAGGGCTTTGGGTGCAGTTTCTGTGGCTTGGCTTGTCTGCATGTCTTGGAGAGGGGGAGAGAGACAAGCAGATCTGTGTGCAGATCCAAGCCCTGCATTTTCAGAGCTAAGACTTTTAGGACTAGGCAGAGAGGTGGGAAGTTTTGGCAAAGACCTGACAATCATCAGTGATCACACATGCTGGAGATGTAAAGGGAAGCTGCAGACAGCCTCACCAAAGAAGGCAGAGAGCTACATTTATATTATAAAGCAGAACATGTAAACAAAGAATTTCTGAATGCCTGGCTTGTAAGGAGACACTCAGCCCTCAGGATTAGTAAAACTAACTCTTGTCTTTCTGGTTTACGTTTTAAATTAGGCTAAACTGTGTCTGCTGTGTTTAACTGGGCTGTATCTTAGCTTAGGTGAAGATTTTTGGTAGTTCCCTCTTGTATGCTTTGCAAATTGCTGTGTTCAATACCTTGCTTAAGAGAAAGGACTTTTTCCCCACGCTGGCATCCCCTTTGTCTGTTAGCCCTGGCTGGTGCCTGGCTACACCCCCTTCACTCCAGCAGAGAGGGGTGAGAGCCTTGGATGGCATCTCTCTTTCCTCCCCTTTGGCAGTGGCTGGCAGGCATGCTCTAGCACCTCCCAGCTTCTGGCTTGAGCCACTGCAGGCATGTGCCTACATTTCCTGGTTTGACAGAGCATGTCTGGCCAGTTTTTAACCAGTTTAAACTGCCCAGCTTAGACTAACCTGCAAAGAGTGAATCATTCCAGGTTCGGGCTTTTTGAATGTCTGTCCTTAGCCTTTGAGAATAGCTGAAACCGGTTTGAGATAAACCTGGTTGCATGTAGTGTCAGACTTAACTGATTTGGCTCAAACCAGTTTATGCAATGTCTGTCCCAGACCCCTTGCTGATTTAAGATAAACCAGATACCCCCAGCATCCTGGCATGCACTCTGAGCTGGGCAGGGCTCTCTGCTCCACAGCCGGGCTGCCCCCTCCCCTCTGCTCCCTGGCTGCAGGTCCCCCTCTCCCCCTTACCACTCCCTGCTAAGCAGGAATTCCCCCCTCCCCTCTGCCTTGCAGAGAAGTGTCTGTGTATTAGCTAGCAGGCCACATGCTGGCTAGGATCCTGCTGAATCAACAGGCAGAATCAACAAGTAGCTGGTAATGTCCCTCTGTTGTTTTCTTAATTGGGAGATAAACACTGTTATCAATTCCCTGCTGGGCAAATCACAGCGTACTGTGTGCCCCTCTCAGCTCCATGTTGTGGAAGAAAGTGGGGGGACTGCTCTAGCACCCCCTGGCTTCTATCTAGCCTGAGCCACTGCAGACATGTGCCTGCATTTCTGTGATGTCAGTCTGGTTACAAAACTGATTTAGCCTAGCCAGATTAGACTAACCTGCAAAGATTGAATCAATTCAGGCTCAGGCTTTGAATGTCTGTCCCTAGCCTTAATGTTTAGCTAACTGAAATAGATCCACTTTGGTGCTGCTGCAGTCAGGGACTGCAGCAACCCCCCCTGAAGTTAAAGGGAGCCTTTCCATTGACATTAGTGAGCTTCATAATTGGCTTGATGAGCTACTACAAGTATTGTGACCTCTGAAGACCCTTATTCAGCATCTGCTAACTCTGCCTGGTTTTCAGGCACCGTATCTTATTAGCACAAGCCTAATCCACTTGGCTTTATAGTGCTGACTCAGCATCCATCTATTTTTTCTCCCCTTCTAATGTTCGCAAAAATCAATTGATTGTAGCTCATGTTTCTAACCTTTATTTCACTTCCCCTAGGTTAATATGGCTGTTATTTGAAGAGTACATTACACTGCCTGCTTTTCTTGCCTGCTGCTATTTTTATATGCTACTCCTGATCTCAAGTAACTTTTTCATGCTTCCTCTTGCTTTTTACTGAAACTTCAGTTTGTGTGCCACAAGCAAGAACTCCACACTGAATACTTCATTTGGTTTCAGGTACAATCCCCAACTTCCAAAGTGAAGTGGTGTATACTGGAGAAGTGTAGGTTAATTTCCATGGGGGTGGGGGCTGAAATTGGCTTGGAGCCCAATGGTTTAAAACAGCCTTTCCCCCAAGAGTTAGCGGCCTCTATTGTTTTCCCAGCAATGGAAGGAAGCCTAAGGGACCCACAAATTTTATTCCTGAAGAGGAAGAGAATGACTGCAAAGCTGTTACTACTAAGAAACACCCACATGGACACAGCTTATTCATTAGGGTTTAGGCTCATCCTAGGAAGCTCAAGCACTAGAGTGATTTGTCTCCTGCCTTTAACACCGTGTCTTGGATCATCTCAGCTTCCCTAGGTTACATGTGAACTCTGAGAGAGATCCACCCTTTCCTGTGGAATAAGAAGAAAATCTCTTTCCTTCTCCAGGCAGTTTAGCAATGCTGGTCCTTGAAAATGAAAGCAAGGACTAAAGCTATGATGCATTTTTTCTAATTATCTGCCTACTCTGTGGTAAAGCTCAGGAAAAGCTTTCCAGTCAATTACCACTGAGGTGGGGATTGGACACAGAAGGTCCCTTGTAATTAAATACGGTAGCCATAATGAAATCCGGGACATCCAGAACACCCCACCTCCCCCTCCCCCCTGCCAACACCAAGTCAGCAGCGCTGCTGTAGAAATGGCAGAGGCTGGTGGGCAGGGGCACAGGGACAGTCTGGAAGGGAGGCATTGCTGTCTGGCACACAATGCTGCTTTTCCTTCCCACCAGACTGTGCCCCACACCCCTGTGATTCCTGGACTCACATTTCATTTTCATCAACCAGCTGTGACAGGCCTTCAAAATCCAGGACTGTCCTAGCCAAACCTGGTCAGATGGTCGCCCTACTTTTAAGGATCGCCGGGTCTTTTGAGTAAACTTCAAGGAGCAAGGGAAGGACCTCTAATCTTTCCAGGGTTCAAGGTGGGAATATTTCATAGGTAAAGCCCAGCAGATACACTCCACCCTCAGATATCACAGAATAGCAAAGATAGCAATATAGGGGCTGGACTGGTCCTTCCTCCCATACCATGGGCTACTAGCCCTCATTGGTCCTCTCCTATTCCTGCCCTTTTGAGCCCTTCTGTAAAGGCCTCAGCCTTGTTCTCCCTGTTCTGATCACTAAGGTAGAGTCAGCAGCCCAAGGTCCCCTTCTGCGTTAGTGGATCAGCATGGTATATACTGATAATAAAGGAAAGAACCTGGCTCTGGGATACCTTCTATGTATTTCATTGGTTGTAAATGGGAAGCCTATTGGGCAGGTAAAATAATGTACCTATTTATTAGATGTATATGATGCCCTTCCCAACAAAGGCTCAGAGTAGCTGACAGTAAGAAACAAAATATCTTATAAAAGCAGGCAGATAATTAAGACATAAAACAAAAAAACTCCCTAAACAATATCCCAACTTAGTTTGGCTTGCTAAGCACCTGCTCAAATAGGAAGGTCTTATGCTGCTTCCAGAAGATGTCTAGACTCAGGCTCTGATGGGCCTCAAGCAGGAAGGACTTCCAGAGCTGAGGACCTACTCCTAAGAATAACCTCCCATGTGTTTTCACCAAGCAAACTTGGATCATTGATGCTACTTGCAGGATCTTGCTCTTGACTGACCTTAGGGACCAAGAGAGAGTATAATGGAGAAGGCAGTCCCTTAGGTATATAAGGTCCAAACTGTTTAGGGCCTTAATAGTCACAACCAACATCTTGGATTCCACACAGAAAGCTATTTGAAGCCAATTCAGACTCTGAAGCACTACAGTTAATGTGCTCCTGGTAACCCACCACCATCAGAAAGTGGGCTGCCACGTTCTGTACAAGCTTCAGCCTCCAGATGGTCATAAAGAATAGCCCCATATAGAGTAAGTTGCTATAGTCTAGCCTTAAGGTTACAAAGGTGTGGGTGATGTTGGCCAGATTCAAATTTGAAAGAAAGGTTTGCAGCCTTATCACCAGATAGAGCTGATGAAAGGCACTCCTAAGTACTGCCACCATCTGGAGATCCAGGTATAGCAGAAAATACAGGAGCACCCCAAAGCTGCAAACCTGAGCTATAAGGGGAGGCTAAATGCCATCAATTGTAGATGTCCTAATCCCACCCAGGTCATGTGGTCTGCCCACCATTATCACCTATGTCTTCTCTGGATTCAGCTTCAGTTGGTTCATCTGCATCCACTGCCCAATTCCAGACAGGCACTGGGAAATGAGCAAGACTGCAGAACCCAGGTCAGATGAAAAAGAGAAATGGAGCTCAGTGTCATCAGCAGACTGATGACACCTTACTCTAAATCTCTGCATGATCTCATCCAGCAGCCTTATATGCACATTGAACAGTAGGGGCAACATGATGGAGACCTGGGAGACCTCACAGAAAAGGTTCTGAATGGAAAATAAGCACTCACCCATTACCATTGTAATAGTAAGAGCTTTGCTTAATGCTCATAGCAAGAGTTTTGTATGCTGACTCCATATTAGGCCAGTATTATAGCACGTATCTTCTTGCTCTGTGAGAGTGACCGAACCATGAACCTAGATAGTAGAATGTTGTAATACAGAGGAATGTAGTCATGATCTAACACACCAGGTGTGTTAGATTACAACTCATCCCCAAATTCTTAGCTTGAAATAACCAAATCCCTAGTTCGAGATAATGTTATTTACTCCAGACTATATAAGCTGTACATTCTTAAGTTATGGGAGTTCCTCAAACTCTGGCGAGAATCCTGACTTGCGCAGAGCCTGGCGCAAGCTATCGCATCCCCGGGATCGAGACACTCCAGGGCCAAGGGAACTATGCAAGGTGGTGGCTGCTGCCTAGAGCTGATGTGAAGTGATCATCCTTTCTGCTTTGTCCTGTTGCCTGCCTCTGTGAGTATCCAGAAATAAAACTTTGCAAGAGTGAGAACAACCGTGAGTACATTCTTTGTTCAAGCGCAAAGAATCTTCTGAACCCAGTAGTTCATTCCAAGACAACCACCCTCTGAGACCTCCCTGCCAGGAAAAACCAGAATCAAGCAGTCCCCCAAATGCTCACCAGGACATATAAACATTTTTTTGGCACTTTATGGTCTACTGTATAAAAAAACACTGACAGATATTGCAAGACCAGCAGAACACAGTTTCCCTTGTCAAGCTCCAGAGGGAAGATTGTTGACCAAGGCCATGAGTACAGTCTCTGTGCTAAACCGAGTGCAAGAATCAGACTGACAAGGGCCCAGGAATATGATAGTGGCCAGATGCACTGGAAGCTGCTGGGCAACCACCCATTCAATGTCTTTACCCAAAACAGGGAGGTTGGAAATGGAGCAATAGAAGGTATGGAAGTTGACTGCTTGGGAAACAGGTAAAAAAGTGCATGTGGAGCATACAGAATGATAGACAAAACTTGAGTGAGAGTCAAAGAAGCCTCTATTGAAAGAGAGTAGGTAGAAAAGAACAAGATAAAGATCATGGGGAAGAATGTGTGAAAGCACTGTGTCCATCTCCTTTCTGTGATGTTTACTAGAGTTGCTTCCAAAGGCCTCAGACTAGATTTTCTGTTGTCTAAATGCTGCAGAGGTGTATAGTAAAATGTAAAACCTGCTTCAACTCATTATTAGTCTAAAACAGTAATCAGAATAATAGAAAATTAGGGTTGGAAGGGACCTCAGGAGGTCATCTAGTCCAACCCCCTGCTCAAAGCAGAACCATCTCCAACTAGACTAGAACATTTCAGCCAGGGCTCTGTCAAGCCAGGCCTTAAAAACTTCAAGCCACCTCTAGGTAAGCTGTTCCAGTGCTTCACCACCCTCCTAGTGAGAAAGCTTTTCCTAATGGTCAACCTAAAACCTCCCTTGCTGCAACTTGAGACCACTGCTCTTTGTTCTGTCATTTGCCCAACTGAGAACAATCTATCCCCATCCTCTTTGTAATCACCCTTCTGCAGACTAAATAAATCCAGTTCTCTCAGCTTCTTCTCATAAGTCATGGCCCTAGCACCCTAACCATTTTGTTACCCTCTGCTGGACTCTCTACAACTTGTCCACATCCTTTCTATAGTTAGAGGGGGGCAAAACTGGATTCAGGACTCCAGATGTGGTCTCACCAGTACTGAATAGAGAGGAATAATTACTTCCTTCAATCTGGCAACACTCCTACTAATGCAGCCCAGTATGCTGTTAGCCTTCTTGACAACAAGGGCACATTGTTGATTCATAGCCACGTTATTGTCTACAGTAACCCTCAAACCCTTTTCTGCAGAGAAATGGGGATAGGGAAGTAGAGATTCCTCCGTAGTTTACCTTTTTGCAATGTAAGCCTCAGTCTCTCATCAGGATTTATTTGCACAGGCTCTCATACATGCATTCAATTAATTTTGAGGGCTGTATACAAAGAACTTCATGCAAGAAGATGTGAAGAATTGTGCCTTTAAGAGACACTGACATGGGCCAGCTGGATCTGGTTGTTACATCATTCCCAAACCCATACAGGGCAGAGCTTATCTGTTAGTATTCAGATGCTGAATCAAGTGGGCCTGTTCCTCAGCATTAAGTAAGGATGGAACAAAACAGAATTTGAAATTTTCATATTGTATTTGTATCAGTAGGAGCATTTGGTGCAAGACACAGAACGTGATAATGGCTCTGCACTCAGCAATAATTAGGCCTCATCTGGAGTACTGTGTGCAGGTCTGGGCTCCCCATTTTACAAAAGAACATGGAGAAGTTACAGAGGGTCCAGAGGTGGACAACAAAGATGATGAAGGTCTTAGAAATCAATTCAGATGAGGAGAGAATAAGGGAGCTGGGTATGTTCAGCTTGCGAAAAAGGTGCTTAAAGATAGCAGTTGTGAAATATTTGAAGGGCTGCCATAAAGAAGTAGGGAAGCACATTTTCTCTGTTGCTGCAGAGGGGACGACACAGACCAATGGCTTGAAGTTGTAGTAAAGTTTAGACTGGATATCTGGAAAAAATTCTTCACTGTTAGAATAATGAGGCAGTGGAACAGACTGCCTATGGAAGTTATAGACTCTCCATCACAGGAGGTGTTCAAGAAGAGGTTGAACAGACACTGGTCAGGGATGATCTAGGTGCAGCTATGCCTGTTTTCTACTGTGGATATCATAGAATCATAGAAAGTTAGGGTTGGAAGGGACCTCAGGAAATCATCTAGTTCAACCCCCTGCTCAAAGCAGCACCACCCCCAACTAGAACATCCCAGCCAAAGCGTTGTCAAGCCGGGTCTTAAAAACCTCCAAAGACTGAGATTCCACAACCTCTCTTGGTAACCTGTTCCAGTGTTGCAGTGGTGTTTAGAAAATTCTTCCTAATATCTAACCTAAACTTCCCTTGAGGCAACTTGAGGCCATTGCTCCTTGTTCTATTATCTGCCACCACTGAGAACAGTCTAGCTCCATCATCTTTCAAACCACCCTTCAGGTAGTTGAAGGCTGCTATTAAATCCCCTCTCAGTCTTTTCTTCTCTAGACTAAATAAGGCCAGTTCCCTCAGCCTCTCCTCATAAGTCATGTCCCCCAGCTGCCAAACCATTTTTATTGCCTTCCACTGGGCTCTCTCCAATCTGTCCACATCCTTTCTGTAGAGATGGGCCCAAAACTGAACTCCAGATGTGGCCTCACCAGTGCTGAATAAAGGAGAATAATCACTTCCCTGGACCTACTGGCAACACACCTAGCAGTACAGCCCAGTATGCCATTAGCCTTCTTGGCAACAAGGGTACACTGTTGGCTCATACTCAGCTTATAGTCCACTGTAACTCCCAGGTCCTTTTCTGCAGAGCTGCTGCCCAGCCAGTCAGCCCCCAGCCGGTACCAGTGCATGGGGTTGTTCTGTCCTAAGTGCAGGACTTTCCACTTGCCCTTGTTGAACCTCATGAGATTTCTTTTGGCCCAATCTCTCCAGCATATCTACTACTCCCCCTATCTTGGTGTCATCTGCAAACTTGCTGGGGGTGCACTCTATGCCATCTTCCAGGTCTTGATGAAGACATTGAACAAAACTGTCCCTAGGACCAAGGTTCAAATAACACTTTGACTGGGGGGGAGGGAGGGTCTGCAAAAAAAATTGGGCTGCCCGTTATGATAATAAAGTCAGAGACCACCCAGGTTATGATTTTCAAATCTTATAGGGGGATTCTCATTTCTTATGGGGGGGGCTCAGCCCTCCCAAGCTCCCCCATAATTTGAACGCTAGCCAGGGACAACTTCTGGGACACTCCACTTGATACCCGCTGCCAACCAGACATCAAGCCATTGATTATTACCCTCTGAGCCTGATGTTCCAGACAGTTTTCTATCCACCTTACAGTCCATTCATCCAGCCCATAATTCTTTAGCTTGCCTGCAAAAATGTTGTGGGAGACTGTATCAAAAACCTTACTAAAACCAGGGTGTGCCACATCATCTGGTCTCCCTGCATCCACAGAGCCAGTCATCTCATCATAGAAGACAATCAGGTTGGTCAGGCATGACTTGCCCCTGGTGAATCCATGTGGACTGTTCCTAATCACCTTCTTCTCCTCCAAGTGCTTCGAGATGGATTCCTTGAGGATCTGCTCCTTGATTTTTTCCAGGGACTGAGGTGAGGCTGACTGGTCTGTACTGCCCTGGATCCTCCTTTTTCCCTTTCTTAAATATGGGCACTATGTTATGTCCTATGCTTCTGGGCTTTGCTGCTTGCTCCCATCCCCTCCCTCCCCCCTGTTTCTGCTATATGTACTAGAGTGTTTTTAAGCCTCCCCAGAGGCATTGGGTGTTGGGAACTTCAACTGGGGTGTTCCAATTCTCTTGGTAGGGGTGAAGTAGGAGGTTCCTGGGTAAAGGGTCTTACCCCTCTGTTCAGGGTCAGACCAATGGCCATATTCAGGGTCAGGAAAGAATTTTACCCCATAGTAAGACTGGTATGAACTGAGGGATTTTGCCTTCCTCTGTAGCAAGGGGTTTGGCCATCTTCCCAGGACCTATTGAGCATATACTGACCTTTTATAGCAGGACATTGGCTGCCATGGTTCCCCTGCTTTACCTGTGGCAGGTTAGGGTGTTAGGTCTGTGTTGTGTCAGGGCTGAGGGTGGACTTTAGATTATGGTTGTATTAGGTGGTTTGGTTATGGATGATCCTGCCTCAGGCAGAGGGTTGGACTAGATGACCTCTGGAGGCCCCTTCATGCTCTACTTCTCTATGGCTCTATCACACTATTTCAGTACCCAGGAACAATATTATTGAGTGCTGTTACCTTGCTTGTTAACTATTTGCACTACAGACTTTTCTCATCTCTAAAGCACCCTCTTACAGTTAAACTAAAGTCCGTGGGACTCCATACTTGTGTAAAAGGCCTGGGTTGCAAATGCCAGGTTGTGATGAGGGTCTTAGACTGCAAACCTTCCAAGATGCAGCCCTGTCTCGTTATCCTATATTTGCCAGATGCCTGACATGTTTGCTAAACAGTAATACTAGATGTAATGCAAGCGCTCTAGGTAAAGGAAGTTATTGGCACCCTGTATCTTGCTGGTGTGAAGATAATTCATGGCATTTCTGAATGCAAGAAACCGGTATGATCAGAGCCTCTCCATCCCCAATGTGTTTACCTCGCTGCCTTAACCCACCGTGCTAACTACTGTTTTAGTCATGGCTCATTTTTACTAGTATGTGTGGCAAATTTTCATTTTAGTAATCTCCACAGAGCACCTCATGATTCATCTTTTCATGAGTCTACCTCTACACTGACCTGGTTAGTGATTCAAACCAACTGCCAATTTGAAGGACAGGTACAAGTACATTAGAGATGTGGGTGATGAATCTTTGGTGACCCAAGGCAGTCAACCAGCTTACAAAGGGATCTTGTATTTCAGTGCTGAGCAGCTAGATGAGCTGCTGACTCACTACTTCCCAGAAAGGCTACTGCTGCAGTAGTGAAGAGGTGCTTAAGCAAATACTTTTGTCACAGTTCTCCAGTAAAGCAGTGGTCAGGCCCTTCTATCTAGCTGGCACAGAAATATCTTAATTTGGTATTTAAAAAAATAAATGGAGAAATCTGGAAGGCAGAAAGATTTTAGTATTAAAAGGGAAAAAAATAGCCAAGTAGTGCTGGCACCAGACTGCCTAATCCACTTAATAGGGCAGAGAGAGAGAGAGCTCTGTAATTGTACCACAAATGCATCATTTGATAACAGTAATGAAAAAGACAGCAATCTATATCTGCAAATAGCATTACAGCAGATTTGGTTTGAAACCAAACTAGTTGATGTTAAATTTATGAGGTGGACATCTTGGGCAAATCTGATTAAGGCTTTTTCTTTCTTTCTCCTCTCCCTTTACTCTGTTGCTTGATTTGGATAATTGTTTTGCTTAAACAGCTACCAAATTGCTAAATGAGTTAATCCTAATCATGCTGACATAGCTAGTCTTCACTAGCATGTTATTGGTTTCATACTTTGCTCTTTCTTTTCCCTGCAGACCTCTTTGACACCTTTTTGAATGGAATTTGAGCCTCGGAGTTAGATCCACGTGACTGGAAGTTGGACTTTGAAATTCAAGCTTGTAAACGGAGCAGTGTGCCTTGCAGAATGCTTTGCAAGGCAGATGCTAATAGCAGCTTTATAAACTATTTACCGCGTATTCTCCCTGTGAATCACATACCAGCAAGACATGCTGTTGGGAATCACAAATGTATTTGATCTGGTCTGGGTTTTTTGCAGAGTTTCAGGATTTTCCATTTCAGGGTCTTAAGTCCTGCTCTTCTCTGTTAAGACCATAGTGTACATAATTTATGGCAGGACACAAATGCATCTCATGTTTGTCATTGCATGCTAAAGGCTATTCAGCTCATATAAACTGATGGGCCTTCATTGAAGTCATTAGGATTTTTGGCATTGTTTATCCCCAGATACTGAAAATAAGAGCGCAGCACTATAAAAGCACTAGTTTTCCAAAATAATAAATTTGAACCTCTCAGGGTTCTGATTTGCAAGCTTTTTCTCCACAATGATGGCTAGAAACTGGCTTTATTTTTTTAAAACAAAACTTATGATTTTTCTCATCAGTGCATGACTTCAGGAGCTGAGGCTTTAGGAAAAAGCACCAAATATTGGGAAGTATATGATAAAATCCCGAGGCCTAGCTGTCATCAGCAATCCCTCGATTCGAGAATGATCTCTACCATGGCTCATTAATGGGCCTTGAGGTAATTTAAGAGTCCAATCCCGCTCTACTTGGCCTTGGTGAGAGCACAGCTGGAGTACTGTGTCCAGTTCTGGGCACCCCACTTCAGGAAGGATGTTGAGAAGCTTGAGAGTCCAAAGAAGGGCCATGCGCATGATTAGAGGTCTAGTGAGCAGGTCATATGAGGAGAGGCTGAAAGACTTGGCACTGTTCCGCTTGGAGAAGAGAAGACTCAGAGGGGACTGGTGGCAGCCTATATAAGGGCGTACATCAGGGCCTGGGGGAGCATCTGTTCACCAAGGCACCCCATGGGAAGACAAGAAACCATGGGCACAAACTGATTGAAGATTGTTTCAGACTGGACAAAAGGAAAAACTTATTTACAAGTCAAGTGCCAAGGATCTGGAACAGGCTCCCCTAGAGGTGGTACAGTCCCCCACCTTGGTGATCTTCAAAAACCATCTTGACGCCCACCTTGCTGGGGTCATCTGACCCCAGCAGTCTTTCCTGCCCATGTGCAGGGGGCCTGAACCCAATGAGCTTGTAAGGTCCCTTCCAGACCCTAACACAGGCTTGTCCAACATATGGCCTGCAGGCCGCCAAGCCATTTTCTGAGGCCCGTGGTGTTGTGACGGGAAACCCTTCTCCTTTTCCACCCCTTGTCCCTCCCCAGCCCCTCAGAAGCTTCCTAATGGCTGCTGAAGGGCTGGGGAAGGGACAAGGTTCCCACACTCACCACGTCAGCTTGACATTGCCGACACGGTACGGCTCCTCCCCTCCCCCCTCATTTCACAGTGTCCCTTCCTCGCCCCACCCCTCCCTTCCTCATTTGCATGCCAGCTCCACCCTGCGCTGGTCCCCGCCGGCCACGTGGGCTGGAGCAGGTCACAGTGCAGTGTGCGGGCGGGCGCAGGTGGTGCAGATGTCAGCTCAGAGGGATGCTGCGGCTGGGCCTGCAGGAGATGCTGCTGCCACTGCTGCTGTGGCTGTCGGGGCGGGAAGCCGGCACCACTCCCGCCTCCCCACATCCCCCCCCCGCCTGCAGACATTGCGCTGGGGGGTGGTGAATAGTGGGCCCCAGGGAGGGAGGGGCCCCTGCCGCTTGGGCTTGGGCTCAGGTTGCCCCAGGGGAGAGGGAGCAGGAGGGTGTCCCTGCACATCCCACACCCCCCCTGTAGAGTCCCCTCATGTCCCCCTGGCTGCTAAGCCCAGGCGCTCAGGTGTGGAAGCATCCTTGAGGCCACCCAGGTGGCAGGGCAGACATGGTAGAGTTAGGCGGCACCCCTTGACCCCTGTGCCTCCAGGCCATGGCCGGACTGGACAGGCCACATGAGTGCCCGCTCCTGCTGGCCCACTGGGTGATAAAAAGTTCATGATCTGGCCCCACATTCAAAAAGGTTGGACACCCCTGCCCTGACATCTATGAATCCATGAGCAATAGACCTGTCCACAGAAGCTCCAAGTCTTTCTACAGTGAAGAGTGGCCTGCAGCCTGGGATTCCTCTCCTTTTCCCTCCTCTGCTCTCTCTTCTCTGCTTTGAGGACAAGACACTTTACATTGAAATGGGTTCCCACTTGGTTGAGGTTGCAGCACCATTGGAGTCAACAGCCAGCTCCTTCCAGCTCTTGATGTTGCCATCCATTTTCTTAGGTATGCCTTCAATGTGTCCTTCTGGTATTTCTTTTGGCCACTGCAAGAGCTTAGTCCATTTCTTATTTTGGGAGCTGAGAGTCAGGCATCCTCACACAATGTCCAGTCCAGTGAAGCTGATGCTTGAGGATCACCAACTCAGTGCTGGTAATGTTAGCTTCGGCAAGGATGCTGGTGTTTGTGGGGTAATCTTTCCATTTGATGTGAAAGATTTTCCAAAGGCACCATTGTTTATACCTCACCAATGCTCTTGAGATTACAATGGTAGGTCACCCACATTTCACATCTGTAGATGAGAGGGGATGAGGTAGACCTGGATCTTGGTGTCTTTCTGGAGATTGCAATGAATGAAGACATGCTGAAGCAATTTTCCAAAGGAGGCACTTGCACACTGGATCCTGTGCTGGATCTCCTCATCAAAGTTCACTCTCTGAAAGGTGGCTACCAATGTTGGGGAAGTGTTTGACTATCTCCAAGGTCTTTCCCTCGATGATAATTTTGGGAGGGGGGGGGTCGCATTGATGGCCTGGGAAAGATTGATAGGGCACTTTAGTCTTATTGATGTTGAGAGAGAGGCCCAAAGTTTGGTAGGCTTCTCTATAAAGGTCTAGCACAGTCTGGAGGTTTCCCTCACTGTGCACAAGGATGGCATGGTCATCAGTGTATTGAAGGTCAAGGATGGCTGTTTTGAATACTTTGATCTTTGACTGAAAACATCCCAAACTGAAGAGCCCTCCATCCATTAGGTATTCTATGTTGATTCCAGAAGGAAGGTGGTCATTAATGAGAACCAAGATGACTGTCAAAAAATGGAGAACAGAGTTGGGACAATGACACATCCTTGCTTGAGTGCAGTTTGGATTACAAACAGATCTGTCTCCAATCCACTACATAGGATGATTGCAGTCATCTGATCATGAAGAAGCCTCAGGATCTTGTTGTGCTTTTCAGGGCATCCAAATATGACCAGTACTTTCCACAAGGCTTCATGACTGATGGAATCAAAGGCCTTAGTGAGGTCAATGAAGGCCACACATAGGTCCTGATGTTGTTCCCAACATTTTTCTTGGACCTGGCAGGTAACAAAGATCATCTCACATGCTCCATGGGCTGGTCTGAAATCATGCTGAGATTTCAACAGGACTTCCTCAGCAAGAGGTAGAAGACAGCTCATGATGATGCAGGCAAGCATTTTCCCTTCTGTGAGACAGACTTATCTCGTTTCTTAAAGATAGTCATGATGTTGGCATTCCTCAGGTCCCCAGGGATCTCTTCATTGTTCCAAATTTATAGAATAAATTTATGGAGTCTCAATACCAGTTCTTCACTACCAGCCTTGTAGACTTTGTCAAGTATGCCATCCAGTCTAGTAGCCAGAGTTTCCTTGATGGCATTCCAGACTTCCAGGATAAGAGGGTTGATGAGGGTTCCCCTTTCAGGGTACCAGGGAATGGACTTGATAGTGGTATCTGCCACTGTTAACTGACAGTTCAGGAGTGCCTCAAATGGTCTTTTGATCTAGTTTGGATAGATTCATTGTCTCTGAGCTGCATCAAGCCATCCTGCAATCTCAGGAAAGTAGGACTGTGGGAAGTTAAGTTGTAGATGGTTTTCACTGCCTAGTAAAAGCTGTCAATGTCATGTTTGTCACCATAAAGTTGAATCTCCTTGACTTTATCTTTCTGCTACTGATTTTTGATTTCCCAGATCCTCCTTTAAGCTTTGGCTTTTGAAGAGGTGGTATATCTCCTTTTTCTCCTGAGATGAGGTATCTTCTTGACAAACAGAAAGAGCCCTTCTCTTCTAGTTCAGGAGGGTTTGTTGCTCTCATCAAACCAGGCTTGGTGTTGACAGGTGGCACAGCCAATGGATTCCACAGAGTCCATTTGAATGGTGATTTGAAACCCATTCCAGATTTCTTCAGTGTTGCCTTCATTTGTTGACAGGGCAAAGAGCTTTTCATGGAGACACTGTTGGAGATCCGCAACGAAGGAGCCTACTTGTGGCTGGTCACCATATTGACTGCTCCTCCATCTAGGGCAGTTTACCCAAGCTCACCTGCCATGATTTGTTGGGATATATTAGATATAATAAGCAGGAAGCTGCCCATTTAACACCCGATGCCAAAGAGGTTTACACATGGCTCTGCCCTTCCCTTACTGTGTCCCATGCCTTTCAGATGATATACAAAATTATTAGTTGCTCTAGCCAGAAGCCAGGCCAGACTCTGCCCCTTGCTGGGCCTCTCACAGACTACACATATAGTCCGCCCCCTCTCACAAGGCCTCATTCACTCTGCTCCCTGTCACAGGGCCTCTTTCATACCGCCCCTCATTGGGCTACTACCAACCTGCCCTGCTCCTCTTGAGTGGCCCCTCAGGCCATCAGGCTTGCCTATGTCCTCTCTGGGCAATCCCCCCGCATCCCTTTGGGTGCCTCCTGCAACCTACTCTACAGGTGATGGTCCTTGTGCCTAACACTAGGCTGACTGTAGCCACTAGCCCCTCACCGGGCACTGGGCTTTTCTGCCCCCCCCCCTTCCTGGGGCCACTCTCTACCCCATCACTGGGGCTAACTCTATACCCCCTTTCTGGGGTTTGGCATCTTACACCCCCAGGGACTCAGGTGCCTTTCCCTCTGCATGTCTGGCCCCATTGTCTGTTCTATCACCACTGAGTAGCATGGGCTAGGGTTATAAGGTGCCCCTACCTGCCTTTCACTGGGGAGACAACTGGCCTGGCATTTCTGGGGAGCTGCCCCACCACAGGCAGCCCTACCAGGCCATCCTTCCCCAGCAGGGTGCAGTTTCAAGTCCTATCCAGGACCAGGAGCCTCCTGCCATCCCCATAGTTCCTTTCCTTACCTCCAAGGATGTTCCAAGCAACAGGTCAGCTGAATGTTGTTTTTCCAGCTGCCAGCAGCAGACTGCTAGCTCAGCCCTGAGAGCCTGATCAAAAATGGAGTCTGCTCCGCTCTCTCCTCCAATCACATGGCCCTCACAGGGTCATGTGACTGCCTCATCATGGCTGGCCTGCACCTGCTGGCTGCCCTGCTGCCACTCAAAACCCTTAAAGTGACAGGTGTCAAAGGTGCTCTGTCACAAGATCCTTACAGACCTTTGGGGCTTGAACAGATTTGGGGTTGAGAGTCCTTTATTTTATTTTATTTTTTTTTGCTTTTTTTGGTGTTTCAAAGCATAATGGATCTTACAAGACAGTGATCTGTCCAGCAGTCATTGGTTCCTCACATGGCTTGCATGATATAGATGTCCATTTGATTACAGGTTCTAACAATAACATAACTGAAGAGGTGCAGGTGCTTAGATTGAGGATGTCTCTACATCTTCTTTTATTTGCCACTCTGTCTGAAGACGGTGTCTGTGATGACAAGACTGTGCTCTGTGCATTTGCTCAGGAGAAGGATGCCATTGGAGTTGACTTGCCCTACTCCATCCTTCCAATGGTGCCACTCCAAAGTTCCAGGTCATGTCCAACTCTGGCACTGAAGTCACTAAGGAAAATAATCTTGTCCTCCTTGTGAGTATTAGTCAGAATGTGGTCAAGGTTGGAGTAGAATTGTTCTTTGATTCTTAATGGCAAAGCCAACACCATGAACACATCTGTCCTGGGCCGGTTTCCCCTTCCAGATGAAGAGGTAGACTCTGCCCTCTTCCCTCAGCTGACCCCCATCTGGTTGTCTTGTCTCCCTCAGAGCTTCAGTGCCAATGTTCATAGATTCATAGATGTTAGGGTCGGAAGGGACCTCAATAGATCATCAAATCCGACCCCCTGCATAAGCAGGAAAGAGTGCTGGGTCTAAATGACCCCAGCTAGATACTCGTCTAACCTCCTCTTGAAGACCCCCAGGGTAGGGGAGAGCACCACCTCCCTTGGGAGCCCGTTCCAGACCTTGGCCACTCGAACTGTGAAGAAGTTCTTCCTAATGTCCAGTCTAAATCTGCTCTCTGCTAGCTTGTGGCCATTGTTTCTTGTAACCCCCGGGGGCGCCTTGGTGAATAAATCCTCACCAATTCCCTTCTGTGCCCCCGTGATGAACTTATAGGCAGCCACAAGGTCGCCTCTCAACCTTCTCTTGCGGAGGCTGAAAAGGTCCAGTTTCTCTAGTCTCTCCTCGTAGGGCTTGGTCTGCAGGCCCTTGACCATACGAGTTGCCCTTCGCTGTACCCTCTCCAGGTTATCCGCATCCTTCTTGAAGTGTGGCGCCCAGAATTGCACGCAGTACTCCAACTGCGGTCTGACCAACGCCCTATAGAGGGGAAGTATCACCTCCCTGGACCTATTTGTCATGCATCTGCTGATGCACGATAAAGTGCCATTGGCTTTTCTGATGGCTTCGTCACACTGCCGGCTCATGTTCAACTTGGAGTCCACTAGGACTCCAAGATCCCTTTCCACCTCTGTGCCACCCAGCAGGTCATTCCCTAGGCTGTAGGTGTGCTGGACATTTTTCCTCCCTAGGTGCAGCACTTTGCATTTCTCCTTGTTGAACTGCATCCTGTTGTTTTCTGCCCACTTGTCCAGCCTATCCAGGTCTGCCTGCAGCTGTTCCCTGCCCTCCGGCGTGTCCACTTCTCCCCATAGCTTTGTGTCATCTGCAAACTTGGACAGAGTACATTTCACTCCCACGTCCAAGTCGCTGATGAAGACATTAAAGAGTATCGGTCCAAGGACCGAACCCTGCGGGACCCCACTGCCCACACCCTTCCAGGTCGAGACCGCCTCATCTACCACGACTCTTTGGGTGCGACCCTCTAGCCAATTCGCCACCCACCGAACTGTGCAGTCATCCACATCACAGCCTCTTAATTTGTTCACCAGTATGGGGTGGGATACCGTATCGAAGGCCTTCCTGAAGTCCAGGTATACGACATCCACCCCTCCTCCTGTGTCCAGGCGTTTCGTAACCTGGTCATAGAAAGAGACTAGGTTGGTCAGGCACGATCTGCCCGCCACAAACCCATGCTGGTTTCCCCTCAGCATAATTTGCCCTGCCGGGCTCTCACAAATGTGAGCCTTGATAATTTTTTCAAAGACTTTGCCAAGGATGGAGGTGAGACTGACCGGCCTATAGTTGCCCGGGTCCTCCTTCCTCCCCTTTTTGAAAATGGGGACCACGTTGGCCCTTTTCCAGTCCTCCGGGACTTGGCCCGTGCGCCACGAGCATTCGAATATTCCTGCCAGTGGCTCTGCAATGACGTCGGCCAGTGCCTTCAGCACCCTCGGATGGAGCCCATCCGGGCCTGCTGACTTAAAGGCATCCAGTTCTTCCAAATGACTCTGCACCACCTCAGGATCTACGCATGGAAGTCTGGCGCCTTGCTGCTGCCTCTCTACAACCCCAGTGAGAGACTTGTCGTGCCCCTCGCTTAGGAACACTGAGGCAAAGAACTCGTTGAGGAGTTCAGCCTTGTCCCCTCTATCTGTCACCAATTGCTTCTGCCCATTTAGCAGGGGTCCTATTCCTCCCTGGGCCTTCCTTTTACTCCCAATATATCTAAAAAACAATTTCTTGTTGTCCTTTAGTAGGGTTGCCATCCTCAGCTCCATGTTGTATCTCACTAGTTCCCTGGAGACAATGGCAGTTCTTTTTTCAGGTTGTTAATTGTCTTGGTTTTCCATCAAGGTGCCAACATTCCATGTTGTGAATATCATTGTCTTCTTATGATGTTTTCTACCAAAGAGTGATCCCATTGGACATGGTTATCCAGCCAAGAGCAAATACAACAGCCTAGTAACCCTGAGTTGGAGAATATACAGCATGTGAATATCTTCACACATGATCCAGAAAGGTACCTGCCACTCACTCGTGCCATTCTATCTTCCCTGTTCATGTTGTGTTAAAGAAGGCATGTTCCCTTCCAGGGAAAACTTAAATTATATGATAATGTCTGTGGACAGCATGCTGAGATTTATACAAGTACATGCTCACTGCTATGCCACACCCCCTTTTCAGCCTTGCACTTGCTTGGCAAGAGGAAAGTCTGTTCCCATAGCTAAATATGAATTCTCATGCTCCATGAAACCAAAAATCTTTGTCTTATCTAGTGTTATTTAGCATTCCAAATTCTCTCTAGCTGGGACCTAGCCTCCTACTAAGATAGTGGCATGGTAGATGTGGTGGTACAAGTTAGCTTCGTTGTTACGTGTCTGCTTTTAGATCTGTCAAAAATAAAGAGTATTTGATTTTTTTTCTCCCATTCCCTCAGATGAATAAAAAACAATCTTTTTAATTTTTTAAGAAGAAAGGACTGGTCTTTAGATCAGAAATGTTTACATGTCTTATTTCCCCCAAAAATTGCACTGAAGTTGGCTTAAATTTACAATTATTTCACATCTCCTATGTTAATTAAAAACACCCCCCCCCCCCGCAAAAAAAAACAAAACCCCAACACTTGAGCCAGGCATTGACTGTTTTAATAACTAAACAAAGTCAAACCACTGAACGGTGTGGAAATCACTGGCAGAGCCCTGGGGACGGGACTGTTAGGAAAGACTAAAACAGCTTTGGATAGCAGTAATCCCCTGAGCAAGTGCAGAGAGAACTTTTTTTTTTTCATTTTCATTTTCCTTTAGTTATCCAGTTCATTCAAACTGGAGAAACTGATGGGAAGCTAAAAGACAGAGAAGCTTGTTTCCTGCTCCCATCCTGGAATAAGATGGATTTATTAATTCTAAAATGTTGAAGGATGTGGTGACTAGAAACAATTAGTCCAATTCACTACCTGCAAATAAAGCTTCCTTTGCTTAATACATCATTTTTAAAAACAAAACATGTTTTGGTAAGCACACATTTTACCCTATAAATCTAACCCATTTAAATGTTATTGGTATTTAACTCATAAAAAACAATTTTTAAATGCTGGGAGGAAGGGATTGCACATTTTAATTGCATTCCAATATTCACCCAAATACAGCCTGACAACTATTATTAAAAGTGTGTGTGTGTGTGTGTGTGTGTGTGTGTGTGTGTGTGTGTGTGTGTGTGTGTGTGTGTGTGTGTGTTATTACCTGGTTAAAAACACCAATGTGTCATTTACCATTTTCTCCATAATAAAAATGATAAATCTGAATAAAGGTATGTTACTGTCTCTAGTTAATTAAATAAGCAATGCTTATAGTGATTGGGGTACATTAGATTCAGTAAGAGACTTACTCACTGGATAAAAATCAAGAATAAACCTCAGAGCAAAGCCAGGACCTAGGACTTGCATGGGGAACAAGCAGGATGAGCATGGGGAACAAGCAGGATGAACTAGCGCTCCTGCTTGCACTAAACACCTATGACTTAATGGGGCTAACAGAGACCTGGTGGGATTCATCCCATGACTGGGCGGTACATATTGAGGGCTATAGATTGTATAGAAAGGACAGGTCGGGGAAGAAAGGGCGGGGGGTTGCACTTTATGTCAGTGAGCAATATACATCAACCCTCATCAAGACAGAATCCAAGGTTGAGGAAGTAGAAGGATTGTGGGTTAGGCTACATGGGGGGCAAGGAGAAAGGGATTTGGTGGTAGGGGTCTGCTACAGACCCCCACACCAAGGGGAAGAAATAGATGCGGGGCTCCTGAGGCAACTCTCGGAGACCATAAAAGCTAAAGAGGCGGTAGTCATAGGGGACCTAAACTACCCGGACATCTGCTGGGAGACGCAGACAGCAAGGTCCCATCGCTCACGCAGGTTTCTAACCTGTGTACAGGACCTCCACCTAACACAGGAGGTGCATGGTCCCACTAGGGGGAATGCCATACTGGATCTGGTATTGGCAACAGGGGATGACATGATAGGGGACCTCCAGATCGGTAGCCATTTGGGAGACAGTGATCACCTAATAATAGAATTCAACATAAGACGGTGAGCGGGTAAGGTAACTAGTAGGGTGAAAGTGCTAGACTTTAGGAAAGCTGATCTCAATGCACTCAGGCGATTAGTCAAGGAAGCACTGCAGAGTAGGAGTTTTGAAGGGATGGGAGCCCAAGAAGGGTGGCTGTGCCTTAAGGAAACGATCCTTCGGGCACAAAGCAAGACGATCCCCGAGCAAGGCAAAAAAGGGAAAGGGGCCAGGAGGCTTCCATGGCTGACCAGAGTAATCCAGGTCAGCCTAAGGGCCAAAAGGGGAGCACATAAAAAGTGGAAACAGGGTGAGATCACTAAAGATGAATATACCTCCTCTGCTCGTGCTTGTAGGGAGGCAGTTAGGCGGGCCAAAGCTACCATGGAGCTGAGGATGGCAACCCAAGTAAAAGACAACAAGAAATTGTTTTTTTAGATATATTGGGAGTAAAAGGAAGGCCCAGGGAGGAATAGGACCCCTGCTAGATGGGCAGAAACAATTGGTGACAGACAGGGGGGACAAGGCTGAACTCCTCAACTAGTTCTTTGCCTCAGTCTTCCTAAGTGAGGGGCACAACAAGTCTCTCACTGGGGTTGTAGAGAGGCAGCAGCAAGGCGCCAGACTTCCATACGTAGATCCTGAGATGGTGCAGAGTCACTTGGAAGAACTGGATGCCTTTAAGTCGGCAGGCCCGGATGGGCTCCATCCGAGGGTGCTGAAGGCACTGGCCGACATCATTGCAGAGCCACTGGCGGGAATATTCAAACGCTTGTGGCGCACAGGCCAAGTCCCGGAGGACTGGAAAAGGGCCAACGTGGTCCCCATTTTCAAAAAGGGGAGGAAGGAGGACCTGGGCAACTATAGGCCAGTCAGTCTCACCTCCATCCTTGGCAAAGTCTTTGAAAAAATTATCAAGGCTCACATTTGTGAGAGCCCAGCAGGGCAAATTATGCTGAGGGGAAATCAGCACGGGTTCGTGGCAGGCAGATCGTGCCTGACCAATCTAGTCTCTTTCTATGACCAGGTTACGAAACGCCTGGACACAGGAGGAGGGGTGGATGTCGTATACTTAGACTTCAGGAAGGCCTTCGATACGGTATCCCACCCCATACTGGTGAACAAGTTAAGAGGCTGTGACTTGGATGACTACACAGTCCGGTGGGTGGCGAATTGGCTGGAGGGTCGCACCCAGAGAGTCGTGGTGGATGGGTCGATCTCGACCTGGAAGGGTGTGGGCAGTGGGGTCCCGCAGGGCTCGGTCCTTAGACCGATACTCTTTAACGTCTTCATCAGTGACTTGAACGAGGGAGTCAAATGTACTCTGTCCAAGTTTGCAGATGACACAAAGCTATGGGGAGATGTGGACACGCTGGAGGGCAGGGAACAGCTGCAGGCAGACCTGGATAGGTTGGACAAGTGGGCAGAAAACAACAGACTGCAGTTCAACAAGGAGAAATGCAAAGTGCTGCACCTAGGGAGGAAAAATGTCCAGCACACCTACAGCCTAGGGAATGACCTGCTGGGTGGCACGGAAGTGGAAAGGGATCTTGGAGTCCTAGTGGACTCCAAGATGAACATGAGCCGGCAGTGTGACGAAGCCATCAGAAAAGCCAATGGCACTTTATCGTGCATCAGTAGATGCATGACAAATAGGTCCAGGGAGGTGATACTTCCCCTCTATAGGGCACTGGTCAGACCGCAGTTGGAGTACTGCGTGCAATTCTGGGCGCCACACTTCAAGAAGGATGCGGATAACCTGGAGAGGGTCCAGAGAAGGGCAACTCGTATGGTCAAGGGCCTACAGACCAAGCCCTATGAGGAGAGACTAGAGAAACTGGACCTTTTCAGCCTCCGCAAGAGAAGGTTGAGAGGCGACCTTGTGGCTGCCTTTAAGTTCATCACAGGGGCACAGAAGGGAATTGGTGAGTATTTATTCACCAAGGCGCCCCCGGGGGTTACAAGAAACAATGGCCACAAGCTAGCAGAGAGCAGATTTAGATTGGACATTAGGAAGAACTTCTTCACAGTTCGAGTGGCCAGGGTCTGGAACGGGCTCCCAAGGGAGGTGGTGCTCTCCCCTACCCTGGGGGTCTTCAAGAGAAGGTTAGATGAGTATCTAGCTGGGGTCATCTAGACCCAGCACTCTTTCCTGCTTATGCAGGGGGTCGGACTCGATGATCTATTGAGGTCCCTTCCGACCCTAACATCTATGAATCTATGACTTACCCTTGTTTTTAGCTGGGTGTCCTAACCACCAGGCTACAGTTATGCTCCCTCTTGTGTTGTGTCCTTGTGGCCATGAATCTTGCCTCCGTGTCTGCAGGGTGGCATCATTTTAGCAGAAGTGGTAGAGTTGCACCCTCTCAACCTTCCCAATAGCCTGGTAGTTTGGGGCACTCACCTGGCAAGCAGATGGCGTGGCTCGAATCGCCTTAGGTGAGAAGGGCCTAGAAGTCAGCACTTACCACTTCCTGGGTGAGAACTCTAATCACTAGGCTGTGATGCAAAACAAGGAAGCAGCACTTCATCCTCCTTTCCCAGATGTGCTTCAGCAATAAAACAGCTGAAGAAGCCTTTTGTGAGGGGCTGATTCTGCCACTGTGACAACATTGTGCTCAGAGGATACATCCTGGGTCAGATCCCTCAGACGACTTGAGCATTGCTCCACCTGCCTCCTGAATGCTGATGCAGCGTAGGCAAGAGCTAGCCACCATCCTAGCTATTCAGACCAGGGCAGTTCTGGGTAGGCAGGAAGGCAGACCTGAGGATACCTGGCAAAACTTAGGTCGTGCCAGGGCTCATGCACTTGAGAAGAAAGGGTTCTCTGCATCACAGTTTGGGTATTAGATGCCTGAAGTCCTCCTAAACCTTTTTAGGACCTGGTCCATAGTGTATTCACTAGTTAGCAAAAAACCCCCAAAACTACCAACTTATACCAAAAGAGACTCAACCTTTTTTACAAAGATAAAAATTGCAAACACAACACAAGACTAAAGCCAATGATTTCCATCACGCTTTCCTGCTCACTGCTTTAAACTGTGATTCAAATTGACTGCTTAAATCACTTGAGTTATTTCTTTATAATCAATTCAGCCTGCTTGCCAGTACTATCCTTATTAAATTGACCGAAACAAACTCCCAGTCAGAAGTGCTTAGCTATCAATCAACCCAGGTTTCATGGAATAAGAATAACAGTTTCTCAGGCTCCTTTTCTTTTCTTCTCTCTTTTTAATTTTGTGTATTGACATTTTCCACCTTTAAGCACAAACTGGCTTGCTTTGCCATGATGAGTGTGTCATTTGAGGCTGAGACCTCTGTAAACAAGATACAAATTGCCCAAATCACGTGATCAGACACATTTTAAAAGGCAGAACAATGTGTCAGGCAAATGGATACCATCAGAGTCCTTTTCTGCATGATTTGACTTACCCTCCCCAGTCAGCTGTGGTCTCCTATCCACCTGTATCAGGTCCACATTACACTGTGAATGCATGAGTACAGTTCTTTCTTTGGGTGGTTTTGGGAAGACTCCCTTGTAACCTAATTCTAAACCAGCTTTTGGCTTTGGAAAAAATAACCCTCTACTCTTACTCTGTGCTCTCTGTCACATGCTTTTTTTCCCTGCTCCCTATTGTCCTATGGGTCTTTTATAGCAGCACCCAAGCATTTGGCACTCTTTAATGCATCCCTGCTCTCAGCACCCCTGTGAGGTAGGGTAGTGCTGTTCTACCCAGTATATGGAAATGTGCTGAGGCACAAAGCAATTAAATGACTTCCCCAGTAACACTTAGGAAGTCTGTGGCAGAGCTGGGACTGAAACCCTAGCCTTTGACAAATGCCTTAGCCACTGGACTATCCTTCCTTTCTGTTCCCTCTCTCATTAGCACACGTTTTGCTGATAGCTGTGTGTGTGTTGAGGTTGGGGGCTGGGCATAGCTATTTCAGCAACTGCAACAGGAAAATTTATCTCTCCTCTTTCAATCTGATTTAGGGCTAGAGGCGCCACAACATCACATCAACCAGGGCCAAGTTAAGGCATAGACATAATACGCATCAACTTGAGGCCTTGGCTTCCAGTCAAGTGAAGGCAACAGAATCTAAACTTTCCTTTCACAGACATATTTCCAGCTTTCACTGGGGTTGCAAGGAAAACATAGCTGAGGTGGTGCTGTCTGACCCTGCACAAACACTCCCATCAGGAAAGGCTACAGCAATGCAAGCCCACAACCAACTGGTAGTCAGCGCTGTCTCTTGGTTAGCCTCTTACTATAGAGAGCAGCTTCCTCCCTTGGCTTTGGCCTTGGTGATTACAAATCTCTGACAGAGCAGAAGGCTGGGTTTTTGATTAATGTACTGGCCTCAGACTGAGGGCTGAAAAGTCTTAAAAGCATCTAGAGATTTGTCATACCCAACTTCAGATGCCATAATGGGGCTGATTTTAAGAGCATGTTAAGCACCTACCTTCTGAGAATCAGACTTTCAAAGCACCTGTAGCTGAAGAAGGCAATTAATGAAAAATCTCCACCAATCTTGGTCAAACTTCCCCTTAGAAATGGATCATAAAGGGTTAACAGAATGATTCTAAGCATATATCAGATGTGAGAAGCATGTTAAAAATGGCTTTAAGCACAACAGGCTATATAGATGGATACTGGCAACTTATTGACCTGCTAGACTTTAACAATAAAGTAGCCATCCCTAAATTTATTCAATTATTTTAATCTATTTGGAAATGGTACTTTAATATTAAACGTTACCCAACTCTGAATGTACTTCATGCCAACTCAGTCTTTCTTCTCTACCCCTAGTTTCTTTTTCTGAGGCGCCTTTTATAGGCTTTGGTGGTCAAGCTTGTTATGAATAATATACTGCATCTGTTATCTCCATTTTTAAGATGTTTTTGCCAGGAAAAATTCTGGAGACAATCTATTCTTTAACTGGGTTTATATTTGTAAGGATGAATGGCAGGTTTTATAAAGCTTTTATATAATCCCCATTTGAGAGAGGAAGAAAGTAAGAAACAGACTTGGCTAAGGACACCCAGCTGGCCAATGGCAGTCCAGTCTGATGTTCTGTCCACTGGACTGCACTTCTTTCCATACCAGTGGAGATGGGAGAAGGTTGGTGATTCTTGAAATAATAGAGTAGCTGCTCTGAGCTGAACCAAACTTTAGTAGAGAATGTCTTTATCAAGCATTGGAAATAAGAAAATGTATTAGATCCCTGCAGCCATGAGATTACTGTTGCGTAGAAAGTCATGTTCAACAGAAAAGTATTGATCACAGGAACTCTGAACAGTTCGCATAATACACACAAGAGACCACAACACCTGACCACTTCACACTACATAGCAGGTTGCAGAAATGGCATGGCCAGTAAGATAGGGCACCAGATTAGGAGACAAGAGTTGAATCTGTCCTAGACTCTGCCACTGACTTGATAAGTGACCTAGACCAGTCATTCCAGCTGCTGCTATAAACTTCTGCAGAGGCCTCTGCAGTTAAGCAACAGCCTATGCCAGCAGGTGGGATATTATCTCCAAAAGTTTATTGTGGACTAAAACATAAAAATCTGCTGCTGTGTCTCTTTGTGGTCCATAATGTCCCCTCCCTTTTTATTTAATTGCATCGGGTGTCAGCTTTTAACAAGCTCTAATGCTGCAGTAGTTTAACTAGGAATTACAAATAGATCAGGCTATAGGAACACTCTCAATGCCTAAGTATGGACACTGAGTGAATCTACATGTGCAATTAGCACATAGCAATAGACTCTGGTGCAGTTTGCGCCAGAGTTTATTGCTCCCAGGTGCAGAGCTTACATGTTTGCCCAGGACTGCAGCATGTTGAGCCAAGGTAGAGCAGCCCTGAGCTACCAGGGAGCCTGTGAGGCATCAGCCAGCCAGTCTGTGGCTGCTCCACCCCAGCTCAGTATGCTGTGGAAGGGCCGGCTGGGGCACAAGCATGCTCCAGTACAGGCCTCAGTGGCAGGCTGCCCCTGCACTGTAGCACCCTCCTGCCCCAGCCATCCCCGGTTACTGTGTACATGTGTGTTTTGGCACACTTTACTTGCTGTAGGATAGTAGGGCTGTGTACCCTGGCTTGGTGACTGGTGCCTCCTGGGTCTGGGGTTCCCCCATGGCCAACTGCCAAGCCAGGGAGGTGCGCACGGGGGGGCCTGCATGCTTCCTGGTAGACCCAGGAGTACCCCAGCATTGTAGCGTTCATGAGCCGCACCTGGTACCTCAAGGTACGTAGAAAAAAATATTTAAAGCTGTGTCTATGGCTGAATCACTGATTCTCCAAATCAGCATCAAATATTCATATTTGGATTCAGCTGAATCAAATTGGGTACAGTGATCTGAATCAACTAATCAAATCACTGTCCCCAGTTCGGGCTGAATCCGAATCGAATAGGGCCCGCTTAGCACACCCCTATAAGATAGTACTTGTCCCAGACAGTACTATCTTACAGAGGAGTTAATTTACTGTGTCCTGATATGGGCACACATGTAGACAACGATGCTTTACTATGGAGCTAATTAGATGAAGCCTGTGAGTCTGGTTCTCTGTTCCATGAAGGAAGGTGAAGGCAGAACTCCCATCACCCTCTCCTCTTAGAAGCAGGTGACCAGTGAGAAAGGAGTCAACGTGCATGCCAGTTACAAGTACACACCAGTTTCCAAGGTCGCTACCTGCCTGCTTTGGGAGCATGCCTCCCACTGCAAATTAAAATGACTTTGAATCCTGAATCAGCTAAGTACTTTGGGAAAATCCTATCCCAAAAGTGTTGGAATTCAGGTATCTAAGGTTCAGTACCTACATCATTATTTGAATAACCCTTGCAGTAGCAGGATATTGACCACTGTTGTCTCCCTGCTTTACCCATAGTGGGTTAGGGCACTATCCTGTGTGGTTGTGCAACAGGGTTGACTGCATAGCTTTAGTAACAGGTTAGACAAGGATTTGTATGGAATTTTTTGAATAGGGATGATCCTACCTCAGGCAGGGGCTTGGACTAGATGACCCCCAGGGGCAGGTCCCCCTGTACAGGGGTGTGCAGTTTGTGGCACCACAAACCACATGCAGGGAGCGTGAAAACATGTGCCACACTGCAGATGTGCAGTGTGGTGGCAGTATGTGCTACCAGAAAATCCCAGTATCAAAAAAACCCACAAACTCTGGGGGAAAAAAGAAGTGCAGACCACATGTCAGTAGTGTGAGCAGAACAAACAGAGGACTGGCCACCCAGAGCAAGGCTGTGGCTGCCGGCCAGGCTCCGAGCTGCTGGATCTGTGCCCCTGCTGCACCAGGACACTAGGTAATAATGCTGGAGCCAACACACACCAGTGCTGGCCCCAGCCTCCCCTACCCCAGACAATTTCCTGTGTGCTGCTGTTATTTGTGGCTCTACAAACACATGCCCCTGCCTGTAGGGACCCACCCTAGAGGTCCTTTCCAGTCTAACTACTCTATGATTCTATAATTTGGAAATAATTTCTTGACAGTACTTATGGCCTAATTGAATTAAGTGAGCAGGGCACCAATGCCAAGCACCTACTTAAAAGGGGTGCCAGAATTGCAGATTCTCAGGGAGTCTTTGCTTTGCAGGTAGGAGCAACCAAGTGTGCAGACACCAAAGCAGCAGTAGCCAGAGTCTTTGACATCTGGGATGGGTGAGACTGATCCTCATCTTTCCCCCAGCTCTGCTCTCCAGAGCTTGCCTTCCCCTTCCCCAGGGCACAAAACCTGTTAGTTATGCCTCTGTTGGTGACAGATGGCACCATTACACACTTCAGAACACCAGGCCACTTATGGTGTTTAGATGCCTAGTTCCCATCAGTGGCCTTGGCTCCTGCATACGGTTTACATACTTAACTTATAACCTGTATATTTTAAGGTAATGACCATTAGCCTTAGGACCCTGCTAAAGGCGCTGCTGGACTAATAGCTCAGATGTCGACAGCAGTGTAAAGGGCTTTCCTTATACCACTGTGCCACTGAGGGGGGGCATCACTCTGAGTGATGGAGTGTGTTCTCATTTCTGTGCTGGTGCCCTGGACTCTTTGCCCAGGTCTTTTCTACCCAGAACTGACTCAAACTCTCTTGCTGGAGAGGAATAAGCCATCCCCCACATACTGTTTCAAGAAAGAGATGTCCAAAAATGTAGTGGGTCATTGTTTGGTCACCAAGATGCGTGTAACCTCATTGGAAGCCATTAGAATAACTCTACAGTGGTTGGTAAAGGGCTTGTTGGGTGCCACCCTTCATCTTGCCCTGTTACCCTGCACCACAGTGACATCTGGTGGTCAAACTGCAGATTTGTGACATTCATTCTGACCAGTACCTGATTCGAGGCCGCTTGTAAAGAAAACAGGGTGCATCTACAGATGCAAATGCTGCGGGTTGGGTTCACAGTAAAACCTCTCAAGGCAGGCATCTACATGTGCAGGCATGCAAGAGCAGATTTGCTGCTCCTGGCAGCAGTCTGCTCCTGTCCCCCCTGGCCTTGCACCAGCCCACTGCAACTCTAGGCTCCCTCTGGGTGCTATCCCAGGGGCTGGCAGGGAGCATGGGGTCAGGAGACAACTGTCCCCTGGTGGGGGCTGGGAGATGGCTCCCTGCCCCCAGAAGCTGCCTGCTGCCAGGGTGAGCTCTGCCACCAGAGTGCAGGCAGGGACAATGTCCCCCTGTCCCAGCAGCAGGGAACTCCTGGCCCCAGCTCCCCAGTCAGGGGCAGGGGGCTTGGAAAGAGCTGCAGGGGGAGGCAGGTTCCAGCCTCCTGCCCCAATTCTGCACCCAGCCAGGGGCTCGATGCTAGCTGCCCCACCAATGGATCAGGGCAGGGAGCTGGGACATGCTCCCCCTCTCCTCCACAGCTCTTTCCAAGCCCCACACCTTGATTGCCCAACCAGGGCACGGGGCTGGGACCTGCCCCTGACCAGGACAGTACCCAACCAGGCCCATGCTACGTTGATAAGTCTGCACATGCAGCCCAGAGTTGGTTGGGGACTGCCCAAAATGGGACAGTCCCCAGCCACCTCCAGGATGCACATCCAGACTTGCCTGCACAGCCTGGGGCTGGCCAAAAACGGTCCCAGTCAGGGACAGGTCCCAGACAGCTCCAGGCTGGGTGGGGAACTCTCCCCATACAGGGAGCTCCCAGATCCCACTCCAAGATCACGGAGCAGAGGCTGGGGAGCTTGTTCCCAGCCCCAGCTCTGCAATTGCAGAGCGGGGCCTGGGAACAAGCTCCCAGCCTGTTCCCAGCTCCAGCTCCATGATTGTGATCAGGGAGTGGAGGCTGGGAGCTCCCTGCTGCTGGGGCAGAGGGACATTGTCCCCACCCAGGCTCCAGTAGCTGAGCCTGCCCCAGCAGCAGGTAGCTCCCAAGGGCAAGGCGCAATCTCCTACCCCCTGCTATCTGGCTGACTGGGAGTAAATTTTCTCCCAGTCAGCCATCTATACATGCCATACTGCACAGTAACTAATCACAAGTAAAGTTGCTACTTGTATTTACAGGTAGCAAATTTACTTGCAATTAGAGTAAATTACAGCACAATAAGCATCTACACATGTAGACAGTGACACTTACTGTGCAGTAATTTGCACTAATCTCTAGTAAAGCATCTCATATAGACATGTCCACAGTCTGGTAAACTCATCTCCAATATAAAACATGTTTAATTCCAAGGATGTGGTTGAACTCGTCATTGTGTTAGAGCTACTCAGCATTAGTTTTAAACGTGTGGGAATTACACTCTATATTTCAGAGTGCTGAGTAGATTCCAGCACCCATTTAACAATACATGTGGTTCTCCCTTAGCATAGTTTCTGGGCACCTTACAACTCCCCCATGAGGCAAAACAATGCCAATGATCCTCATTTTTGCAAATCTGGAGCAGGGGACACAGAGGGCATATATTTCAGGTCTGCAAGGTGAAACTAGGAGTCTTCAGTAGAACAAGGAATTGACCCCATATTTCCTAAATAACAGGCTAGTGTTCATATCCATCCCTCTTTAGCTGAAAGGAGAGATGATTAATTAATGCACTTACCTATCACCCCATTCTATTCAAAAAGGGCATGGTCTAAAGCTCAGTAAATTCGGGTCTCCACTGACTTTGGCAACAGAGAATGACTCAGACCTTGTTTTGCTCAGGCGGCGCATTGTCTTTATAAAGGGTAGGGATAGCAGTCAGGATCCAGAGGCTCAGAATAGCCAAGGCATTTCTGGCAGCAGTCACCGTGTGTTCCTCTTCCCCCTAACTCTTTATTTGCAGGAGGTGCTCACACCAGGCCCACTGCACCCTGACATTTATGCTTATGTACTTTAGTTTAGGAGTGGAGCCTATTTTGTGCTGTGATAGATTGAGTCATGGCCTGCAGAGTCATTTCTGACAGAGTTAAACAATGAGTCATTTTTATAATCAGGTGAGACTTCTCTGCATTCACACGCTGTTCACCTGAAGTGGCACCAGGGATCCCAGCATGACTGACAAGTCCCTCTCACACTGCAGACAGTACAAGGAGAGACCTTGGGGTGCTGAGACAAAGCTAGGATCTCTAAGTTGATATTTAGGCACACAAATAAGAGTGCCTGGATGGGCCTGAGAAAAACCTGTTTTTCAAAGCTGCTAAACATTCAGCTGTTCCCATTGACATCAATGAAAATATTGGCCTGAATTTTCATAGTTTTCAAAAGGTAGTCTCTAGCCCTTACGACGGTAAAGGGAATGTTCAGAATACAAGCTCATTCAGAGTCTGCTGAGTCTTCAGGCAGCCTGAATAAACAGTGCTACCTAGTGTGACCTCTTCCCAGACTCAGTAGGGTGTTTATTCAAGAGCTTAATGATGCTCATTTAAAAGTCAATGTCTCATTAACTGCTGATTGCTTGGGCAATAGTGGATTAAGATTTATTTGGACCCTGGGCAAACAGAAAATTGGAGGACCCGTACCAAACAAGGGCAGGTTCCCTTTGTGCTCACCAGGGGGCTGCAGCTGGGCATGCCTGGCCTCCTCGACACATACAGGGTGAGCTAGGGGGTGCGAGCACTGCTGGGGTGAAGGCAGCTCTGGCCCCAACTCAGCCCAGCCCCTCTGCCCAATGGGTGTCATGCAGCTGGGGCTGCGGTCCCCCACCACTGCAGCTCCCCTGCACCCCCAGGACAGGCTAGGGTCTGGGCCAGGGCTGGGGCCAGCCTGGGGAGAGGGCATGGGCTCCATGTTGCCCCAGCTACCTGTCTGCCCCAACAGGGCAGAGCTGTCCTGTTCCATCTTGTCCCAGCAGTACTGCTATCAGCGGCCACCCACAGATGGTAGAGAGCAAGAGCATGGGCCACCCATGGGACCTCGTGGCAGCAAACAGCCCCAGGAATTTGCCACCACCCACATGAAGCCCTGCACCCACCCCCTAGCCTCTGGCCCTGCCCCAGCCGGAGGGGAGGAGGCGCACGCTGCCTGCCCTGGATGCCCACGGGCAAGATGCCTGCCTGGGCCATGCTGTCCCTGGCACCCCAGGGAGCCCCAGATTGGAAGGGACCCCGCTGGCCCATACACTAATCTACTTCTGTGCTTGGGCAAAATAATTCACCTTTAAGTAGCAGTGTTGTGGAGGTAGTGGCAAGTGGCAAATGCTGGGTAGGTGTAGTACAGCTGCTGCTTGCTGTCAATTGTTTCTAGGGAAAGGTATCAGGAAATGTAAGGAACTTCACTGAAATTTGGGAATCTGTATCCACCCCACAACGTCAAAAATCTCCTCCTCCAAAAGTGCAAAATCCCCTGACCACAGCTCCTATCCTACTGTATTCTCAGTACAGAACTGTGTCTAATATGCAGGGGCAGCATAGAAGAAACTGAATTTCATATCCAAATAATACTGGATGGGACTGGAAGGGACAATAAGGGGCCAGAGCTTATGGTGGGGCAATGAACCAGCATGCCAGAGCTCCTTCCTGCACCATTTGGGGTTGCTCAGGAGTCAGACCTGGAGCTGTGCTCACCAACACAAAGGGTGGGTAGGCACTAACAATAACACCCTATTTAATATTTGTTTTATATTGCAAGTTGTTTAACTTGCCTTCCCCCCCTCCTCTCCCAAGCCCCGACCACTGACCTCCAGATTTTACATTCCAACACTCTGGCAATGTAGAGTGGTCTCCAAATTGACTTAAAGTACATTCAATTTTATTTTCAGACCACTTTGCAATGTTCCAATAATAAAGGGATGATTTGGACTCTCTGAGGATCAGGCCTCTCACAATTTGTTATTTGATTAGAGAATGAATTTCCACTCTGTCACCAGTTGATGTTTTTAATTTGCTTTTATTATCATCATTTGTAGCACAAACAGCACAATTTGTATTACAACTGCACGATTAAGTCTCTTGTTTGTAAAAGCAAAGTCATGCTTCTGCATGCAGATATAGTAACTGGGTATGTGCAGTCTGAAGCCCTTGATTGAAAATGTTCCATGCATTGCTCACCATGGCATATGATTTTTTTTTATTTTCTAGGAGTAATATTTTGGGGACAACAGAGAAGGATTGCTGCTTGTCTGCTGCTAAAAAAATTGCTAGTAGCAACAAATTATGATTTTATATCCTCCAGTGTGCTCTGAGCTGCATGAAACACAAATGAAAGAAAATCTGAAAAGTTTACAGTTTTACCAGGACGAGGTACCCAAGCTGTGTGAAGTATTCAAGGCTTCTCTTACCCTACTAATTGTCTTGCACTCAATTTTTGTATGAGCTAATGTGAAATTATAAATTAGGTGTACCACAGCACCATCTGGTGGACTGTACAAGTATGTGACAGGAAGTAGGTCAGAAAGAGACCTGGAGAGGCACAAGGTATAAAGGATTGAGAGAGATGTTGAATTCACTTTGAGTCATGATGTTGATTGCTCAATAAAAGCATTGTCCTGAAAACTGAGGCTCCCAACTTCCTTGGAAGTATTGCTCTGTATACCCGCATTTAAAGAAAAAGAGTAAGGGATGAATTAAAAGTGCCATGAAAGGTGAACAACCACCAGAGCCCTCTTTAGGCTTTCGTCTTAGCTGGGGAGTAATCATACACGACCATATTCAAGTAAATGTCTCCCAGGTAAGCAGAATAGCAGGGATTTCCTTAGGAACTAGCTTCCATGAAAAGTCATCATTATATGGAGCCCATTACACAATGTTGCTAAATCTACAGCCTCAGGGAACCCCCCCTCATCATGGAGAGGCTGCAATTTTACACATATATTGGAATGAACCAGCCCCCAAACAAGCTGGAACATTGTAGGGGATTTGCTGCAGGAACAGGAACAAAAGCCACAGTGAATAGCAGAGTGATATAGGTACAGAAAACTCTACATGGCATTTGAATTTGCTCCTGTATAATCCAGGTACAGGATGAGACTGGAAGCCACAACTCTGATGGCGGCAAGAATGAACTTGAGCAAGCAAGAAGCCATCATGAAACTAAAGCTGAGTGAAACAACTTTGATTGTGATGAAGGACCTGGGGGAACGATTGTTCACCAGAGCCCCCCAAGAGATGACAAGGTTGAACAGTTATAAACTACTGCAAGATGGTTTCAGGCTGGACATAAGGAAGAATTTCTTCACTGTCCGAGCCCCCAAGGTCTGGAATAGCCTGCCATCAGAGGTGGTGCAAGCACCTACTCTGGACTCTTTTAAGAACCATTTAGGCATCTATTTTGCTGGAATCCTTTGACCCCAACTGACTTCCTGCCCCTGGGGCAGGGGGCTGGACTTGATGATCTTCTGAGGTCCCTTCCAGCCCTAACGTCTATGAAATCTATGAAGTTCCCAGCAAGCATTCAGGGAAGCATCGCTAACACTCACTTTATCTATCCTGCTATATTGACCACTCCTAATGAACCTCGAGGTTCATGACCAAATGAACCATGACATAAAATGGATTTTCTTGATAAAGTTTGAATTTAATTCTACTGTGTGTGGGCTATTCCCCTATGTGTGGGCCTTGCATGTAAGATGAACCTGAGGAACAGACCTTTTGGGGTCCCTGTGGTTTTGTACAAACATCAAGCATACAGAACGGGAATTTGCTTTTTGCTGACTCAGGCAAAATGGCAGACGGCAGACAGCATCACTCAGGAAAAGTGAATAGTAGCTTAAAATGCAAACAACAGTCAGCAGCCCATTTTAGTGCATTAATAATTTACACTCCTTGAAAAGTTGAATATATTAAAAGGGAATGTCTTGTGGCATTGTTACAAAGTGAACATGGGATCAGGAGATAAGGCGACCATGCAGAGCGGATTCCAGAATCTGGGGTGGCCATACCAATGCTGCTAAATTCCAAGATTTTACCATGTCTTGTGATTTTTTAGTGTTTTTCTTAAAGCCCCAGCTGCTGCAATCCTGAGATGGCATGAGAATCTCAGCTGTAATTTAAAATAAAAATGTTTCCAGCTCCCAGAGTTGTATAGAAGAGCTTGAAAACAGGAAGCATGTAAACACAACTGAGCAAAAAAGACACAAGACAAAGAAAAAGAATCCAACTTCTTTCTTCTTTTTTTAAATCTCACAATTTTTAAGTGATGAGGGGTAGGGTGGAGGGGTGGGATTAGCTCATGATTTTTGAGCCATTGGGATGGGAAAAGGTAAGTTCACTACTAGTTACATTATTCCTGTGCCCTATACCCTGTTATATCTCTTAGTTAGCTACCTGTCCTGATCTCCTAGTCAGATATGGAATGGTCCAACTCCCGTCTGAATAGAGGAAAGGTTCTACCTGTGGTCCATGAATACCTGGTGGTCTATAAAGTACTAGCTGGTACTCCTTAGATTTGGTTGGTTATACGATTCTTACTCTTCACTTGTATTTGCCAGGTAATATTAGAAGTCAGATAAATATATTTTCTATGCAACCCTGGATACTGCTACAACTAACAGCAGACTTATCTGGCTGCCTACAAGATTCTCTGCAGCTCGTATCACACAAACCTCATGCATTCAATATGCCTTCACCTACAGCCAGAGCAAGAGACAGCATAAGGTCACATCCACTCATCTTATACTGGGGAAATTCTCCAGGGAGCCAGCCCAAACACCTTGGGTGCTTATACATGAGCACCAAAGCTGCTGGAATTGAGTCTGCTGCATCTCGTGTATCAGGGTCCCCATTCTTAAAAATGGTGGCAGGGTGCTTGAACTAAAGCTCATCAAATGAGTTTTAGTTCAAGTGAGCCCACTGCCATTTTTAAGTGCAGGGGCACTGATACAGGAGACGTGGCAGCACTTCAATTAGAGCCTCTCTAATTAAAACCCTGCCACCCCCACCCCTGGAGCACATGTAGAAGTGCCTCTTGTGCCTTGTGTGCATCGCCCTTTAGCAGAAAACTGGGGAAGGAAGAGGACCTGTGATCTAGCTTCAGTTCTCTCCATGTCTCAGTCACTTCACCACATTGCCTTTCAGAATGAATGAGCCATATCTACATACTTAGCAATGCAGTCTATGATTACCAAAATAGTTCCAAGATCCCTGATGACAAACATTTTCTACCAACTAACAAATGGTCGTGTAAGACAGCAGTAAACTATATAATGAAGTACTGTTCTCCTGGTCTACAGAGGAGATAACAACTTACTACAGATTCTGATTACTCCTTTAATCTGAATGTCTGCGTTGTGCATTTCAAAGATCCTGGGCATTGACCTAGCTGATGGAATCATAGAAAAGTAGGGCTGGAAGGCATCTCCAGAGGACATCAAGTCCAACCCCCTGCCTGAGGCAGGGATCATCCCTATCCAAACCATCATCCCTATCCAAAGCATCTCCTACAAATCCTTGTCTAACCTATTACTAATTCTATACAATCAACCCTGATGGACAGCCATGAGTCAAAGTACTTTAACCTGCCACAGGTAAAGCAGGGGGACAAAGGCAGTCAGGGTTTGGTGCTGAAAGTGCTGTTAAAATATGCTTGCTAGTTCCAAGAAAGAAAGTCGTGCCCCTTGCTACAGAGCAAAGCAAAACATCCCCACAATCCATTCATATCTGGCCATTGGGGTAAAATTCCTTGCTGATCCCAAATGTGGTGATTGGTTTGACCTTGAGTAGAGGGGCAAGACCCTCGAGTCATGCAGGACATCAGTATGCATCTACATGATGGAATTTCAGGTCTCAGTATTTCTTTCCCCTGACCTTTTTGAGGAAATTTTAACATTTTTTGTATGTAAAAAACTGTGGGGTTCCAAAAATCAAGTGCTCTAAAGTTAGAAAATGCCACAATTTGCCATAATCCATTCCCCTGTGTGTGAAAGTGATGATGCAGTCTTTAATGATCACAGTCACCTATGTTTTCATTCCACAATGCTTGTTCCTCAGATTGCACACACAGTGAATGAGAGAGAGAAGGTTGCCAGGAGAAAAGTGATATTATCTTGTGATTACAATGCCAGACTGTGACCAGGAGAACTAGGCCTCATACTCCTGGCTCTACAAACAACATCCTAAAAGATGTAGGCAAGACTATCTCATAAAATGGCAGCAAGCAAGGGGCTGAATTAAGGTTGCATAGAAAGTCTTATTCCTGCCTTTTCAAGCATTTGGGTACTTGACTTTGCAACCGCTGAGCACATCCCGATGTGTGGGCACATGCAGGGCCACATGTTTCCCACAAGCCAAACAGCAGCAGCTCATATTTGTGCCACTGCTATTTGTCCCTGGGCACACCCTGTGCATGTGCTCTGGCATGCAGCCAGAGGCAGCAGAGGTGCCTCCCAGGTCAGCAGAGGTGCCAAGCTGGCCTCTTGGAGCCTGGCCAGCAGCTAGATCATGCTTCTAGCTGGCCAGGCTCTGTTAATGGAGATACACACTGCTGCCATGTATGCTACACTGTTTTTTTCAGCAGTGGTTTTTTTGACACTGGGATCTCCCTATGTCAAAAAAATGGCGTACTGCAAATTAACAGCACAGCAAATGGGTACACATGTGCCACATGCAGTTTATGGCACCTCAAGTTGCTTGGGGGTGCTGCAAACTTCAAGTGCACACTCATCAGGATGTGCTCTAAATGTTTTTTAGCTACGGTTCTTTTTTCTCTTTGAAAGATGCACATATGCTAGAGTAAATCACTTTTCAAATTCTCCATCTGTCAAAAGTAAATAAAATTTCCTTTTTTTAGAAGACCAGAAAATCAGGAAATGCCTTTTTGATAAATATTAGTCCATTAAAATTGTGTTTGCACTACACATGCTTTTGCAGATGTCTACAAGTGAGGGTTCAGTTTGAGTAAACAGAATTCAGCAAAGAAATGTAGGCTAATTAGAGATGTCATCATTACATTGCTTTTGTCCCTCCCTTCTGTATATGAATAAGCTTTAGTGACATTATTATTTTTGCAATCTTTGCACCCTAAAAAAATACCTATTCTAAGCTGTTAAAGCAAGCTGATGCAAATTATGACAACATTGGCCCAAGAAGGGACATGGCAGCTACTTTGAAGAGACTTGCAAAAACCTTGGAAAAACATTTTGCCCATCCTCTGCAATTAGTTGGATGCACAAAGGATGGTTGCATGTGACCAGGTGCACAGCTGAGACAGACAAGACTACTCTCCTGGAATAGATGGTTTGCTTAGCACTTCTGCAAGCAAGTAGCTGAATCCATGTCCTTTTCTATTTTGCCAGCCTTAGTTATGGCAAGGGAAAGGTGTGTGTTAAGGGTGAACAGATTGGCCCAGATTCTCAAAAGGTATTTAAGTAGGAAATTGGAATTAGGCACATACTGGCTACCAGGGGTGTGCGAAACAGGCCCTATTCAATTCGGATTCAGCCCGAATCAGGGACAGTGATTCGATTCATTGATTCGGATCACTGTCCTCAATTTGATTCAGTCGAATCTGAATCTGAAGATTCGATGCTGCTTCAGAGAATCAGCAATTCGGACATAGATACAGCTTTAAATGTTTTTTCTACATACCTTGAGGTACCAGGCACAGATTGTGAACGTTGTGATGCCGGGGCGGATGGAGCATCCCATGTGAGTGAGAGGGGGGCCCCCCACGTGCTCGGCAACAAACCCGGAAATGGACTGGAAATACTTCTGGTCCACTTCTGAGCCCACCAAGGAGCATGCTGCCCCTCCCCCCCAAATCAGCAATTGGCTGCGGGGGGACCCCCAGGCGCCCCCCCAGACCTAGGAGGCACCAGTCGCCAAGCCAGGTGAGTGCAGGGGGGCCCCCCAACACGCTTTCCGGTGGACCTGGAAGTGGACCGGAAGTGCTTCTGGTCCACTTCCAGGTCTGTTCCCAAGTGCACTGGGGAGCCCCCCATGCTTCTGTGGGACACTCCATGCACCCCAGCATCACAGCGTTCACAAGCCGCCTGCTACTTAGAGGTATGTAGAAAAAACATTTAAAGCTGTGTCTATGTCTGAATCGCCAAATCTTTCCGAATCTCTCCGAATTGATTCAGAGGGTTCTGATTCGATTCAGAGAGATTAAAGAGTCCTCTGATTCAATTCGGATTTCGAGATTCAGCCACTGAATTGAGCTGAATCTCCGCTGAATCAAATCAGTAACTGAACCTTCGCACAGCCCTACTGGCTATGGTCCATCCTGTGACAGACAGGACAAAGACAGAATCAACAGGTAGCTGGTAATGTTCTTCTTTTGTTTTCTTAATGGGGTGGTAAACACTAAGGCTAAGGACAGGTATTAGACATAAACTGGTTTAAGTGATCAGAAACTAGTTTACACCTGTAACAGAACAGATGTTCAGTGCACATAAACCAGTTTGAAAAAGGCTGAAACTAGTTTAAGATAAACCTGGTTGAATGTAGTATAAACTTAACTGATTTGGGTCAAAACAGTTTATGCAATGTCTGTCCCAGACCACCTTGCTGATTTAAGATAAACCAGACAACCCCAGCATCCCAGCATGCTCTCTGGGCTGGGCAGGGCTCTCTGCTCCACAGCAGGGCTGGTCCCTCCCCTCTGAGTCTGCCTGACTTTTCCCTGCTAAGCAGGGATTATTCCCCCATCCCCTCTGCCTTACGCAGACACCTCCGCATTAACTAGCAGACCACATGCTGGCTACAGTCTGTGCTGCGGGAGATGATCAAGGCAGACAGACTTTTTGGAGCTAATCAGCAGGTAGCTTAATGTTCTTCCTTAGAAAAGCTCTTTGAGAAGAGCTGTTTGCTTCCCCGTCCCACCCCCCACTCCCTGCTAAGCACAAATTTCTCCCTCCCCTCTAATACACAGGTGTCTGTGTATTAGCCACATGCTGCATCTGTGCTGAATCAACAGGTAGCTAGTAATGTCTCTCTGTTTTCTTAATGGGGCAATAAACGCTGAGATAGGGGTGATAAACGCTGTTATCAGTCCCCTGGCTTGCTTGCCTTTCAGATTGCTGCAGATAGTATACCGAACCAGAGAAGGAGAGTGAAAAGCTCTGTATCCCCAACAGATGCATGCACTGCAAATACACCCTTGCCTCAGAGTGTTAGCCCGGGGCCCCCCTCAGCTCAGCACTATGGAAGGGAAGGGAGGGCTGTTCTATCACACCCCGGCATCTAGCCTGAGCCACTGCAGGCATGTGCCTGCATATTTGGGATGTCTGTGCAATTACAAACTGATTTAGCCTAGCCAGGTTAGACTTGTTGGAATATGTTTTGAAATATGTTATATCTATACCATTATTATTTAAAATATGTTATACTTATGGTATGACTTTGCTTATGTTATACTTATACTATAATTTTGCTTATGAATGCTTATGCTAAGCCAGCCATTCACTTATGCTAAGCCAGCCATTCGCTTATGCTAATTAGCCATCTTAACTGTGTCAACCATTTTCTGAAAAAGCAGCAAGTGAGTCTATGTAAGTCTGTGTGCTATGAATGAGGTGGAGTGATGGTTGAATGGAGGCTGGTACCAACCAGCTATAGTAAGTAACAAGATAAGATACAGGGGTCTTAGGAATGTGGAGATGGTACAACATAGGACTAAAAAACAGACTGGAATGTGAAAGACAACACGTAAGTGGTAACAGAATCCGAAATAAACATATGCAAAAAGGTAAATGGTGATTGGTAAAGAAACCTCCAGAAGTTTCCATGCTTTGGTCGAAGTCTGCCCAAAAAGAGATAAAAAGGCAGTGAAAAAACAGCCTGATGAGCGCCCTGACCACCAGCACCAACCTATCCACATGTTGAGAGAGAGAGAGAGAGAGCCAGCACCCCCTCTCGACTGGATATTGCCTTGAGGAAGCCTGTGACTGGCCATTGCAGCGTGACTCCAAGAGCCATGGATAGATGACTTAGTGTGAATGGTATGCATGATGTGTATGATATGAGTGTGGTGTGCTGCTAAATAGTCTGACTCAGTTGCCCACTGCTATGCAATAAACCCTGGTTTGCTGAACCTGCATGTTGGTTTTATGTCCAACAGACTAACCTGCAAAGATTGAATCAAAAAGCTCAGGCTTTTTGAATGTCTGTCCCTAGCCATTAAGACTTGCCCTGTGCAGAGCAGAGAGTGCAAGCATCTACCCAGAGCCTGGGACGGGGACCTGTGCTGCACTGAAATTAACACAGTCATTCTCACAGCTCACTCCCTTAATTACTACCTTAGTCATCGACTGCTGTACAATTTCTGCATTAAGCACTCCATTGTTCTTCTAATTTATGCCTGGTATATTGATCTCCAACAGCCTGATCATTACAGCATTAACCCTCCTTGTGCCTTCTAAAGAGGAGAACAAAATATGTGTTTCACAGCTGCCAGAGTTGCACTAAAATATAAAACATTGGAACACGCAATTTAACCTGAAAAGAATCATTTATTGGTAACAAGACCATGAGGGAGATAAATTCTACAATAAGTTATGTTATAGGCACCAGACATGTTCATGGGCAGGATTCTAGGGCTATGCCCCTGATCCACCAAAGCACTGAAGAACTAGCTTTGCTTTACACACAAGGAATCCCTCTGGCCAAGATCCTCAAGGAATTTCAGTGCTAGCTCCTCGTTGTTTCAAATACCTGTGAGGATTCTGGGCCATTATTATCAGTTTTCAAAGGCAACTATTACACACTCAAAGCTAATGTACTATTATGCTTTTCTTACAGGATCTAGCCTCAGACAGATGACTGAGCAAAATTTAAGAATCTTTACAACACCTGAGTGCTCCATGACTCTTGAAGGCACATTTGTTTGGCATAATGAATGAATTCGTAACTGTTTATCAGTACCCAAAAGGTAAAACATTCTTTAGAAAAACTAAGAGGACTAAGACAATTATGTAATGATGAAGTTTAGGGGAAAAGAAAAGCTTTTGAATGTATACCTTATTTTCATGAGACTGGAAGTCATATCCTGCTGTAACTGAGCATAAGTAAACAGGTCATAAACAAGTACTTTTGGATATATATTAGGTCAAAAATCAAAATACTGAACCTACATCAGAAAGTTGTTTGACAACTGTACCTATGCTACCATGTTGCTTAATGTGATCCTGTCCACTGGAAAGCAGCATAGTATTGCCTGCCTGGCACTGGATTGCCCTGCTGAACAGAATTACAAATCAGTACATAGGGATAGTAGTGCTAACAATCTGCTACAGGTATAAAAATGAATCTTACTGAGAGGACCATGGACTATGGAGGGGTTTTTTTTGCCGTCCTCTGTAGCAGGGGCATGGTCCTCTTTCCTTGGATCTCTCAAGCCTGCTTAATAACTTACTGTTGTCCTTGTGGTGGCAAGACCGCCCTGCTTTACTTGTGTCAATTTAGGGTGTCTTGACACTCCTAGGCTTTGTACCTAGTAGTTGTGCTAGAGGGCTGTTTGTGCAGTTTTAAGAATAGGCTAGAACAGGGGTGTTCAACCTTTGGCCCATGGGCCAGATCCAGCCCTCAGAGCTGTATTATCTGTCCTGTGGGGCTTCCCAAGGGTCTGGAAATTCAGTAGTGAGGAAGCAGTGGTAGCATTAATTGCTGCTTTCCTGCTGCTGAATCTGTGGGAAGCCTCATGGGCCAGATAACATGACTTTGCATGTCAGATTGCACTGGCACATAGCCGAATCCAATAGGTGGGCAGCATGGGGCCAGATAGAAGCCGCGCAGGATTGAATCAGGCAGTGTGGGGCTGGATCAAGGCAACAGGTAGCACAAAGTTGGATCAGCCACCACAGAGCCAGATTGGGCAGCAGGCAGCATATGGCTGGATCAGGGTGGTGCGCAGCTGGATTGGAGCAGCATAGGGCCACTTGTGCCAGCTGAACTGCTGAAGCAGCCCTAACCTAGAGTGGTCCCTGCACCCTCTACCCACTGCAGCAGTCTAGCAGTGAGGGCTGTTGCCTGGCTATGACTTGCTGCCACCTGCAACAACATCCCCCTTTGGAGCTGCGGCCCCATGGCTCCATGCCTGCCAGACCTGGATGGGGACTGCACAGCCACCTGGGCTGTAGTATGGCACTGCAACAGAGCCTCCTGCACTTCTGGGCCAGCTGCCAGTGGGCCGTGTCTGCACAGTTAGCCTTCGGGCAGCACTGATATCAAGTCTTCTGGTGCGCCCACCCTGCCATCTGGGCAGCTATCGCCCAGATGTGCTCATTGCGAGGCCCACTTTGAATTGTCTAAGCATGTTCTCTTGGCCCCAAATAGCCAGGTCAGCCACTTCATCTGCCCTCCAGCTGGGTCCCCAGTGCTAGCCCTGGGCAGGCTCCTCTGCCCAGGTCTTACCACTTGTCTCACCAGCAGTGATCCTGGTGCTCCCTGTTTCAAATTTTCAAATTCTCTGATAAAAAACCCAAATTTTCTCACTAAAATACTGAAAACCTGTGTTCTTCCATTATTAAAATGAAATACCACTATATAGAGAGAGATAAGTTGGGCAATGCTTTATTGATATATTTACAATTTTAAGGCAATTTGGAAGCCTACCAGTGCCACTATCATCATCATAAAAATTTCTAACTATCTAGAAATGTTGGCATTTGCTTTTGTTTTTTTAACAATCCGAGCTGCCCCTGCCCACTTCGCTCACCAGGATGTGGAGCAGTGAGCAGCACTGATATGCCAGTGCCCTGCCCCTGTCCTTGCCCCTCACTCTCAACCCACAGCCCTTCCCAGTGCCCCTCACCCCTGACCCACAGCCCGGCCTGCCCCCAACTAGCTCCATCCAGGCAGCAGTTCTGTCCAAGCACCAGGACGGGTCCAGCAGTAGCTGTCTCACCGGTTGCTTTGTGGCTCTGAACCAGGGGCACGCAAAATATGGCCTGTGGGCTGCATCTGGGCCACCAGGCACTTTCCTCTGGCCCATGGGGCCCACCAACAAATTGTACCCCACCCAGCCCTTCCACCCACAAGGGTAGGAGCGAGGCGCCTACACCCACCCCCAACGTACCCTATTACACTTTGTTCCCACCCTCATGGGTGGAAGGGTCCGGCCCCATCAGCACTGGGCAGGGCTACTGCTGCAGGCTTCACTGGTGTCCCACTCCCTCCGAACAGCAGATAGGGAAGTGAGGGACATGGCTCCAGCTGGGCAGGGTGTGGAGCATGGGGCTGGGGCTGGTGGCATTGCAGTGCCCGTGCCCAGGGGCGCAGCAGTAGCATGGAGTTCAGCTGCGCAGGGTGTGGGTGTGAGGGGGGGGGGCCATAGGGACCCCTCCCACATTCCCCCTATGGCCTGCAGCCCTGGCAGGCAGCAAGGTAGCAGCAGCAGCAGCAGGCAGGGGTGCCCATGCTCTGCACTGGTGTCTGACTGGCCAGCGCTGCACATCATGGTGAGCACAGCCCCTGCTGGGCTGTCTGTTTCACCAGCACTCCCCGCACTCATGCAGCATGGGAGTGAAGCTCCAGGCACAAGAGGGAAGCCCCAGGTGCTGGAGCCAGATGCAGCAGAGAAGGTATCCAACTCCAGCACCTGGGGCTTCCCTCCTGTGTAGCATGAGTGTGGACAGCATTGGCAATAGAGACTGCCTGGCAGGTAGCTGCACTCCTTGATGCAATGTGCAGTGCTGGCTGAAGCTGGGCACCAGCAACCTGAGTGCCCCTGCCTGCTGCTGCACTATGGAGGGAGTGGGGGGGGTCCCCAAACCCTTCCCACCCTCCCTCACACCCCACAAATGCCACACACCCACACCACTATGTTGCCTGCATGGACTGCAGGAGAGGTCAGTGTGTTCCAGAACCACATACCCACACCCTCCAAACACCACACAATCCCCAACATAACCTATTCCCCTCCACACACAGCCACACCCCACCACACCCCACCACACACACACACACGCACACACCACCGTACACCCCCCCCCCCCCCACAATACATACACAGCTCCACACAATATAGAAAACTAAGACTTTATTTTAAGGTATTATGCAATCACCTCTATATACAGTATGAAAATACAAATCATGACAAAAAATGGTTTTGTAATAAAATTAAAATATGTTATAGTAGGTGTTTGACTTTTAGTGTATGATTTGTTTTTTTCTGGTTCTAAGATGGCAACTCGCCCTACCTCCCAAAAGGAGTATTTCCAGGGGAGCAAGGGCAAGGACTTTCAGTGGCAAAAGTCAGGGGTTTGGGTGGGACTTCTGGTCTCAAGATGGTGACCAGGGAGCAGGGCAACTGTCAACGGGCAGGGCTACCCATAAGGCCCTTGAAAGTTCACCAAACCTCATTAAGCAGCCCTCCACCTGCAATAATTGCCTGCCCTTGCTCTGAGTAGTGCCTTCCCTTGCCGTTCTGCTCCCTGCACCTGTGTCCAGGCCCCAGCAATCCCTATGCCACTCCTGGGGCTCAGGGTCTGGGCTGGGCAAGGCCCTTCCCTTCCAGGCCGGTCTCCCCCTGCACAGGCTTCTCTAGGGAAGCAGGGGGGCTCTTGGCCTGGCTCTGGCGGCCTCTCCTACCCAGAGCTCTCCCCTACCCCCAATCCCCATCTCTCTTTCTCTCTCTCACACACACACACCCCTGCTGCCACCTGCCCCCTCCCCCCAGCCCATCACACCCCACAAGTGATTCCTGGGACCAGAGCGCCCCCAGGCTGGGGCCGCATATCCCAGCCCTGGTGTGACACAGGGAAGGGCTGCAGTGTGGCAGTTGCCCCTACAGCTGCAGCTCCCACCAGCAGGTCCTGTTTCATCCCATGTGGCCAGCTGGGCATGCAGTGTGTGAGATCTTTGGTGGGGGATGTGGGATTTAGGGTGGGAGGGGTGGGTGTGGGGTTTGTGGGGGGATTGGGTGGGTGTAGGGTTTGTGGGGGTGAGGTTTGTGAGGGGTATGGGGCTTGTGTGGGGGGTTGGAATTTGTGGCTGAATATAGCAGTGTGGGGTTTGTGGGCAGATTGTTTTGGGTTTTGTGGGTATGAGGGGATCATGTGGGTGTGGGGGGGTTGCTTGGGAGGAGTGGGTTCCCTGCCTGCCCCCCACAGGGTGCACAGCCCTCCTGCAGCAGCAGCTGTCTGGCGCTCAGGGCCTGCCCCCCTCAGCGCAGTGCAGCCCCAGGCCACTCTGGCTGTCACCTGGGGTCCGAACACTGTACACAGGGGCCACGCATTGTGCTGGGCCATGGAGCTGGCCTGTCCCAATGGCGTACAGGGCACTTGGAGACAGGACCTGGCCTAATGCATGGCCCCTGCAAGCAATGCTGGAACCCCAGGTGAAAGCCAGGGTGGCCCAGTGCTACCCAAAGGTGCACATCCTGATGCCAGGCTGGGCCCATGACATATGGCACAGGCAGCACTGGGTCTGAGGTGGCTGGAGCCGTGCCATACTGCAGGGGTCTCTGCCAGCAGTGGGCCCTGAGCGCCTGGCGGCTGCTGCTGCTGCTACAGTAGGGGGGCTGTGCACTGTGCAGGGGGTAGGCAGGGGACCCACCCAACACTCACACAGTCCTCCCACACACAATCCCCATCCCCACCCCCACAATCTACTTACCTACAACAGCATCTGGGTCCAGGTCACACTGCAGCCTTGCCCCACTTCTATTTGCCCCAGCATGCTGAGGCAGTGTGCTAGGGTAGCAGGGGAAGGGGGCAACTATAGAGACACTCTGGCAAGATGCCAGAGCAAGTTTTTGGAGGACTCAGACTCTAGCAGTGGCGTACCATGGGTCTCCGGCACCCAGGGGCCAATGCTTGCATTTGTGCCCCTCCCCCCCCCGGGACAATCTGATCAGGGTGCAGGACCTGAAGCAAATCAGCCTATGCAGGGCCCCACCTCCTGCCCCATGGCACATCAACAGGGGAGTTAGCAGCATGGCACACCAGTTGTGGGGGAGGGGCAGCAGCCAGAATTTCCACCCTGAACAGCCAAAAAAAGCTACAACCCGCCCAGCAGGAGGACCACTCACAAAATGCAGGAGGTGCCCCAGCCTCTCTGGCCGGTGCCCCCCAGCCAGGGCCCAGGGGCCATGCCCCACTCCCACGCTCCCCCCACCCCTGCCCATCGGTATGCCACTGCCTTAGGGCACACTACAGAAACATAACTTGGCCTGCTTTTTTCCATGGGTTTTTTTTTTATACCTAGATTTCCAGGTATTGAATTTAGAGCCCGTGCTGCAAATATGGGGAACATTTTTTTCCCAGTGTGCCTCTTGCAGCATCTCAAACTGCTTTGAGATGCCACAACAGACACGTGCACGCTCGTCTAGATGTACATCTTGTGTTCAAGGCACTAAACTAACAGGTGTCAAGCTAGTCACTAGCTGCCTGGGCAATGTTTCTTTTTTTCACTTTCCAAGCAGGTTGTTAGTTAAGTGTTTTTAACCTTCCTTTGAAGCATCTGTTACTGTCTGGTGTTAGAGACAGATAGCCAAGAGACTTTAGATTTAATTGCAGAGGGGAAACTTTATAAAGTGTTTGTAAATAGCAGGGAAGTTGTATGGTCTAATAGAGACAAATAGCCAAGAGACATAGGCCTGTCTCTAAGATGGTCACTTTCCAGCTTCCAAAATCCACATACCAGCCTACAGATAAAAGTGCTTTAATAGCTGAATTTGGGACTTCTTCCCCAATTTCCCACACCTTCCAAGTTGAATTAGGAAAGCAATGTTTGCTCACCTGCTAAGAAATCTTTAATATGTGGGGGTCTTTAATATGTGGAGGGTTCTCCAAACCTGCCATGTTTCTATGGTTCCGCCACTGATGAAACCTGCTTTCAGAACTACACGGCTCAACTTCCTTGTTTTCATTTTTGAAAATATGATCCCAGTTTCAGATCTGGAGTAATTTTAAAACTCTGGCTCCAGATGTTTACGAAAGTGCTTGATAAAACTAATGGAAAAACTGATCACAACATTAACTCATATTGGTATGGATGTCCTATGTCAACCTGACAGAAAGAATACTAATGCAGGACAACAGATTGAAAGGCAAGAGATATCTACAGAGATTGCTTCCTGGATTAAGGATTAGTCCAATCTTAGTTCCTATCTTAGAAAAGCCCTTAACCATATGCTTAAGTATCTTTCCTGAAAATAGGGTTTATTTATTATTTACATTAAAGACCTGTGAATAAAGAGCTGATTAAACTGTTGTTAAATTGACATTGTTGCAAGCTAACAAAGCATATGAGTAACTTTAAGGAAGTGACTTCCTGCCTGTGGCAGGGGGTCAGGCTAGATGATCTGTTCAGGTCCCTCCTGACCCTAGCTACTATGATACTATGATACTACTATGACTTCTATAGGGTTACTCACTTGCCTAAAATTAAGCACATGCTTAAATGTGCTGCTGATTGGAATAATTTAACCTCAGTGGGTGCGTCTACATGTGCACTTTAATGCACAGTAGACTACTTTACTGCACATTAAAATGTCATGTAAAAACCTGTGACATTAAAGTAATGTGCAGTAAAATAGTCTACTGCACATTAAGTGTCACTAAAAAAGTGTTCAAATGTGCTATTGTGTATTAGTGCAGCCTAATGCACATTAATTTAGTGTCTCACATTGGAAGTACTAAATTTAATGCATATTAGAAAAGGTATATTAATGCACATGTAGACATGCCCAGTAAGACCAAAACTATATTTTTAAGCCATAAAGCTGCCCTTTCTCTTGCTAGTCTAAAAAATAATCACAAGTTATTCATACAAAATATTTGGAATCCAACAGCTGACTTCGAAGTGAGCAAATTCTGTGGCCTGAACGTTTTGGCACTTTGTTTTGCAAAACTATTCATTACCTACTTTCCCACTCTTGCCCTTTTATATAATAACCTAACATCATATTTTTCTTAGAAGTTGGTGAGCTGTCTGGAGTGGCTATATTTTAATTGTCAGATGAGTAAAAAGCCAACTTCTCGACAGCACAAACAGTAATATATTTCAGCCATTATCTCTGAGGTCTAATCCTGTAAATCTTTATATCTTAATCACTTCAGTAACCCTTACTCTTGTGAGTTGCCCCACTGGGCTGAGCAAAACCAGACATGAGTCATGTTGTACTATTACTTTTAAGCAGAATTGCCCCTGGCCTGGAATGGAGAGCACCAATTAAAAATGGATGGCATAGTCTGAGCCAGCATGAGTACCAAACCTAGTCTTTGCAGTGGGAGCAAGCCCTTACTTTAGTCCCTGCTTCATCCAAGCATCACAGCCATTCAGCTGTGTGTTACTACTATGGTTTTAATGAAGGAAAGTATATTATCAGAAATGAAACAGAACTATTTATTTTGGAATGATCCTGTGGGGGTTTGGGTGGGGAGGAAGATTCTTGTGCACTTATATTTTAAATAGGAGATGGTGGGCAAACCTTAGCCAGCACGTTTTCCCTTAATCAGTCCCTGGGCACTAGTAGATGGAGCTTCCCAATTCCAACTGCTAATGCTTTCCATGTTTGCACTCCACATCAGGGGACTGAGCTTGCCAAGTCTGAACTAACACTGCTGATATACCAAAGGGGCCAACGATAAACAGAGCAACCTCAGAGCACATGAGCCAAAATCATGGGTTGGTGAAAACTCTGTGAACAGCAACCTAGGGAACTAGAAGCTCAGATCATGGAATATGAGGTCCTAATTCTGCAAGGTGCAGAAGCAACAACCCCTCCTATGCACACAAGTAGTGCTATTAGCTTCACCCAGACAGCTGCACAAAATGAGGCACACATTTAAGTACTTTGGGCTCTTAACAGTGAAAAGTTAGAACTACTGGCAATTAGTATAAAAATATATATATTTTAAAAGTCCCACTGGGTAATCTGTAGTTTAGTATAGTACTCACTGAGTACTGTACCTACTAAAATCTATCTTACAGAACAATCTGACTCTTTTCTCATTAATGACCTACAAATATTAAGGCAGCCTGCAAAAGTTATATTTCATAGGTTCTTTTGTGGAGCTCACTATCTTTGATAGCTTGGCTTGTTTATTCTTTGAATACAAGTGTCCAAAATTCCTGAGCTGAGAAATTCATGTTCCTTTCCACTAGTAGCCTCAATGCTTGGGCTTCTTTCTTGGACTGTTCAAAGCTTGGTATCCACATATCTCTTAGAGAGGCCCGGTGCACATTTGGAGAGGAGAACAAGAAAGCCTGAGGCTTGGGGCAGCTCAGGTGGTTAACCTCTGCATTCCATCTCCTGGGTAAGAATCCCTGGAAACACAGAAGAAATAAACTGGTTTAATTGGACTAGACAACAGGACAGATAGCTGCAGTGATGTTATTGATGAGGATCAAGTTATCTTCCCCTCCCTAATTCCCAGTGAAATATTCACACATAGCTTCTCTCACTGAAGGAGCGTCTCTGCAGTACCAGCTGTGGAACGTTGCCACCCTGACATAGAACCTCTATGATGCCAGAGAATGGACAAGGCACAAGCAGTGAATATGAGCTTTTCCCTGTGTCACTCCAACAATGCCCTGGTCTGGAGAGTGAAAGAGGAAGCAGATTTTCTGCTTATACTTGACAGCAGAGGTCCTGGGGCTGGCTTTTAGACAGAGGAAACCTCGTTACTGGAAACTGGACTAGGACTAGGTTTGTTTCACACAGCCTACCAAAAAAACTCATCAGGCAGAATCTGGAAGCTTTTCCTACAGAGGTGGTCTAGACTGAAATGATAGCTGAGGGGCAGAAACTTCTTTTAGGTAGCAATTCAGAGTCACTTATGGGACATATTCTAATTCCTACTATAAGGTCTGGTTCTATGCCCACTGAAACCATGGCAAATCTTCTGCTGATTTCAGATAAGATGCATGGAAAATACCCAGAATTTCAGCCCATATAAGCTGGCAAAGCTCTGACTTTAAAGGCCAGATTCTATTTCATCTACTGGGCATCTAATTGCATTTAGGCAGGTGAGTGCAATTCTATTCCACCCTGTTTAAATCCTGAAAATCTATTGGTGCATCTACTTTTGCTGTAACACACCAGCATCTGACCCTTAACACTGAGTCACCATAAAAAATCCTGTCTCTTCAGAAAAACTGCATAGAAATCACCCATTTTGGTGAACTGTGCTAGTAAAGGTGACTTTAATATACAGGGCACAATTTCTATTCCCCTTCAAGTAATGAAAATTACTCAGTCCCAACTCCCCTATGAAATACAATTAATTTTCCTAAATATTTCCTCTGTTTCCCCATGCTGGTTGACAATACAACGCTGCAGTTCAGATTACTATTGGAGAAAACAGCAAAATGTATATCACAAGAAAGACTGTAATAATGTGAATATAAGCAGACATGAAACTAATTCAATCCATACTGATAAATGACCAAAAAGAAATTATTTAAAAAGTCAGCTAATTTGGGGTACTTCTTTTCTTTGTGACCACCTAAATATTTTTGACACCCAAAGTCAGCGGCTGTTTCACAATTTGGCTGCTTGTTTTTACTGTGTCACAGTTTACAGCTACACAAAGAATGAGCTCATTTTTTCAATCGAATTCCATGTGTATCAGGAAAATCCACAATTACCCCATCTCAGGGGAAAGGCTATCAGGACTGAACTAATCCAGCTGAAGCATTTCTGAGGAAGCACTGGGAAGCCTGCACTGTATCCATTCTATAAATACAACATATTTTATGTGGTGGTTGTCAATATACCTCCAAAGAGATCCTGCTACCACCAACAATAGCTTCACTTAAAACATCAAAGCACAAGGGCAATGCACGGAGTACCTTTTCCTGCCTTCTGATGTTTTCCCACACTTTATGACACACCATGCATTCAAACACATCAATGTAGTTGTCCTGTGTGATATCTTGGACTCCCCACTTGCGTTCCTTCATAGCAGTGAGCAGCCTTTTATTGGAAATGTCTCCTTTCAGTTTCCATTCAAGGTAGGCCACATATTCTTGGTCATTTGTGTCCAGGGCCTTGATGTACTGGGCCAACTCCCTGGGATGTGAAAATCTTGTTACTAAAATTGCACTCTTATTGCTAGGAAGCCAGTCTGCAATGCTAGGGGATCCAAAATACACTGGCACCACTCCCAATTTTAGCGGCCTCCAGAGTTTTTCGGTGATATAGTCCTCACAGACTGCATTTTCAAAAGCCAGAATGAATTTGTACTGAGCTAGTAGTGTGTAGAAGCTCCCATCATCCATGGAGGCAGGATTTTTGAGGTGCTGAGGAAGGTCACGGTTATGTAAGCATTCCCCATAGGAGTCCACCTCAATGTAGCTCATCAACTCACTCACATAGCTGTCCCGGTCAGAGGGAGGGTCGCAGTCAGACTGCACATACACAAGTGGTGCTAGCCTTTTCCTCAAGCTGTTTTTCTTCTGCAAAGGGATCATGTATCGCAAAGACTTCAGGACCTCTATGCCCTCCAGGTACTGAGTAGTCAGTGGCAGGTGGGAGTGGCGACTAAAGGTAGCTGTGTGGTTAAACAAGGTGATGGTAGGTTTATGGAAAAGTTTGTAGTTGTTTTTGGGTGACTCTTCATGGAAAAGGGCCCAGTCGTGATGGCCTTTACGAGGGAGAGGTAAGCTCTCTATATTAAAGTCAGTACCTAGACAGAAATAAATGGAATTAGACTTATATTTAATATGTTCAACAAGAAAGTGTATTTAGAATGTACCTGAAATACTTGGGGCCCAAATGTGCCTCCATTACTCATGTGAAGCCCCCACCCCAGCTCACAACAGCTCACCAAAACTCCCTAAGTCAGGGGTTTTCAACATTTTTTAGTCTAAGTACCCCCAGTGGCCAGATGCCAAGCTGGGGCAGGTGGCAGAAGGCAGTGCACAACCAGATGCCGGGGGTAGTGTGAGGCCAGACACAGAGCAGGGAGGTGAGGACGGTGCATGGGCAGGCTGGGACTGAGTGCTGCCGCCTCCCAGGAGCAGGGTTTGGGCAGGGTGGGGTGCTCACTGGGCTGGGGTAAGAGCAACAGCACCACTTTACAGGGCGGGGAAGCTCACTGGGCTGGTGTGTGGCAGTGGCGGCCACCACATACAAGCTTCTTTGCCCCACAGAGGAGCGCTGCTGCCCTCGCCCCACTCCGGCCTTGCTCCTGGGAGGCAATGGCTCTCTGTCCCCACTCGCCCATGTGTACCCACCTAGGACCGTTCCAAGTACCCACAGGGTATCCCTGGTTGACAACCCCTGCCCTAAGTGGCTCTGCCTCAGGGCCCATTGCCATCTGGCAATCCTGGCCCAGCCCCAGGGTCTCCATGAAGACTGGCCCGTGATCAGCGCAGGCACAGTGGGCTCAGGTGGATGGGATGTGGCCATGGGCAAGCAGGGAGCAATATCTGGGTGCAGTATGGGCAGGCAGGGCTGGGGCTAGGGCCAGGATCACAGGGCAGTGACAAAGCAGGGCTGGGGCCCAGGGCAAAGTTGCAATCCACTCCCCGCACACCTCTGCCTGTAGAACCAGCGCCCATCACAGGCAGGTTTGGACAACAGATCGTGGCTCCGCCCCAGGCCCACCACCGCGCTGGCACTGCCCCAACATCCCAGCCCCAGCCCTGGCCCTGCCTATCCATTCTGCTCCCGGATGCCACTCCCTGCCCACTCACAGCCCCATCCCATCCACCTGACTGAGCACACCCTGCCTGCGTGGATCCTGGACCAGTCTCCATGGAGACCCCAACCACCTACTCTGTTCAGTGCCCCCGGTGGTGGGTGCGGAGCAGACAGACCAGGGTGCCCAGACAGTGGAGCTTGGTCCAGCAGTGGTGGTGACACTGGCAGCGACAGCAGAAAGGAGCCACTGCCACCAGAGAAGCCAGGAAGCACAGTCCAGCCACCATCCTAGCTCTGCTGCACACCCAGGGGTGACAGGACCAGCTGCATACCCCACTGCCCAGCCTACCCCCCCATGGCTGAGCCAGGTGGGACTGAGGGACCCACCACAGGACAGATAAAATCCCCAAGTGGGCCAGATCCATCCCACAGGCCATATTTTGCCCAGCACTGAGGTAGATGGATACAATGCAGATAATATACAGCTCAACGACAGTTCACTAGTTCTAGTCTTCACAGATTAGATCTAAGTGACAGCTCAAGCAATATACAAGTAAGAACTGAAAGACAGTCCCACACTACAAAATAGATAGGTTTGGTAGTTATTTATTAATACCCCTAAATCTATAAAGAACCCAACAGTACCCAATTCCACCTTTACATTAGAAGGCAAAGAAATATAAGAGATAAATCAGTTCATATACCATGGCTGTCATGAAGAAGCTGACAAGGATGTCAAGAAGGAACTAATATCATGACTTGGAAAGGTGGCACTTATATTCACAAGTTCAAACAAGAGTTGGTTATTGAAAATGTATAGCCTATACACCAAGCTACAAATCTTCAAGTCAAATAATATTTCCATCCTCACATATGGATATAAGTACAGATATCTAAGTGCCTCTGAAAGCAAACATTTTAGAACAGGGGTACCTAATCTCCAAATGAAGCCTGCAGAGCCACCACATCTGGGTCATGGGGCTCCCATGGGTTGGGAAATTTGGCTGTGGGGGGGGGGCAGTGGCCATTAAATATAGCCACCAGTCCGCCTACCAAATCCCCAACCCCCATGCCTCACACAGCAGCTGTGTCCCTTTCCCCCCCCCCCCCCCCAGTGGGACTGGGACATGCCCCCTCCCACCTACAGCTGGATTGGGGGTTTGATCACACCCCCTCCCACCCCTGCAGGGCCCAATCAAGCCCTCTTCCCTTCCTGTGGGGCCGGGTCAAGCCTCCTTCCCCCCTAGAGCTGGGGTGGGACTGGGCTGCCCCCGCTTCCCCCCGCAAAAAACCCTGCTCTATGCAGCTGGATGGGGCTGGTTGCACCCATTCCAGATTCCAGATTGGGACTGCTGGCCAAATCCAGCCCACAGAAGGACTTGGCACTGTTCATCCAGCCCACTGGACAAAAAGGTTGAGCACCACTGCTTTAGAAAAGTCCAATGGATAAATAACAAATGCTGAGGTTCATCATAGGTATTGGAATATCTGCAACAAATGCAAAAAACGAATCCAGAGCATATGCTGGATTGCAATTGGGCCAGAAGCCAACTGAAAGAAGACCACTGTTCAGAGACAGAAAACTTATGGGACATACCAAGAGAGGGGGCATGCAATGACATTTTCCAGGATAGAAAAGGATAGCAGGATGTAGACTTTGGTACTACTGAATTTGACCTTTCCTCTCCAGCACATTTGTGTTTGACTAGATATGATCTGTTTTGGGATTAACTGTGAAGCAGCTAGCCCCACCTTCCCCCTTCTCCTTTCCCTCCCCCTCCAGTATCAGGACAGTTCTTTCGTGACTTAAGGCTTGAACACATCAGGTTTGATTTTAGTTTAAATGCTGGTCATAGAAGTGTGGTATTTTAATCATTATTTTTAATGAAGGGGATACACCTATGGGACAAACTTCTTGATGACAAGCAGTGAATGAAACTAGTGTCTGACCATCTTTAGAAAATATACAATTAAACCCTCTCCACAAACCAGCATTTCTATTACAATACTGACACCGTCATCTGCCTTCAACTCTAGTGAACTGAGGAAATTGACAAAATTTAAAGCAACAACCATACCCCAAGCAGACTTTTGACTTGAGAGCAGAAGTGCCAGAGAACGCTTAATGCTGAGTGAGGATTTCTCTTTTGCTATTACCTGAATTATCTGAATGCTACCCAGATGTCAGGGTGACTGACAACAGTACAAAACCCTAAGGGTATGTCTACATGGCAGGATGTAGTGTCACGCAGATTGATCCAAGCTGGCTCTACATGTTTTAGCTTTGGTATCAGAAGCAGTATAACTATATTAGCAGGACAGACCACCCAGAGAGTATACCCTGCTCCTCAGCAGAGTGCTCTGCTAATGCAGCTATCATGCTTCTGCTACTAAAGTCAGCTCTGAATGAGCTAGTTGAGGTACGTCTTGCACAATGCTGCGTTATCCTATGTAGAGACATAAGATGTGAGAAAAAGAGCAAAAGCCACAAAATACAAATGGGCGGTATATAGGGGACATGGGGAAATAAACACATGCTTTATTCTCCTTTAATGCAGATGGGTATCCCTGTGGTGTGACCTTATCCCACTAGGATGAGGCACCAAATGGCACATTATGTAACTGTATCTGCCTTCTTATTTTTTACAGTATTTCTGTGATATGAGAAGTTAGAGCTAGTGAGGGACTCCATCTTCATATTCAGCACAGCAAAAACTTTGAGGTCTATTTTTTAAAAACTCATCTTCCAAATGCAACTAGGAATACATGAAGAAACAGCAGAGTATAGATGATGTTGAAGTACCAGAACTGAAGTGACAGTCACTCTAAGCTGACTTCTAGGTGGACTCTTCCTTTCAGTCAGGGTGAAGGAAGAAAGGAATATCAAAATGATAGAAGAAAGAAGACCATGGTGGGCAGAGAAAATGGAAGCAACTGAGGCTTATGCAAAGAGAAACCTCCAGAAATGTATGCTATAGATAAAAGCACTGAAATGATTGATTCCAACATAACACACTTAATCAATCTTAGTCAAGAAGTAGACAAAGCTTTTAAGGATTAAATAGATGATAATAACAGTATGTTACCTGCCACCCTAGGACAAAAGGGAATTAATAGGTTTATGATGCGATAAAGGACGCAGAACAAGATTATAATTATGAATGATCTTGACTTCCAAAGTATTAATTAGGAAACCTCTGATATGTGGCAAAGTGCGGACAGCAATGATGGATGTATTGAGGGAAGATTCTGCTTCTTTAAAGCGACCCTACACACAAGAGTCTTGTCCAGCAAATGACAGGCTGGACACTGGGGCTGTGCAAAGCTTCAGGTGCTGATTCAATTTGGAGGAGATTCGGCCTGATTCGGTGGCCGAATCTTTGAATCCAAATCGAATCAGGGGACCAATTAAAAGGTTTGAATTGATTCAAAGCACTCCAAATCAATTTGGAAAAGATTTGGAGAGCTGCGGTGATTTGGGCAGTCGCTGCCTGCTGCAGCAGGGAGCTGAACCCAGACTCCAAGTTGGTAAGTAGGGAGGGGGAGGTTGGAGGAGGGGGGAAGGGGACCATGGGGAACCCCTGCCAGGCCCCATTCCCCTGCCTGCTCTCCCAGCCCCTCCATGGCTGCCCCGCCCACCCCAGCTCCCAGTTGTTTAAAGAAAAGCCCCCACTCACCAGGTGCTGCCTGGCAGGGGGGCAATCCCCACTGCCCCCCACTGCCCCATGCTGCATGGGGGGGTTCTGCCATGAGCCCCCTGACCCACGCCCACTCTCCCAGCCCCCCATGACTGCCCCACCCGCCCCAGCTCCTGGACCTTTAAGAAAAAAAAAACACCCCCACCCTGCACTCACCGCTGCTGCAGCAGCCTCAGGGCTTCTGGGGGCTCATGGCAGAGCCCCCCACACAGTGCTGGGCAGTGGGGGGCAGTGGGGATTGCTCCCTCGCCAGGCAGCACCCAGTGAGTCGGGGCTTTTTTTGTGTTGTTCTTTTTTCAAAGGTCCGGGATCTGGGGCGGGGCAGCCATGGTGGGTGGGGGGGAGCAGGCAGGGGTCAGGAGGCTCATGGCAAAGCCCCCCACGTGGCATGGGGCAGCAGGGATCGCCCCCCCACCTGGTAGCAGCTGGTGAATGGGGATTTTTTTTTTCAAAGAGCCAGGAGCTGGGGCGGCTGGAGCAGACATTGAGAGCGGGCAGGGGATGGGGACTGTGTGATTCGGAGATTCGGCCGATTCGGCAGCTGCCCCAAATCTCTGAATCAGATTCATCTGAATCGATTTGGGACAGTGATTCGAAGCACTGAATTGAATCACTGTCCCCTGAATCGGCCAAGTCCAAATCCGAATTGAATAGTAGCCAGTTCGCACAGGCCTACTGGACACTAGCCTGACTTAATATTGGCTTTAATAGTTAAGCACCCATATATAACAAGAGGTTCATATCAGTGTCTGTCACCTTGAGAACTTTATGATTTGTTTTCTGAATATATATAGGAAGCAGGATCTCTCTATAAATGTTATTCCAATGTTTTAAAATATGCTGCACAGAAATCAACCAAATGATAGGACTAAAATCCACCAGAGAGAGCAATGCTTCACCTTCAGACAAAATCCTGAACTCTGAGGGGAGTGGGATTCTTTCGTGACACTTTTAAAGAAGAGAGGATACAAGTCACCAATTCCTTTGTCTTTAAAGTTACCACAAGGATTTTCAGCTTTGGAGTGTAGACAACCCACCTTAAAAACAAGAGCAGCCAGCAAAGCAATTCCATAGGAACATGCTCTCTTTTTTCTTTTCCTTAATATTCTTTCTTTTAAAAAAAAGACTAGACATCTCCTGGCCTGTAACTGGTTTCCTGAAGGTACACTTTTCTCAGCATTTGATAGCACAGAAAGCCAAGCAGCCAGATTTTTACCCACAAGAGAAAAGCAAACCTTACAGGAATGTAAACTGCACACTCAAGGAGCAAGCTGCCCTTATGAGAAGTCTACCTAGTACATACATACTTATGCTAATACTCTGCTGTATGCATTCCCACATTATCTTGTTATATTATATTTAAATACATAGCAGCACTATAGTAATAATTTGCTTTTAACATAATCCACGAGTCTGGGTTCTGCTTTTATGGGCACTGATAAACCGTTCACTACCATTTTAAACATTTTGGGACCTTGCCTTACAAAAAGATTTCAAAATGTGCATGGACATCATCATCATCATCATCATCATCAAAAAAATGGTACTTGAAGGGTCTTTCTGCTAATGCAGAAATTCCGTGGAAAATGTATTAAATTAAGCATTTCCACAAGCTTGGTAAAAATTAACATTTGTCTTTTAGTAATAGCTGGGCTTCACAAATAACAGTGCAATACAATAAAAATCTTGTATTTTTACAGTCCAAAAATACAAGATTTTATAGGCCACGTACAATGTACACCTTGGTTTTCTTTTTCTTAAATTTGGGTCAGTCTTTCATTCCTTTTGCTATTCTTTCTTCCTATTCATGCTTGGCTACTATCCTACCAATAAGCTAAACTGGCCTACTTACGCTCTAGAATGTGGTAGTATTTGGAACTCACAAAATGGAAAAAGCAAGAAATATGCAATTCAGTGTTAAATGCTGCTTATTATCTAAAGGCATTTGTTTCCCATGTTTCCCATTCACATACACCCAAAGATAATTAAGCAAGTTATGGGACTGTGGAATCATTTTTCAGATACAATAACTGAGAGGAGCCTATCAACCAGGGGATAAAAAATTGTTCTACTTTATTAAAAATAAGTTCTTTGAAAAGCAGTGACATAAAATAATATCACCCTTATACCAAGACAAGTGCAGCTATACCTGTTCAGGCTGGTGCCAATTGTTATTGCTGCTCTTTTCATGCTATTTCTGCAGAGATAGCACAGCTCAGGAGTGAGGTGGAATCTATGCTTCATTTATCATCCGTAGAATTGTTTGCTATAGCAGCATCAGCTCCACTCTGATGGCAGCAGCACTGGCTGGGCTCCCTGTAAACTGACTTTGGTGACCCGTTCATTCCTCCCCACCCCTGAAACATATATATTGGGTACAAGGCTGAGCCTGCTCAGTCAAAAGGTCCCTGGGGTGGGGGGGCACCATTCTGCACTCCCCTTTATCCCCAGACACACTGCGGGGTGCAATGCAGCTCTGCCCAGCTCCTGTGGCCAGGAAGGGACAGTGCAGGGTTACCCCTGCCATGACAAAGACTCCCAGGGCATGTCCACACGAGCACACACAAGCACACACGTGCACTTTGTGGTGCCTCAAAGGCTTTTGAGGTGCCACAAAATACACCCTGCATATATGATTTGGTTCTCCACACTGCAAATATGCAGCATACAGCCAAACTCAGATACCAGGAAATCCCAGTATAAAAAAAAAATAGCATGATGAAAAAAGCAGGGTGGCACACATGGCAGCAGCACGCACTGACTGTAGCCTGACCAGCCAGAGCCACGCTCCAGCTGCCAGCCAGGCTCCTTGTGCCCAAGATTACTGCTGCTGCAGCCCCAGAAGGACCCCAGGATCCCAGGTAAGGCTGCTGGGGCCAGTCAAGGTGCTGGCCCCAAACTCCCCTATCCCACCTGGGGCAATCTGCCCCATGCCAGAGCATGCATGCAGGGGCATTCCACAGGGACTACTAGCAGCAGCACAAATATGTGCCGCTGCTGTTTGCCCCCAGGGAAATGCATGTGCATGCTCGTCTGGACATGCCTCTGGTGGGGGGGATTCTGGTGCCTCTTCATAGGGGCCCCTGGGCCTAATGCCCCACTCACTTTGCCTTAGATTTAGTAGGTTTTATAGACATTAGGGCTAAAAGGGACCTCACAAGATCATTGGGTCCAGCCCCCTGCCCAAGGGGCAGGAAGTCAGCTGGGGTCAGATGACCCCAGCAAGATAAGTACCCAAACACAACTTGAACATATACAGAGTAGGTGCTTGCACCATTTCTGGGGGGGAGTCTATTCCAAACTCTGGACACTTGGACAGTAAAGAAGTTTTTCCTTATGTCCAGTCTAAAATGGTCTTCCAGCAGTTTGTGACCATTGGACCTTGTCTTCCCTTTAGGTTCCCTGGTGAACAGACGTTCTCCCAGGTCCTGATGCACACCCCTGATGTATTTATAGGCTGCCACCAAGTCCCCTCTGAGCCTACACTTTTCCAAGCTGCAGAGTCCTGTGTCTCTCAGCCTCACCTCATAAGGCCTGCTCGCTTGACCTCTGATCATGTGTGTGGCTCTCCTCTGGCCTCTCTCGAGCTTCTCCACATCCTTTTTAAAGTGTGGAGCCCAGCACTGGATGCAGTACTCCAGATGATGATGATATCTTGAGTCTTGCTTGAGATGCATCGGTAGACGCAAACCAGGGTTTTATTTGTTTCGCTGGCTGCAGCATCACATTGGAGGCTCATTTGCACCTTGTGGTCAATCATGACCCCCAAGTCTTTTTCGGACATAGTGCTAGTGAGTGAAGCACTGCCAAGCCTATAGGAATAGTGTGGGTTCTTTCCCCCAAGGTGGAGCACTTTGCATTTCTCTATATTGAAGGTCATCAGGTTTTTGTCTGCCCACTTTGCAAACCTGTCGAAGTCAGCTACTGTTGAGCCTGTCTAGTAGATATGCTACTGTTGCCCCAAAAGGCAACGCAATGTAATCAGCTACAAGTAAGGGCACAGTTTTAAGGCAGAGCTGTCCAACTGGCATCCCCAGGCTACATGCAACCCATTGGATCCCACCTGGCTGCCACTCCCCTTCCCCGCACCCAGTTGCTTCTGCCCCAGTGGCTGGGAAGGGGCTGGGGTGCCCAAGCTGCTCATGTGGCAAAAAAGGGAGCCAGGCTGCCCATGTTACTGATGGGTGATGTGTACAGCTACACCAGGGGGTGAAAGGGTGATGCATGTGCAACAAGGGCGAGTCAAGCTGTCTGTCATATGTATGTGGTAGTGGGGGACACTGGACAATGCATGTGGTAGGGGAGAGCTAGGTGGTCATCTGCCAGTGTGTGACCCTCGGCTCTGTGGCCCACGCAGTGTGTAGCCCTGCAGCATGTGGCCCCCAGCTGTTCAGAAGCTGAACAGCCCTGATTTTAAGATAAAAGGGTTTTTACAAATATCACAGAGGCCATGCACAGCCTTTATCCCAGGTAGTGATGCAAGGAAATGATAGAGACCAGCTTGACATGGAGATCTTGAGCTGGCTTTTTCAAGTCAGGCAGTTGGTAAATTATCACTTCTCTTGTACAGTGAGCGCATGTGAGCTGGGAACCATCAAAAGGCACAACTAATTTCACACTGCTTTTCCAAAAGAAAGCCAGGTTTCAGAGTAGAGCTATGCCTTATGTGTGATCACAGACTTCTGCTGAGGATACGTACTACCAGGTAGATCATCAAAATTTTGCCATGGATGTTTACAGCAATCTATGAGAGAGAAATGGGGAATGGGATGCAGGGTAGAAATCAGTCATTTAAAATGAACGAGCTCCTTACCATAGAACAGAAATGCTCTTGTCATGTGATTATGCTGGTAGGTCCTATTGATGGTAAAGAAGCAAAGATCCTCTCCACACTCCCCTAGCCTCCCTGTCTCTCCAGTCAGAGGGGACCACCAGAGCAGAATGGGATATTGGTCTACAGCCACGGCTGTCTTCACATCACTAAAGAGTTCCTGTTTCTTCAAGAACTGATAAGCCTGTTTCTTCTGTTCCTCCAGTTTTAATGGGCCATCTTGCAAGCTGGAGAGAATTATTTCCTTCCTTTCTGATTTGCCCAATTCAACTACCACCTGTGAAAAAAACAGATACACATACAGCCTAAGCTCCATTATCAGGGATGTACAGTTTTGCCTATGAAATACTAATTAAAACTTATTAACCTTGTGTAAGGTTTCTGTCAGTGAAATTTTGCCAGCTCTTAAAACAGTTGACAGCAGCTGCTTAGTAATAGTAAGCAACACTGCACAGCTGCCTCAGCTTAGGCATCAGCTTGAACTGTTATGGGAATAAGGATATACAAAGGGTAAATTACTCAGGTTGAAATACAGCCAGGGCACCAATAGCTTCAAATGTATTTTCAGTCTGCTGAAGAAAGACAGAATAGAAGTCAAACAACCTATTTTTCTAAATGAGTCCTACTAGTTACAGGAGGGATCTTTTAAAAATGATGTCTGCATACATGAAAAGAGTTAACAGATCAGTTAGAACTGCCAGGGGATGGTACTCAGCCTCATTCCTGGGGTATGCAGGACATATAAACCTTGCTGTATATGACCTCTTGTACACTGCTGTTAACATCTCCAATGCGAGAAGTTATGTTAATCAGAGTTGGAGCTAGGACGCTCTGCACACAGCTCTAGCAAGAACGTTTGTGGTAGCACAAGTTGCAAGCAAACAGACATCCTAGCCCCTTGTCATGCTCTACCTATGAAAAATGTTGACATGACTAAAGATAGTCACAGTTTGTGATGCTTTATAGAAGAGAAAATCTGTTCGCTTATTGTGCACCACAGGAACTCCCTGCAGGAGATTCCCACAGGGTGCATATCTGGTTGCCACACTCCAAGGGCACATGTCTGCAAGCAAGGGAGCCCCCATGGGGGTTCATCCACTTGCAAACTCACACCTTGGGTTGGAGAACAGCACCCAGGGCTGTTGTCCCACAGGATCAAGCCCCCAAAGCCTTAGGGGCAGTAGGGAGCCAACCCTTTGGGACAACAGCCTTAGGCAATGTCTGTAGACACCAATGAAATGGATCAGTTGTAACAAGGCATCCCGGTACACCAAAAACTGCTCCAAATTACAGCATCTGTTTATACCCCAAGAGCCAAATGGGGTGGCTATGAAGGAGAATATCTGAAAGGCTTGGGTGGCTTACATTGTGCTGATCAATGCCATTTTTTAGTATTCATTTCCCAACAGCCTCATATACTTTCGTATGCACTGTGAAATAAAATGCTGTCATTTTAACTTTGTAAACTGCACTGTTTGACTCTGTAACTCACTGAAGAGTGGGATATTATATGTAAGAAGCTATACAAAACTCAGATGTGTTACAGGATGCAAGAACAATCTCTTGTTGGCAGGGAAAAGGGCTGGAAGGTTTAACTGTTGTTTTTCCATTTGGGTTTGTTTGTTTTTAATAACAGTTGTCTATGATTATACAATTCAACTTCTGGACAGATCTGAACCTGCTTAGTGGAGGAGTTCTGTTGAGATGACAGCCTTTGAAGAAGGTAACCACAGCCACAATGGACTTAAATTAACTAATTGTTGCTATCTATTAAATAAGGGCTGATCCAGCAGCAGATGCCTCCATACTGGTTCAGCTGCACTCACTGCCACAATATGGGAATGAGCTAAAGCAGGGGTTTCCAATTCACCTGGCCCTGCAGCCTGGATCCAAACCACAAGGCTTCTTGACCCACCTTCACCAGTGAGGTGATAGCTTATTGGCACAGCTACCAGAACCACTGTGTTGGTGCAGGTCTGGAACCCAGGAGATGAATGCTATACAGGTTTCCCTCGATTTATGCTGTACATGCATTCCCAGAGAACGGTGCATAAATTGAATTTGCATAAAGCAATCCCACTTTACAATGTAACAAATAGGGATTGGTTCCCATGGAGGTGAGGGAGGGAGAGGGAGTGAGGCTGGGACTAGGGAAGGGGTGGGGGGAGGGGTGCCACTCCCAGGGCTGCATGAGGCAGCAAAGCAGAGGCAACAGAGAAGCACTTACCCCAGCTCCAGCTGCAGTGGCCCTGGGAGCAGCCAACACCAGTTGCCTGCAGCCACTGGGCTACACCATGCTCCGCCTGTCCCCACTCACCTCTGCTCCTGGGCTGTGTCATGCCCTGGTGCAGGCAACTGGTGTTGGCTGTTCCCGGGGCTACTCTAGCACGGGCTGGGGTGAGTATGGACAAGCGGAGCCCTGGGCAGCATGGGGCATGGCATTCACCCCAGCCTGTGCTGGAGCAGCCCCAGGAACAGCTGACACCAGCTGCCTGCACCACGGCACGGCGCAACCCAGGAGCTGGGGTGAGCCCAGGTGCGGAGGGACAGTGCATCCCATCAGCTGCAGCCAGCTGGCACTGGCCGTTCCCGGGGCCACTGCAGCTGGGGCTGGGGTGAGTGGGGCCACAGCTCTTTCCCCTCCCCCCACAGACTTACCTGCTTCGGCAGGGGGGCATCTATGCTGATTGCATAACAGTGAATTTACCTCGCATATAACAAATTATGGGTCTAAATATGCTCATCACATAAGAGCGAACTCGTATATAAAGAACCCTCATAAATCAAGGGAAACCTGTATTGCCCCCTTTTCTCCAGCTGCTAATTTTAGTCACCAGTCATAAAGAAAGGATATTGGTGGGGGTGGAGGCAAGCAGCAGCAGTGTTTACCTCCTGGCTTCCGGAGCCATGCCAACAAGCCCTGTGGGCTGCAGCTGAACCACTTGCCAGTTGGACACCCCTGAACTAAGCCATGGCTCAGACTTTAGAAATGGAGGGACAAGAGAACAATTTTGGTCAAAGTAGGATACCCTAGAGAAAATTAAGCCTAACCTCTAATGGGAAGGAGAAGCAGCTGCCCCCAAAGTACCAGCTGAGGAGGAAGAAGACCACTTAAGGCATATCTACATGGCCAGCACTACTGACAAGCTCACACACGCACCCAACTTGCTCCTGCTCAGCACATGCCAAGCCCTAGAAATGAGGCAATGCAGTCACCTTAGAGCAGACCTGAGAGTGTACCCAACAGCATGTCCAGTACAGACAGCCTGAGAGATGTTGGGTGCATGTGTAGAGCCACACTAAGATGCCTATATTACCTCATTTGGAGACTCAGTGTGTGGACTAGGAGGGCTTGCCTTACAGTGGTGCCCCTGCAGCTAGCACAGAGGTCATGTAGACATATTCCTCCTGAGTCTCTATTCCCAATCACTGCAGCTTCTGGGTTTTCCTTGGTGGTCAGCCTGCCTGACCTACCTCACCCATGAGACATAACAGACTACAATTTAACACAGAATGGTGGCAGGTTCACATAGCTAGGAGTGGGATTTTTGTGACATTATGCTAGGACTGAACTAGAAATAGCTGCTATCCCTCGATATGAGGATGATGTCTGCTGGTGGGGGGGATTAGTAGGGGGCTGAGGAATCCAAATCTGTGATTTACAAGTTTTTTCCACAAATATGACAAGTGGTGCCTTGGGTAGGGCACAACTGTTGGCCAGGATGTTGTGCACTTTCCTTCCTCCTCTGCCATTTTTTGGCTTCCTGAGCAAGGCTGTTCTCTTCAAAGTGGGTTGTAGCTTGATGTATGGTGCAGCACTACTGAGACCTGTTAGCAGCCAGCACTTCCCAGTTTGTAGAGTTGATCCCACTCTTCTTAAGGGATGCTTTAAGGGTGTCCTTGTAGTGCTTCCTCTGTCCTTTGCGGTTCCTCTTACCATGATTAAGTTGAGAGAAGAGGACTTGCTTCAGGAGATGAGTGTCAGCCATTTGCACACAGGCCAGCCCAGCAAAGGTTGTGTTTCATGATCCTTGCCTCAGTGCTAATTATGTTACCTACTGAGAGAATGCTGGCATTGGTGCAGTGGTCTTTCCATCTAATGCGAAGGATCTTCCTGAGACAATGTTGATGGGACCATTCCAGGCGCCTAAGATGGTTTTGATATGTCTCCCACCTCTCATACCCATAGAAAAGCATGGGAGTAACTACTGCACTGTAGACCAGGATCTTAGTTTCCATCTGCAGGTTTCAGTCAGCAAAGACATGGCGAAACTGCTTTCCAAAGGATATGCTGGCATAGCAAATCCTATGGTTGATTTCTACATCAAGACTGACTGACTGGGATAGGTATGGAAGGCAAGGTTCTTTGGGTAGATGTGATATCTTTTACTAGACCAACTGAATAGTTGGAAAAAAGTCCTTGGCAAGCTTTCGGGTGCAGTCACCCTTCTTCGGGCGCAGTCACCCTTCTTCAGGCATGGGGAGTATCTGCTGTTCTGAGACTCCACGAAATGAAAGAAGCTAACAGTGTGGCAGGATGTCAGTGAAAATGTAAATAGGTAGAATTAGAAAGACAGAAGGTGAAGCAGAAAGGTAAAGCAAAGGGGGGAGGGGGGAGGAGAAGAGAGCAGGGGAAAAGAATAAAAAAGGCTGAAGGGAGACATTACAGTGATAGAATGCAAGGTAGAAAGGAGGCTGTCAGTGAAAAAGAAAATAGTTGGAAATCAGGAAAACAGGATTGAGAGAAGTTCAAAGTGTGAGAGGATGCAGTGAAAATATAAATAGGTAAAAAGGAAAAACAAAAGGTAAAGCAGGGGAGAGAGGGGGAAGAAAGCAGGGGAAAAGAAAGGCCAAAGGGAAACATTACAGAGGAAATATACAGGATAAGAAAGGCTATCAATAAAGAAGGATATAGCAGGAAATCAGGGAGACAAAGGGCAGAAAAGTAGGGGAGGGGAGGGGAGAAAAGGTGGGGAAAAAGATGAATGTAAGAGGTCAGGTCAGGCAGGCACCTGGTGAATCATATGTCAAGCAGATTGTAACATGTCATAAAATCAATGTCTATATTGAGTCCATGGTTTTACAAAACACCTTCCGTAGACGAGCCTATGAACTTCACTTCCTAAATCTACTGGATACAAAAAATCATTGTCTTTCTAATTTCTACCTATTCACATTTTCACTGACAAGGTATGGGAAATGCTCAACGTTTTCCAAGGGTTCTCCACCAACAGTAATGAGGTGATGCTGAAAGAGATGGGAGACCATGCTCTTGAGAACTCTCTCACAACTGTTTTAACCGCACATTGGGACTTGTCCAGATTCTGCAGCTTGTCACTGGGGGTATTTGGTTTTCCCATGCTTCTAAGTTTGCTTTGCTGGTTACAACAGGGACAAGGAAGGATTTTTTTTTACAATACTTATCCTCAGAAGCACCGGGTAGAGGCTGCCACCACAGCTGAAGATTTTGAGTGGGGTGTACCAATGCTCCTGAGATTAAAAAAAAAATGCAAAGGTTCCTAGCTAGAGAGTCTTGCTCTTCTGCTCAAAATCAGATTATTCGCCACAGTTGGGATGAGAGAGGAATATTACCCCATTGGCAGACTGGCATGGACTGTGGGGTTTTTGCCTTCCTCTATAACAGAGGGTATGCTCTTCTTCCTTGGATCTCTTCAGCTAATTTTAACAACTAGTTATGTCCTTGGCCGGCCACTAATGGTACCCTCGTCCCCCTGCTTTACCTGTGGTAAGTTAAGGTGTTTTTGATGTTTTCAGGCATTCTGCCTGATGGTTGTGTAAGAGGGTTGTTTGTGAACCTTTAAGAACAGATTAGATAAACACTTGTCTACGATGGTTAGATAAGGATGATCCTGCCTTGAACAGGGTGTTGAACTAGGTGGCCTCCTGTGGTCCCTTCTAGCTCTACTTTTCTATAATTCTATGAAAGTGTTAAAACTGCCTCAAAATGTCATTGGTCTGGAATGCTACTGGGTTTGTTTCTTCTTTCTTCTTTTTAATAATGATACAATATGGCTTACAGGTATTAATTTATTTTACCTATTGCCTCTAGCCCTGTACTCTCACTGAAGTACACAATGGGCTTGTCTATGCGTACATTAATGTGCCTTTGCTACTGCACATTAAGTTTAGTACCTCTAATATGAGGTACTACACAAATGTGCAGTAGCTGGCACTACTGTACAGTAGCAAAGGCGCACAGTCTTTTTGTGACACAATGCACAGTGGACTCACTCTACTGCACATTACCAAATTAGCACAGCTTTTGATGTGACATGCTAACACAAGGTAGAATTAGTTTACTGAGCATTAAGCATCTCGTGTAGACATTCCCAATCAGTAGACTTTCTTTATGCAGGTTTGCCTTAATATACTGCTTATTAATGAAAATATTCCATGCCTTAAACAACTGCTTTGTCCTGCTTCAATCAAGTAACATTTTGAGCAGTCATACATGTCCCTTATCTCCTCCTCCCTTCCCAAACCATAATTCTTCAGTTACCCAAACTGAGTACAAAAGGTACCTGGAGTGTCACAAGAAGGAAAAAGCAGGTCACGATGCAAAAGCAAGATGCCCAAAGTTTCTTCCTCCTGATCCTAATCATGCTGCACTGTGAGGCATGCAGGGTAGCCAGCAACAGTTAAGGCTTGGTCCCAGGCATACCAGTTTGTTCCACATGTTCCATCATCCCTCCTGCACTTTTCACTCTGTTCTTCTCCCCAGTCATCACTACTGAGAATGTGACACAATCAAGGACTTTGGTTTTCTGTGGACACCAGACCAGCATTTTGAGCCAGACATGTCTTAGCACTGGATGAAGTAGCTAAATCAAACATGGAGGTAAGAGAGAGACATTAGAAACCTGTATATTATGGACAAAAGTGCAACTACAATTATTGGAGGTGACATCTTCACCATGTTTCAGATAGTGGTTGTGAATAAGCCTAGCTTTTAATAAAACAGACTAAACAAAGCCTGATTCTCCAGTGTCTTGAACTTTATGCAGTTATCTTTGTGCAAAAAACCTAAAGTAGGTCACTGTCTGTCAGTATGTGGAGAATTCTGGCTGATGGTTGCTGTTAACAGCATGAACAGCTAGTGCTTGACACAGCTACCTAACCCCTATGAGCCTGAGAAATAATACCAGAACAAGAATGCCTACATACTACTGAAATAATGTTATGATCGGGGATTCGGGTTTTTTGTTTCCCATGGAAAAATGGAATAAACCGTGGATTTTACCTTTTATCAGAGGCAAACGCGGATTTCTCGTTTTACAAGAGAAACCCACAGATTTTGCCATTTTGCAATGAACTCCCTGCAGGCTGGTGGAGTTCCAGCCTGCAGGGAGCTGGGAGGGAGCAGGAGGAGGGTGGTCAGGCACGAGGCACCACGTGCATGGACATGCATGTGGCCTCAGGCAGCCTGCAGAGCAGCTCCACTGGGTAAGTGGGGGAGAGAGGGGGATTGAGGCCCCTGTAGGGAGGGACAGAAGGAGGGAGGGAGCTGGGCAGGGGCTTGGGGCCCAGGGCAACAATGCATGGTTCCAGGGCCCCAGCAGGGAGCAGGACAGTGCTGCGCATGGGTCATCCAAGGGAGGGTTCGGCCGGCTCCCTGCTGCTGCCTGTATTCCCAGGGAGCAGGGGGGACCTGTGCATGGGTCAGGGCAGGCAGCAAGCATGGGCTACCGCCCTGCTTCCCTTCCATCGGGCATGACCCAGCACGACTGAGGATAGTGGGGCCATGTAGGCATCTTCTCACTTCTCCGAACTCTCCCCCTCCCCCCCCTTGCCCTGGCAACATGTCCCCTGCACGTGCCACTGCTTTGAGGGGGCACAGCCCCGTGCGCAGGAGGCATGTAGCCAGGGCACTGTGGTGTGAGCAGTGGTGAGAAGCTTTTCTGCACAACTCTGGTGCTCCCTGCTGTGCTGGGTGGCAGGTAACGGTGGGCCCACACAGAGAAGCTGGTTGCTGCTGCTCACTCCACACTGCTTCCTTCCCCCAGGGCCTCTGTGGCCCAGCAGGCACCACCTGGCACAGCAGGGAGCACCAGAGCCACACAGAGAAGTTGCTTGCCACTGTTTGCCCCTCACTGCCCTGGTGACACACCTCCTGCATGCAGGGCTGTGCCCCTCAAAGCAGTGGCACGTGCAGAAGGCACATTGTCAGGGCAGTGGTGGGGAGCTCGCAGCGGCAAGGAGATCCCCGCACGACCCCACTGTCCCCAGCCATGCTGGGTCATGCCTGCTGGGCTGTGAAGGCCCCAGGGAAGGGAAGCAGGGTGGAAGCTTGAGCCCACAGACTGCGCTTGGCCCGTGTACAGATCTGGGGGGCGCGTATCATGCACATTCTACTCCGGCAGTGTTTTACACACCCTGCACAGGGGTGCGAGTGACCACACAAGACACAAGGGTCAGACGTGGCACTGGTACCTGCCAAAGAGACTTGCTTTTTGAAACTCAGGGCCAGATTCACTGTTCTGTCCAAGCTGCTTTGTCCTGAGCTGACACACTGGTGAGTCTGTCACAGAATGGGTGGGTCATGCCAGGTATATGTTGAAAGTAGATACTCAAAATAAAAGGGTTAAAGCTCTTCCGAGGCCCCTCAGACTAAGACAGGCCAGTCGCTGGAGGCAACAGTGCACAAAGGAATGATGATCCTAGGACGACATCCAAGCCACCTCTGATGCCCTAGCCTAGTGACCATGGACCAATTCACACATTACTGTGATTTCTTGCATAGAAAATGCCCCCAGATTTAACACACACCCTATTTTTGGAAGGCCTCAAGAAGGATAAAAGATCTTATGCTGCAATACAGGTAAGTACCTGAGGTCTGGTGTCTCTGGGGTTGAGGCCACACAAGGCCTGATCCAGCACGTTGGCACTGGGGCTGCATGGCAGATATGACCCCACATGCTGGCTTCAGAGCCATATGCCAAGTCCAGGACTGCATGATTGCTCTGGAGCCGCACACTGAGTCCAACCTGGCACATGACTCCAGAGCTAACTCATGGGACCAGACCCAGAATGCTGGGTCCAGGGCCATGTAGTGGGTTAAACCCTGTACGCCAGACCAACCCCACATGCTGGCCCAATTCAACATGAAGTTTGAGGGGGGAGGGGGAGGTTCCCCCCCAGGCCAGGAAATTTGATGGAGGGGGCAGCAGGGAGTAGGGCACTGAGTGTTAGTGGCATTAATTGCCATTGCTCTGTGGCAATTAATGCTGTCATCGCTCCCCTCTCTCCCCACCACTACCATATTTGCAGACCCATAGGGAGCCCATTTTCACACATATAATACACACATGAATTTTTCCCAGTTGTTTTTTAGGAGAAAAGGTGCAGGCTATTTGTGAAAAGATACCGTAAATTCAACAAAGAAATTCCCTTTTCTCTAAAATGTATTTTCTATGTCTCAGCCTGGTTCTTCTGTTGTAGTGGCCATCTCTCTCTCTCTATTGCTTCATTTAATTCTGGCTGAGATCTTCTGTGTTCCCTAATCTTTTCCTGTCCTGCTCCGAATCAATTTTCTATGTTGGCTGAGGAAGAAATAAAATTATCGAAGCAAATCATACAGGCATAACCCCATAACAACTTTTTAGTGTTTGCTAAGAGGTAGCTAATCTACCTATTGCTTCTAGACAACCTCCTGTTGAGTTAAAGCAATAAAGTGATACAAAAAAAAGTCAATAACCAGGCTAACATACAGTATTCATAGTGACTAAGTACCTAGAAAATCAAGAACATACATGTAGTGGCCAACTGTGAACATTTTCATTTAAGTTACTTGCCCAGCAATACACAGGTACTCTCTAGAAGAGGTGGGGATACAGTTTATGTCTGCAGGATGGCACTCCACTTCCTGAACCATGAAATGATCTATCCTTTCTCCCCCATCAATGGTCCTGCCTCATTCATTACATACTTGCCAGCACCCGGGATCTATAACTATAGCAGAAGATAGCAAAAAGCAAGGATCTGACACACAGACTCACTTCCTACACATCTTGACTTATTCCCAGACCACCATCCATTCTGTACAATGAATGAGGCAACGGTACCGTGGGAAAAATGTATGTGACCATGTAATTAAGGACTATCACAATACACATGCACAAGACTCCCAGTAGCCTTTAACATGACCTGCTAACTAGTGTAACAGCCTCTTTTTAACTAGTATTTTACCTCAGATTAGTTAAATCTTCATAGTGATGTAATGCCACCAGGCAGGTTGTAGGAAGTGAGTAAGCAGAAGAGTGTTTTGTACCTTATGCTAAGTTTAGGGCCAGATTTTCAAAAAGTTCAGCTCCCATAAATCAAGTGGTATTTTTAAAAGTGTTCAGTGCCTCAATCCTCTTGTTATTCTCCATGAACACTGCTGGGTGCTGAAAATCTGACACTTTAATGTTCTCCAAATAAAGGGAGACACGTTCTAAATATATTGTGCTATAGTTTTTAAAAAATGGGCCCAGATTTAGCAAAGCTTGACAGTCCTGTTGCTTTTATGGGCATGGTTGGTGGATTAAATGACTTTCTTAAAACTCCAGCTCCTATTGTTATGCAAATACATGCGGGTTTCAGATTTCATTTAAAAAACAAAACAAAACTCTGTTTCTAGTCCTCAGTGATGTGGAAAGAAACTTGAAAACTTGATGAATCCCTCCTGGCAACTCAGAAACTAGAAGACAAAAAAGAACCCAAAGTGCACTTCAAAAAAACCTCATGTTTTTTAGCCAATCTCATGATTCTGAGGCCTGCCTCAGCATTTTAACGGGATGAATTAGCTGCTAGATGCTCTGTACTTTATGTGCATCAAGGCTGCTCTGAAACACTGTAATTACAGCACGCCAGAGCAGACTTGATTAATCGAGTCTCTTGGAGCATGGTAATTACCACATTCTGGCACGTGGTAATTACCGTGGTCCAACAGATTCCAGTGTCATGTGTAACAGCGCCCCCATGCTGAAAAATGGCAGCGGGGGCACTTTAACTATAGCTCATTCAATGAGCTTTAGTTAAAGTGCCCCTGTTGCCATTTTTCAGAGCAGGGACGCTGATACATATGACACTCTGGGCACTTTAATTAAAATGGCTCTTTAAAGCACTTCCCTCCACCCTGCCGCCTCCCTAAGCATGTATATAAACGCCCCAAATTTTTATTTAAGTACTTTTTGCCCATGCATTTCATATCCTGCAGCCAAAGGTTACATGTATAGCAGTGCAAATTCTATATTCCCTTACACAGTCTAAATCTAAAATAACTCATCCAGAACAGAATTTAGCATGGCTTCTATAATACAATGCACCTTTTCTTGTCCTTGCTGACTGACGAAACTAAGAATCTAATTATTAATTAATGAGGCTGAAGTTGTCTTTGTTTGGGAAAACAGGCAGTATTGGCATGTTGAATTCTATCATCTGCATGGTATCATGTGATTACATACTGATGCAGTGGGCTTCTTGCTAATTCGCAGTACCCCAAGGTTGAAACTTTTGTGAAGTAGTAGTAAATAGTTATATCCTGGTAACAACTCTGAAAGCTGAGTTGACTGGGCACAGAACATACCTTAGAATATCTGAGGCAGATTTCAGAAATTACTGCCTCTTTTTGTCCTACGGAATGCAGCAAGCTCATTAAAATGGCACTAATACATCTTTGAAACGTCATCTTGCCAAATTACCAAAAACTGTGCTTCTCAGCTACACACTGATTTTTTTTTTCATTCCCAAAACTACATCGACTTAATCTGTTCCACAACAACAACCCAGGACTTAAGGTTTGCTATGCCTGTTCCTCATTTCAAACCTTTCAGACTAGCAGATGGCTCTGCATCTTTTTGAGCATCACTACATGCCATGCTGTTACACAAACCAGGAAATCCTTCTGCAGTGTTTCCTTTAGCTTTTTTTAAACTTACCTCATGAAAATTGGTCCTGTTTCATGCCATTGTTTCTAAGCTGTTTTTTACTTTCAGTTTGTGCATCTACTTGGGATCAGGATAAAACCTGGATTGAAGGATATTTCAAAGCAAATGAAATGTGGCAACAGTCCCCCTTGAGAGGAGCCAGTTCATGTTAATCCAGAATCCAGGGTTTTTGTAGTTCCATTAGGAAGAAGAGCAGCAGCCAAGATTTGGGTATTTCCTAGATCCCGAATGTTCTGCAAAGGAAACTTAACAGACTATAATTACACTAATTGTGTGCCATCAATTTTTAAATTGATCTTCCAGGAAGTTCCAAACAAGGAGATCTCAGCAAAAATCTGTTCTCTGTGATGACTTTAATTTTTTTTTTTTGACAACGGCAGTTATGTTAGCCTGCGCTGGTTCCTCAGAGGACTTAGATTCACTGCATTCTGCCAGAGGTTGCCAGTTATAAAAAGAAATGCGTCACCAAAGTTGGGAAGCTCTCAAGTCCCTTGTGAGCTCCAGGCTTTACAGACCATGCAAGGGCTGAAGTGCATATGCTCGGCAGTTTATGAAATCAGATGTGGCATGTGACATTTTGAAATCAACTTGATATACTCAGGATTAAAAGACTGCATAGTCATCCTCTAGCAGCTGATCCTAGGCAAGGTATAAAAGAGCATCATTCTGCTCTGCTAGATTTGAGCACAGGTGTCCTGCGAGCAAAGCAGTAGGAAATAGGCACTCCTGTCTAAGGATCCTTTGGAACTAGTTTCTTTAAAAATGTTTACAGTAAAAGATATGTTTAATTTTGAAAGCAAGTTATTATGGCCTGACTCAACCCTTTTGGGAGTATGTCAGAAAATGTTATAGTTTATGCTTTGGACATAAAAGGAAGAAGTGGACTGCCTAAGAGGAAAAAAATGACCCAAAAGATTTAAGAAATTGGTACCTTGTTTTGCACCTGATGGAACAGAAAAAGCCCAGGCTACTTGTGGTGTAAGAGGGAGGAAAAGAAATGACATTACACATGGAAAAGGCATGAAAAGATTAGAAGGGGTAACACAGGCCCTGGGCGCAGAGGGCAGACTGAAAGAGTGTGGAGGAGGAATCAGTGGCTCTAAAATGATAAATACATTACATATGCATGATCTATATAATTTATACACGTTGCATGTAGGCCAGGTAAGGTTTGGTTGCTCTGTCAATACAGACAGGTTTGAGAGGAGGGAGTGAAAGAGGCTCCAGGTAAATGTGGCAGCGAAGGAGACAGAAGGATGTTTGAAGAGGATGTTGGGGGTGCAAGAGGAAACCTGAAGAGGGAGTGAAGAGAAATGGCATGTGGGAGATAGAGGCTGAAGGGACAAGGAATGAGACAGCAGAAAGGATTCATAGATTCATAGATGTTAGGGGCTGGAAGGAACCTCTTGAGATCATTAGGTCCAACCCCCTGAGCTTGGGCAGGAAAGACTGCTGGGGTCAAATCAGTGGCGATGTGTAGGGAGTGCACATGCACCCCCTGAGAGCGCCAGTTCACCCCCTGACCAGCCGGGCTTGCTGCTTAGGCAACAGGCAGGGGGGGCAGGTGAGAGCGCCAGTGGCTCCCCTGCAAGCACTGGCCTCAGCAATCAGCCACAGCGATCTGCCAGTCGGTGGGATCGGCCAAGGGGGACCCCTAATCAGCGAGATTGGCTGGGGTGGGGATCTCCCCCTTATCGCTGACAGGTTGCTGGGGGGACATGTGCCCCCCTGACTAAGGCAGTACCAGTCGCCCATGCAAGGTGTGCATCCAGACGTTTTTTGAAGATATCCAGAGTAGGTGATTGTACCACCTCTGGGGGGAGTCTATTCCAAACCCTGGACACTCAAGTTGTAAAGAAGTTTTTCCTTATGTCTAATCTAAAGCAGTCTTTTAGCAATTTATGACCTTTAGTCTTAGTCTTCCCCTGGAGAGCCCTGGTGAACAGATGTTCTCCCAGTCCCTGATATGCACCCCTTTTATACTTATAGGCTGCCACCAAGTCCCCCCTGAGTCTTCTCTTCTCCAGGCTGAACAGACCCACGTCTCTCAACTTCTCGTTGTATGGCCTGATCTCCATACCTCTAACCATATGCGTAGCCCTCCTTTGGACCCTCTCAAGCCTCTCCACGTACTTCCTGAAGCATGGTGCCCAGAACTGTATGCAGTACACCACTTCTTGCAGTATTCATTTCAGCCAGACTGTCACATGTAGCCAATACTGGCAGTGATATGATGTCAAACCAGTTAATTACAGAGACTAGAGCAGTGTTTCTCAACCTTTTTAGAATCAAGACACCCTTTGGAAAGTGCCAGTTTTTGGTTTTCACTCTTTTTTTTTTACTTTGAAATAATAATAGGATAGTTCTTCTGTTGCAAAGAATTCAGAAATACCACAACAGGTCAGAATGTTTTTAACACTGTGGTTTCCTATTTGAAATCTTAGGGTTTATCTTATGAATCATATTTGCATGCCTAACAGTGCTAATATTACATGGCACCCTGCATCACCCTTGGAAGGATCTGAAGGCACCCTAGTTGAGAATCACTGGGCTAGAGACAAACCCTAGATGCATTCCTTACCTCTCTTTGCCACCCAGTGGAATTCAGCTGCTACTGCAGCCTCTGATCTGAACTGTGTTCATATAACACCGGTTTCCCTCGCTTTATGCAGGTTCTGTATGGGAGAATTTACTCTTATGCGATGACCTTTTTTATACCAAAAATTCGTTATATGCAAGGTAAATTCACTCTTATGCAATCTGTGTGGTGGAAGCCCACAGTCAGCTGCTTTGTGTGGTGCACTGTGGGAGCGATATGCACCAAAATGTAGTCTCCTGTGCTCCTCGCTCGTTATCTGCAAATGTTTCTGCAGTTGCCATCCCCATTATGGTAACATTTTCCACCACCCTGTGCCTGTGTGTACTGTCTGCTGTTGGTGAGTACCAAAACTGTCTTGTAAAAGTGGTAGAAATGGGTCTGGGGGTCAGTACAGTCGAGATCTTGCAACGTAACCCTATTTGTTATATTGTAAAGTGGGTTCCCTTCATGCGAATTCGAGTTATGCACTATTTTCCCGGAACACATGTACAGCATAAAGCGAGAAAAACCTGTATACCTGCCTGGCAAAGGCTACATAAACACAAGTAAGGTAGGAGTTATATAAAATATATCTAAGCCAAAGTCAATGCCCAATTTAACCTTCCTCAGAATAACAGCCTCAAATTAATTCAATTCACTGAGCCTAATAGGATTCTAAGTGAGTCCTTTAGCCAGCTGGCTTTTGCAGAAACCATTCCCTTATAGGCTCCTTAGCCATTCTTCAAAGCAAAGATTAGTCCAAACAATCCAAAATCCTTATCTTCTCCCAGATACTAGGAGGGGAAGCTGCTTTCTCCTCCAGCCCCAGGACAAGTAATCTTGATTACTTCTCTTGCAGCTTTTAAAACTCCCAATGGGACATTCTCTTCTTACCCAGATGCCCACAGCTGGGCTGTCTTAACAGGGCAACCGTTGCTCCCTAAAGGGAAAGTCCACCCTGTTACAAGGATAAAATTAGGAAAAGAAAAAATTACCTTGAACATCAGGAAAATATTGATGAAGTGGTGTATGAAACTGCAATCGTTTCTCTAAGCAGGTGGTGAAATCACTTTTGTTTCAGGCTTTTAAAAGTAGGGAACATAGTGGAGGGTATAATCTGATAATAACAGAGACAGGATGATCTAACACTGGCTGGTATCAATAATACCCATTTAATGTTTCCTCTATCTTTCCTTTTATTTGGGCAATAATATTACTCTCACCTTTTTCATACTAGCCATTTTTTGTCACTGTGTTTTTTATAACCCTAAGGATATAATAAGCCAGATCCTCAACTGGTGGAAGAACCATATCATCGGTGATCCCTCACAGTCGAGGATGATCACCCCCAGGAGTGAAATAAAGGGTTGTAGATGAGTCCACTGATGGCTAAGAAGGCCTATCCTAGAACCACAGACTCTCTGGCAGATGCCACAGGTGGTGGTTAAAGGGAGGGCTGAACCACAGATTTCTTGGTCTTGTTTCCTTTCTTTCTGTTTCTGTCATTTTTCTGCCTCCAGGGTGAGACAGTTTTCCTCAAAGTAAGATGCACATTTTCTCACAAGATGTTACCATGTAGCCCTGTCCTAGGCTAGTTTTTCCCAACTTTTGGTGTCAATGCCACGCTTCTTAATGTTTGCCATGAGGGTGTCCTTGAAGCATTTCCTCTGGCCCCAACATGTCCTTTGTCCTTGGCTAGGTTGGGATATAGCAGTTGTTTTGGTAAATGTACATCAGGCATGTGTATACAATGTCTTGTCCACTGCAGCTGATGTTGAATAATCGATACTTCTATGCTCATGGTGTTAGCATCAGTAAGGACACTGGCATTTGTACGACAATACTCCCACTTTATGCCAAGGATCTTCCAGAGGTTACACTGGTGAAGGTATTCCAGGCTTTTCAGGTGGTCCCTGTAGGTCACCTAGAAAGAATCATATAGCTCATGCCTGTCCCATTTCTTCTACCATTAAATTTCCACTTACCTTTTCCATTAAATCAACCCTCCAGAATTGGGGGGTGTACTGTATATTAATCAGGTAAGCTGACTTTCTGGCTGAGGTTGGAAACACCATGGTTTGATTTGGCTCCACAGTGTAGTTGCATGCTGTATGTGAGAAAAATGTTGTTTACTCACTTTATATTTCTCTGTACAAGTTTAGTCTGAAAAATAAGACATTTCTTCAATTATTTTTATTCGGCTTGGTTTTCTTCCTGTATAGTTATGTGTTTGGTTGAGTTTTGTTGTTGTTGTTTTGTTTTGTTTTGGTATTTGTGCTTCTCTGCATGGTTTGATCCTGTTTTTGGTGATGGTGTCATGTAGTATGGACATTTTTCTAAATTTTTTTATCACGTTTCCAGCATATGTTGTTTTTCTCATTGCTATTTGTATTTTTTTTTATCTTTCATTTTGTTTTGCTTGTACATATATATTGGTTTTACTACTCTGTATTCTATAACCCTACTTCCTTGGTTTAGCTATTTCTGATTACCTTCTTTCTCTTGTTATAAGTGCTTTTCTACACTTTCTTCCTGTGACTATTCATAGTTCTATTGTCCATAACAGATTTTCCTTACATTATTGGTGTGTTTTACTTGTTACAGTATTACAATAGGTCTTATGGTAGTACCTAGAAGTATCAGCTGAGATAAGCACTCGGTTGTTCCAGGTACTATAGAGATGATTCAGGTATCCAAGCACGTACAATTTAAACAGACATATGGCAAGGGAGGGCACTATGCAGAGAGGTGAAGTGACTTACATACAAAAGGTTAGTAGCAGAGCCAGACATAGACCTTGGAGGCCTGGCCCTTCTGATGTCAAAGTGAAGGAGCACGTTACAGTCACCTCACTTTGCACTGATAAAAGTGATTACACAGGCAAGGAGAATCAAGCCCCAGGTGTCCTGGCTCCCAGTCCAGTGCCCTGTTCACTATTACACTTTTCAACCCTTGTATGCAGCAGAATTCAGCAACTTCTCATGACAACTCAAGTGTTTTATCTTGCTTCCACAGGTTAAATTTAGGATAACACTTTGCACTTCTCTAGCACTTCCACTGGGCGACTTCCATGTGTTTTATAAATGTTAAAGAATTAACCTTTCCCACCCTCCCATCAACAAAGCACAAACCCTCAACACCCAAACTATGCCTTGTAGTCATCCTCCCTCATCAGCAACCACCCCCCATGGCCCATCGCAGCATTCAAACCCATCCAGTGCCTGCCACCATCTGGATTATGTTTCTATCCACACAGAACTCCATCATAACCCAGCACATCATCCTAAACCCTGGCTTCATGTCTACTTGTCACATCTCTGCTATATACAGCCTGTAGAGGCTCAAGGCCACGGGCCTGGCACCCAGCCGCAGATAGTCAGCAGATGTCCCTAGTAGGGGCTGATCCGGAGGGATGCAGGGCATGGCTGCCCCACCCTTTTGGACTTCCAGGGGCATTTCGGATCTTCCAACCTCACCCTAGCAGGGAAGGGGGTGGTGACAGTGAGGAAGAGGAAAAGACAAGTGGAACTGAGGACAGTGACACCAGTAGTGGGCCCTCCAGCAGGAGCTGGACACGGACGACAGGTGAGCTGAGTATGTGACTTTGTGGGATGGGGGTGAAAGGAAGGGGCTGCCTGGTCTGAGAGGCCAGAGTTTGTTTTCTTGTGTAGCGCGCGAAGCAAATATTGTAATGGGTCTGGTTGTCCAGCGGGCCTTTGTAAACAGGTGCGCGGGCTGCGCCGGTGCAGTTTTGGTAACAGGGTAAGGTTTCTTTTGTGTGGGGTGGTACTTGGCATGTAAATATGTATTTCTACCACACACAAAAATGTCAGTGTCACAGCAGTATCCACCTGGCCAGGCTTCAGGTAGTGGAAGAGACTGTAACAAATGTTCCTGCCTTAGGAAAGGTCAGCTCTGTGTAGCGAGGCGCGGGCCCCGTGACAGGGCCGGTGCAATCACATACTGCAAGGCGCTCCCGACGTGCCCGCGCTCAGGGCCGCGCTGTCACTGCCGCACTCCCCGCGGCGGAGAGGAGCACAGAGACACACTAAAGGCCTTTCCACAGAGCAGAGGGGCGGCCAACCGCAGGGGCGACGCTCCAGCCAGGGCCCGTTCTCTATGGTGCAGGAGGCCCGGGTGCCGGAAGTGCCGTTCTTCCGGGCGGGGCCGGCGACGGCGGCGATGGCGGCGGAGTCGGAGGGGCGGCCTTCTGCGCGGGACGGGGACGGGGAAGGGGATGGGGATGGCGGCGGCGACTCGGACGCGGACGCGGAGCTGGAGGGCGGGGCGCTGCCGGTGCCGCTGGAGCTAGAGTTGGAGCTGGAGCTGGAGCTGGAGCTGGGCGGCTACGTGTTGTACAGGTCGGTGCTGGCGCCCCGCGCGCGGGACTTGCGGCCGGGCGGAGCCAGGGCCAAGCTAGAGCGGTTCCTGGCGGAGGCGGCGGCGCTCTGGCCGCGGTCTCGTCTCGGTGGTGCGGGGCGGCGATGGCGGCGGAGCCGGGGCTGGAGGCGGGGAGCGAGAACGCGGGGGCAAGGGATAAGGAACCGGGAAATCACTCGACCCCTCCCCCCCCCCCAACTTTGCCTGGCTAGAAATGCAGCCGTCACCGCGGGGCAGTTGAATCCGCGTGGAGCAGGAATCAAAAGGATTCAAATGAATCAAAGCGCATCAGCTCCGCGCGGCCACCCACTCACCCACCCACGCCCGGCTGGGAATCGAGACTGGCTGAGGTTCTTGACTGCATTTAGCAGGCGCTGGTGTGCTCTGCAGGGGGTCCTGTCAAATTGCACTTGGCTTGGGCGCTCCGGCACCCAGCAGGTTTAGCGGTGTTAAGGTAAAGAGCCAGGTACTGGGGAGGGGTGTGTGTTTCCTGGGGTGGGGTGGGCTGTGTTTGCTCTTTACGATGATAAGAAAAGGTGAGAAGAAATATTCTCTGTTTTTGCAGGGACAGGGAAGAATGGGCCGACATCGAACCACTACCCCAAAATGATGGGCCGAATCCAGTGGTACAGATTATCTACAGTGAGAAATGTAAATATCTTCTGCTCTAAATATTTTGAGGAAGGAAATCTTTACAGATTGATCATTGAAGTTTCATTTGTCAGTGTTTTAATGGAAGGCAAAGTGTCACTGCTAGAAAGTCTTTACACTGAGAGCTGCATTTTACCTACTTGTACAACATCTTGAAGTGAACATCTGCTAATGTTGAGGTTTTAATATTAAATATGGGGCCTGTTATTAAAGGAGATTCTTTAATGCAAGGGTGTCAGTTTCATCTAGCCCTGCAGTGTGGCTGAGTGATGGGGCCCATCTGTGGGCTGAATTGGGCCGGTGGACCTCCACCCCTTCACCTCTACCTCTCTCCTCCCCCAACATACCTATCTAGTGGCTGGTCCAGTCAGTTTGGTCTAGGACCACTGCATGTGGTGGCTGCCCCACCTGGACAGCGCCGCATTCAACATCTAGCAGCTCAGAGATTGTGCCACATGTGTCACCTGCTCCTGCCAGTCCAGGACCTGTGCTGAATGCAGTGCCTCTGAGTGCCATGTGCAGCACGGGTCCTGGACCAGCTGAAGCGGCACTGTGTCCAGCATGCATCCCAGAGCAGACACTGCATGTGGCACAGTCCAGCCAGGGCAGCCACCACATGCAGCGGGGCTTCCACTCAAACTGGACTGTGCTGTATGCAGTGCCCATTCAGGCTGCTCTGGGGTCCATGCCACATGCATTGCCACCCATGCATCACAGGTCCCAAACCAGCTGCAGTGACCACCGGATCAGGAGTGTTGGAAGAGGACAAAGTGGATCTGTGGGCTGATCCAGTCTGCGGGTGGGACCCGTGCCATGGGCTTGCATCGCATCCCATGTGGGTCTAATCAGACCCCGAGGCAGCACCCAGGGTCTTGATGGCTGAGTTCTGTGGGCCAGATGTTTGACACCCCTGTTTTAAAGACTATAGTTTTTGAAAGATAAAAGAGTAGAATTGACAGTTTACATAAAGAATGTACCAGGCATGAAAGTTTGCTTGCTTAAAGCAGTTACATTCCAGGAAGTCTGATCAAAGGACTGCAGGAAGGTAATCAAGTCTGATCCTCTACTCAAAGCATGAAAATCCCCATCTAAAACACCCCAGCCAAATTGTTGTCTTTTGTCTGTTCTACACTTAAAAGCTTGTAATGATGGAGATTCCATAGCGTAGGTTGTGGAATGTAGAGAAATAGCATTAATGGATGGAAGACAACTTTGGACATTATCCATTGACCAAGCTATGACCAGACATCTTCAAGTACTGGGGAATGGTATTTGAGATGCACAAAGTTATTTTGGGGTGTTGCTTGCTGTTAAAATCCACTAATTCAGGATTTCTTAGTGACTTTGGCTAACGTGTTATCTATTCAGTCAGAGATGTCTACGATTACTTTCGGGCTGTTCTGCAGCGGGATGAAAGGAGTGAAAGAGCTTTCAATTTAACTGCAGATGCAATTGAATTAAATGCTGCAAATTACACAGTATGGTAAGTTATAATATTGGGGTTAATTTCTATGTAAAGTGGTTGATTAGGTTACCTCATTTTGTATTGAACTATTTCTGACAAAATATAAGTAAGGCAGAAGATAAGGTAGGTTTGCACCTTGCAGACCAGTGATTCTCAACAAGGGTGTTGCCAGATCCCTTGAAGGGTATTGGGAGGCATGGGGAGGTAAGTAGATAAATAAAACATATAAGCACAGGCTCAGGCTTGCCCCTGCCTGGATGACTCCTCACCCTTACTGTCCAGCTGTTCTGCAAGGAGGTAACCACTGTAATCGATGAATTAGTTTTTGAAATTGGGTGTCACTCAATTAACAAAAGTTGTGGTGGAGTGCCTTGAGCTCAGTGAAGGGTGTGTAGAGTCCAAAAAAAGGTTGAGAACCACTTTTATAGAGTAACTAAATCGGAGATATGTAGCATAAGCTTTCATAAGCAGTAGGCTTATAGCATCTGATGAAGTAAAATAGAAATAGTCATGCTTTGTGTTAGAAGTCTACAGAGGATTGTAAAACTTCAGTAAGTTCACATGGAGTTGAGAGTTAGTATTTTCTGCGGAACACTTTGATATGTTATCATTAATTTTTGAGAATTTTATCTGATAGTCAACTGTTACACAATCAGAACTAACCACCCAACTTCCACCCCCCTCTACTGATTTAAGGTAACATGACAAAAGGTATTGAAAGTTCCTCTACTGATATATTTGCATACAAAAAAGGAAAACCTCTTCATCATTTCAAGAGGTTTTATAATAGCTAGTATTTATAGTAAATAATTTTGTTTCAGTTCCATAATGCCCTTTACAATATCTTCCAACTTAACACTCAGCTAAATGCTAAATTGAAAAAAATATCCTTTTAAAATCATGAATTGTATTTTACATGATTTATTAGTTACCATTTTTTGTATATTTTTTTCCTACTAGCTTGATTGTTAATTTACTTAAGTTATTTTTTGATTATGCCAAGACTGTTTTGTTATGCAGGTACGGGGTGTTACCACTAGGATTTCTTTTTGCCAGAGCCCCCCAAGGATTGACACGGCAACTAGTTTGATGTGGTATCAAGTGAACTTTAATAGTAACCTCTAGGCAATATTACAGGTTTCTTCCCCGTAATACGTCCTGGCAAGTGGCTCCATAGACATTACAACAGTGACCGTTGGGAGTACCAGGCCATGGGTCCTCCGCTGGGTGTGTGGGATCTTAGTTACTGGCTTGCCGCTCTTTGAGCAAGAGCCCAGCAGCTGTGTCTGTCCTCCCAGGGTCACAGCATGTTACACACATGTTCCTTTTTTATCTATGACTTTTTGTAATTTTCTTATCCCAAATTGTCCAATCCCCTGGCACTGTGCCAGGCACATTCCTTATAGGGAAACTTGTGCCTTGCTCGCCAGTCATAGCACTCGCATCTCCCAGGGCCACAGAAAGTACTCTGTTCAATTTTGTTGCTTAGTTCTGTGCCTGGACTATGGCTAAAAAGCCTTAGCATAACTCAGTTTCCCTGCTACATTGGGTAGACAGGATTTCATTTGAAATTTAAGATTACTGAGCTCTTAGGTAACACTGTTTTGTAACTACAACTATTTTGGTCATTACCAGCTGACCAGCAAAGGAACATTGTTTAGGATAAATAGTTTTGTATTTAAAAATTAGGTTACTTCTTAAAATTATTTTAACTTCATCTCACTTAATTGTGGATGGGTTGCTTAACTGTTTTTTAAGAGCATTTGTAAAAAAAATCATTTTGCTGAATGTTTTTGTATAATCTCAGAACTGCAGAGACTTCCTATGCCTGAAGAAGTTGACTGTGCCTGAAAGCTTACTAAGAACTTTTTTCCAACTACTCAGCTGGTCTAATGAAAGATATCACATCTACTCAAAAAAACCTTGCCTGTATATTCTCTAGGCATTTCCGGAGAGTCCTTTTGCAGTCTTTGAAAAAGGATTTACAGGAGGAACTTAAATATATTACAGCTATCATTGAAGACCAACCAAAGAACTATCAAGTCTGGTAAAATATTTTTTTAAATATACTTTTTATCTTGAAAAAAATATATTTTATTTTTCTAGAAGAAAAAAAAAAAGTGGTCCTAAAAATGGGTGTGTGAGGGTTCAACTTTGCCATCTAACTCTGACCCAGCAAACACAGGGGATGAATTTCAGTTTGTTAGTGTTTTGGATTTTGCTTTCCTGATGTGGAAATCTCCCAAAATTAACGTGGATAGAGAAGAATTGCGCTCTTTTTAGAGAAGAGACATAATGGAGTAATGTCTCTTTTACTCTCGGAAAAGATTACAGTTGTGAATCGCAAAGTAGGAACATATCTGAAGTAGTGGTTAATAATGAAGCATATGCCAAAAATACAGATCAATGAAGTTGTAGCCCAACCGGTTCCAGCTGCTGTGTGCATATCTTCAGATGGTTTGCTTATTTAATAGAAATTGCTTGAAACTTAGAAGTTACAAGTTTATTGCTATATGTTGAATTTCTTAGGTACTAAGACTTGAACCCATAGGTACCCTGATAATGAGAACCAAGGCTATGATACATTTTATCGTAGTTTCCAGTTGGGGACAATGTTTTTCCTGAAACTACATAATGAAAAATAATGAACTTGGCTCCAGCTCTGGCTCTCCCTTCTGTGTCTGCTTACACTCTGTCTCCTTCACAGCTGAGGCCAACCCCACTCCAGCCCAGGGCACAGAGCAAACACGGCCCCAGCTGTCTTATAGTTGCCACCACTGCTGCTGCTACCAGGCCTGGCTGGGGCCAGAGCAAGTGCATGGTCTGTGCCCTGGGCTCGAGCAAAGCCAAAGCCCTGCTAGAGCTGAGGGAGGAGCAGGCACCAGGGGGGAGGGCAGGTGCTGAAGGGAGTCAAGTAACGGGGCAGGCACTGGTGGGGTGGGGGAAGCCAGGTGCCGGGAGGTGGAGGGGCAATCAGTGGGGGCTGGGAAAAGCAGGTGGCAGGGGGCAAGGTGTGGGGAGACAGGGGTCCAGCTGCTAAGACTCCCCCTGCTACTGCTCTCCCTGCTTTGTGGTGAGGGGAATGAATTTAAGATGACCGTCCAATAATTAGCATATATGGAAATGTATAACAGTTATAATTTTGGGGGGTCATCTTAAATTCAGAAGTCTTGGATTTGGGTGAATGTGGTATTTGTTTAAAAAATAAAAAGCAAAAACAAAACACCTCACAGGGGTAGAGAATTCTGCCCAGTGCTCTCTGAAAACCATTGTACGGTTTTCAGTAGACTGAGACAGTAAAGGCACGTTTTGGTAGCATGCCAATGGCATGCAAACTTACCTCTAGCCAGATCTATGCATGTATTCAAACTTGGTTCTGTTTTTAAATTATTTAAAACCTCATTTTGTATGGTTTTTCTTACCCGTCTCTTAAGCGTGTCAGGTAAGCTTAGCATTTCTCCAAAGGGGGATCGTATGTCACTATGTCAGTACCTTGCTGGAATTTACTGTAGTCAGTCAGGAGTAAATTACTAAGAAGTTGTTCCTGGAAGAATTGGCTGAAGTTTATTTTATTTTTTTCAAGTCTTTTTCCAGTGAAGTTTTTCTGGAAATGTTGTCATTGTATATTAGGTGGTGTTTTTATAAACATTTAACATTGTTGTGAAGTTGGATAGGATAGAGTTTAAACTCTAGTACCCTCTTGTCTTTAGGCACCATCGACGAGTGTTGGTAGAGTGGCTGCAGGATCCATCTCAAGAGCTTGAATTTATAGCTGACATTCTTAACCAGGATGCCAAGAATTACCATGCCTGGCAGCACAGACAGTGGGTTATTCAGGTATTATATCTAGGCCTGCCACACATTCTCTGTACAAGCCCTGCCCTTCCAGAGTTTTGGAGTTCTGCTTCTTAAATTGAATATTAGCCTTCTGCATTAGTTTAATCCTTCAGCATTCATGGAAGAAAAACAGTTGAGTTTGAGTGAACTCATAGTTCAGCTACATGGTTGTTGGTTTTTTTTTAGCAAACTGGTGCAGAAATTTGTTGTTGGCTGTTTGCCCTTGTTCATGTGACTTGAGAGTGTGCTGGTAACATTCCTTAGAACTGGGTTTCCTGACGCTTGTAAATACTCCCTGTGACTTTGGCCCAAACTTACCTATTAGGTTGAGTTCTTCAATAGAGTGCAGTCTAGAGGTCTAGGGTCTAGAGGTTGGAAGACTTAGACTGGAGTTATTTAAATGAAACAAAGTTCTATTTAGGTTTTTTTGGGGGTGGGAAAAGAGGGTTAAGACGTAATGCATTCAAATGTGACTCTTCCCCCTTTTTTCTTATCTTATTTTAGGAGTTCAAGTTGTGGGACAATGAACTGGAATATGTAGATCAGCTTCTGAAAGAGGATGTGAGAAACAACTCTGTTTGGAACCAAAGACACTTTGTTATTTCCAACACCAATGGCTATGATGATCCTGCTATTCTAAACAGAGAAGTCCAGTTAGTAACACTGTTCACAATTTTATTTAGTAATTTTCAGCTTTTCCAAGTAAAGGAGGAAAATACTCTGAAATGCATATGGGTGTCTCATCTCCTTGATCTTCCTCAGTCTGGAGGAAAACACTTGATGGGTCAAGTATCCATGCTTATGTTAGATCCTCCAGATGCCTTTGATACTATTAACTTGTCTGTGGACAACATGTGCGCTGAGGAAGCTGTTTGGCTTTTTTCCTTGCTGAGTATTCTGAAAAAGTGATTGTAGCCTAATTGTATTTCTCCTCTCAGAGCGCTTGTGCAGAGTTCCTTTTCTCTCCTTTTTAATGTACTTACAAGGCTAGTGAAAAAGTATGAGTTGCAGAAAATGGCAGTGTGATATGTCTTTTACTTGACTCTTTTTACTTTAACTTTCATTTAAGGGGACTAATTAGATTTCTTGCTGTTATGGGAAGATTGAGGGCCAGGGCCAGCCAGAATGGCTTTTCTAAGTGGCCAAGAAATGAACATCAGGAAGCAACTTCCACTTGCTTCTGCTACCCATGGTTTTCCTGCCCCCAAGCTCTTTACCTACAATACACTTGCCATGCGGGTATAGCTTAAATCTACCTGAAAACAGAAATGAGTGTAATACTCAGCAGTATACTTGTTTCAGCAGAGTATCCTACTAAGAGCATATTACACCAGTATTCCAGACTGCATTCTCTTCTGTTTCGGGGTAGAAATTGGGGCTTTATACATTGGTGCTAATACCATAAATGGCCTTGAGACCCATCTCCTTGAGTTCACCTCTTTTCCCATCCTGTACTGCCCTAGTTATGATCAGCACAGATGCTTGAGATGATTTCTAGGTATAAAGAGTGAACTCATGTGCAAGTCTCCTTTAGCTCTGGAACTGGCCTGAAGTGGCACACACATAATTGGAGAGACATCAGTCATTGAATCATAGAAAGTTAGGGTTGGAAGGGACCTCAGGAGGTCATCTAGCATCTATTAATGAAAACATAAGAAGGGCTGTGCAAAGCTTTGGTCCCTGATTTGATTTGGTGGAGATTTGGCCCTATTTGGTGGCCAAACCTCCGAATCCTAATTGAATCAGGAGACCCTTTAATCTCTCCGAATCAAATCAGAACCCTCCATCTGCCCCGCCAGCTCAGCATTTATGAGCTGCGCCTGGTACCTCAAGGTATGTAGAAAAAACATTTAAAGCTGTGTCTATGGCCAGATCTCCAAATCAGCATCGAATCTTCAGATTCAGATTTGGTCGAATCGAATTGGGACAGCGATCCAAATCAAGTAATTGAATCGCTGTCCCCAATTCAGGCCGAATCCAAATCTGAATCGAACATAGCCCATTTTGCACACCCCTAATAAGAAGGAAACTTCCCAGTCTGAATTCCAAATCCCTGGGAAATGGTCAAGGCTGGCAATTACAAAAAGATTTGTATCCAAATTGAGCTCATTTCAGTAAGGACATGAAGATGTAAAACTGCAATGCCTTTTCTAGAGCTATTCTTTGGAATGGAGCCTGAGCCTTTGTGTGTCCATGAGAAACAACTACGCAATCATTAACAGGCTGAGACAATGTAAATAGAAATAAGAGAAGCTCTCTTCCCCACCCCCATTATTTTGTGATTTTCTTCCTCTTGGTCTTAAGGAGTGTTATTATACCTCAACCATTTCCATGTTACACTAGGTATTGCCAGATTTCCTTCTTCAAAGCTAGGGAAAGATTCCCCTGTGGATCTGTTTGTGAAACACAGGTGACCGGGTGTTCAGAACTCATATTGTGAAAGCCTTAACCTGCTACCAACTTCAGATATGGACTCTGTACATAGAACCTTAGCCTGCCTGTTGTTGCCAAGCTCTCGCTGGCAGGCATATGTTCAGTCCCTCTAGTAGTGTTTGCAGAAAGACAAGGTGTTTCAAGTGTTTTTAGACTCAGAACTGCAAATCAGTATTGGTCACGTCTAGAAGTGAGTTGGGCTGCTGGGAGTAGAAGGTGAAGGCTTCTTTTGTACGGTTGGAAATGTGGTTAGTTGTTTTCTTTGCTTCTCTGTTTGGTGAGAAGCTTCCTCGCCATGTTCTTGGATAAGCTCCGTTTGCTCTTTCGCATCAGATTAACTGTCACCAGTCTGACCTTAGCAAGACCAACCATTGCCCTGGTGACACCTATGCCATATGCCTTCTAGTGAGTTTGCACAGCTGTCACTGATTAGCCTTGGAACTGGCATTCTGCAAACAAGTCTGTTGAGGCATGTGAAAGGATTGAATCCAGCTTGTGTGCTCAGCTCTGGTTCAGTAGCAAGCTGAATGCCCACACATGCCTAATGCTGTAACCCTTTCCTGCCTTCTCTCATAAGAGGCCAGCTTTACAGAGTAAATGCAGTCCTCCTCAACATGCTATCAAACAGTATATTACAGGGGTTGTCAACTGGGGGTGGGCGGGAAAGTCCTAGCGGGTACACACAGGTAGGCAGGGACAGAGTGCCACCACCGCACGCCACAGCCTCCCAGGATCAGAGCTGAGGCAGGGAGGGGGAGCGAGGGCAGCAGTGCTCCTCTGTGGGCCACATAGGCACTGGCCGTATGCGAGGGAAGCTTGCACGCCGCCACCACCCTGCACTGCCGCCATTCCGCGTTCAGCCGCTGGGGGTATATTTATTTAAAAAGGTTGAAAACCCCATGTATATTAGATATTAGTGTAGACAAGCTTCCTCTCCATCAGTGAACATCCCCCAAAATAGCAAAAATCAGTATTGCCAGTTGAAGTGTCTTCGGGCAAGCTGTGACATGCCTTATCATGACAACTGCAGTTAAATTCTAGGATACTATGGGTTGTATCAGTGCCTAAAGTGGTCACCAAAAAGGTGTTGAATACAGACTACAGGGAGTGATGAATTTGGGTAATGAAATGAACACATTTCTCTGATGTTTCTGTCTGATAGAAATGCTGGTCTCTGCATTCATAAGATATTTCCTTTTTTCACAGGTACACTGTAGAGAAGATCAAGGCAGTACCACATAATGAAAGTGCATGGAACTATTTAAAAGGGTGAGAATTGTTTGTAGAATGAGAAGTTACGTTTGAGGCGTTATTGTAGGTTGTTAGTGTTCACTGCTTGCAGGTAGAGGTGCACCAATACATCAGTCTGATATTGGATCAGTACCGATATGAAAAACATTGTCTATATCAGGGCCAATAAATGTCTGTGCTGCGCACCGCCACAGTGTGGAGCAGAGCTGACAGTGTGGAGAGCTACCTCCAGCTGATAAGTCAGAAGGGGAGGGAAGGGGCATGTGGGGGGGGGCAAATCATTGCCCCCCACAGTGAGGGAGGGGGCAGGGGCAGATGGTGCCCAGTGGTGGCACAGGACACAGGCGCAGCGCAGCGCGGCTTGTCGGGTGGGGGTGGTGTGCCCCCCCCCGGATCTGCGCGGAGTGGAGCCAGAGCCAGTACTGTGCGGCTTTTCTCGCTGGGGGCTATGCTTGGAGCAGGCTCCGGCAGTTCTGGGAGGATGTTGCAGCCACCCTGATTTTGCCACAGCTCCACTCCCAGCCCTGCGCCATCGCCCGTCACAGCTGCGGCTTTTCCTGGCGCTTGGGTGGAGGCAGGACATTCAGCTGGGGCTGCGACAGGCCACAGCGCAGGGCTGGGAGCAGAGCTGTTGCGAAATTTGGGGTAGCTGCAACCTCCTCCCAGCGCTGCCGGCGTCTGCTCCAAGCCCAGCCCCTGGTGAGAAGAGCCACACGGCTCTGGCTCCCCACCACAGCTGCTGCCCGTCCCGCGCTGGGCAGATACTGGGCACACACTCCTCTGCCCTCTGAGGGTGCAGGCAGTGGTGGGAGCCGCCCCCACCCCATGAGCCGTGACTCCGTCCCACACTGACACCCCCCTCTTCCCCCCCGGGGCAGCACCTGCCACTGCCTCCTCCCTCACCATGGGGGGTGTTGATCTGCACCCCCCCACGCCCCTTCCCTCCCCCATCCCCTTCCACCACACCCGACTTACCACCTGGAGGCAGCTGTATTGGATATCGAATTGGTAGTGGCCGATATGCTTCCTTAAATATTGCCTATCGGTATTGGCCCCCAAAATCTCTATCGGTGCACCCCTGCTTGCAAAATATTTCACTTTACATCTTCCCTAGCTAGAAGTTTATGTAGCTGTGGGGAAAGAATTGAGAACCAGTGATGCAGAACAGCAGTCTTCATCAGCCCAGGGTTATGTACTGTGCCAACCAAGCAGCCAGAAACTCCTATATAAAATGGATAGTATCATAACCAAAACTATGGGTCTCTTCCTATATAATTATTGACAGGAGGATTATGACAACGTTACATCTTCAAAATTCACAGCTAGTGAACTCTGGTGACTGTTCCCAGTAGTTTTTAAGTACCAGGAATACGAAAAAAGTTGCTTTTTTCACAGAATACCAGATCTGCTAATCTCACAAAGCAGAGGATGAGAAAAGATTTAGAAGGAATAAGGTTAACTAGTCAAGATTCTTCGTGACTTCTAGCACACCTGAGACATGTCTCTAACCTACTATAGTTGCATTATCTTGTAGCTGTATTGTAAAAAAATTTCTTTTTTTTTTTTTGCCTGTCTCTACATTAGAATAATAAATCTTCAAATGCATCTGAATCAAAGCCAAAACTGACATTTAGCACCAGGTTTGTTAGGGTAATGCTGACTGATCTCTGCTTCAGTATTCTACAGGATCATGGTCTTTCCAAATATCCAGACCTATTAGAGCAACTCCTGGATTTACAGCCAAGCCACAGTTCTCCCTATCTAATTGCCTTTCTGGTAGACATATATGAAGACATGCTAGAAAACCAGTGTAGCAACAAGGAAGACATTCTAAACAAAGCTCTAGAGGTGAGTCGAGGGCTTTATTTTTCTGTTAGGGACAGTCTGTCTGGGCCAGGTGCTTTTGTTTACTTGTTGCTGCACAAAACAGAGGGCAAATATTTTCTTAATAAAACAGCTGATAAGTCGGAAGGGGAGGGGAGAGGAGAGGAGAGGGAAGGCTCAGGGGTTCTGTCTTGTGATGCTGCTGCAGCACTGGTCTTCCTCAGCTCCTACCCATCCTTTGCCAGTGCACTGTCATCAAGATTTGGTGGTGCTATTGTACCTCACAACTTTGTACCTTGCCTAGTTCAGTCCTGTTCTGCTAAGCATTGCCTTTTGACTTACTTTGGTGATTGAAGATGTTTGTGATACTTTGGCTCATTGAACAAGGCAAGGTCTTCCCCTTTGTGAAAGGAACAAACTAGAGCATTCATAGACAGCATTCGTAACTTGTGGGACTGGGGCATAATATACAGTAAGGGCTATGGCTCTGTTCCATTTTCATAAGGGTGAAAAAAATATACAGGCAGTCTACAGACTTACGACGCAGTTGATTTCAGAAAATCATGTTTTAAGTTGAAACATTGCAACTTGCAACCAATTTTACCATAGGAACAATACTATAAATGTTCCTTTACAACCAGCTGGTAAGTTTGTTGTGGTGGAAGGGGAGGGGAAGGGGTATGAGGGGGGGCAGATCAAGGTCCCCTGCAGTGAGGGAGGGGCTGGGGTTGGGACAAGTTGCTTGTCCAGCGGCTTGTCCGGGGGGGCATTGCAGGTGAGGGGGGCGCATGTGCCCCTGGATCTTCATGGGCTGGGGCAGGCGGGGCCAGGGCTGCATCAGGCTGTGCTGGGAGTGGAGGCTATGCCCTCCCACTGCTTGCTCAACCGGGGCAGGCACAGGATGAGGCCACAGTGCTTCCTTCGCTCCGCTGCCCACCCTGATCCAGGGGCACGTGCCGCCACTCGCCCAGCTAGGGCAGGGCGGACACAGGACGGAACCTCCCCACTCGCCTGGGGGAGGGGGGCAGCTCGCACTGCTGTGTGCCACTTGTCCAGAGGCAATGCAGCTGTGTCATCCCAGCTAGGCGAGCAGCAGGAGGGCATAGCCCCTGTTCCCAACACAACCTGGTGCAGCCCTAGTCCTTTCTGCTGTGCCCCATGCAGATCTGGGGGCACATCCCCCCCCCACCCCCCGATTTCATAGATTTCATAGACATTAGGGCTGGAAGGGACCTTGGAAGATCATCGAGTCCAGCCCCCCGCCCAAAGGGCAGGACGTCAGCTGGGGTCATAGGATCCCAGCAAGATAAGCATCCAGTTTGATCTTGAAGGTGTTCAATGAAGGCGCTTGAACAACCTCCGGCGGCAGGCTGTTCCAGACCTTGGGGGCTCGGACAGTAAAGAAATTCTTCCTTATGTCCAGCCTGAAACGATCTTGTAGTAGTTTGTGACCATTCGTCCTCGTCATCCCTTGGGGCGCTCTGGTGAACAAACATTCCCCCAGATACTGGTGATCACCCCGATAAACTTGTAGGTGGCCATCAGATCACCCCTGAGCCTGCGCTTTTCCAGGCTAAAGAGCCCCAGGGCTCTCAGCCTGTCATCGTAGGGTCTGCTTCCCTGACCCCTGATCATGCGCGTGGCTCTTCTCTGGACTCTCTCAAGCTTCTCCACATCCTTTTTGAATTGTGGAGCCCAAAACTGGATGCAGTACTCCAGCTGCGGCCTCACTAAGGCCGAGTACAGGGGGAGAATGACGTCCCGGGATTTGCTTGAGAAGCATCTATGGATGCAAGCCAGCGTTGTGGTCACTTTACTAGCCGCAGCATCGCATTGCAAGCTCATGTTCATCTTGTGGTCAATGATGACCCCCAAGTCTCTTTCTTCCATAGTGCTAACCAACATAGCACTGCCGAGCCTATAAGGATGCTGCGGGTTTTTTTTCCCAAGGTGGAGAACCTTGCATTTATCGGCGTTGAACACCATCAGATTCTCATCCGCCCACTTGCTGAGCCTGTCCAGGTCAGCCTGGATCACCCGCCTGTCTTCTGGCGTGGATGCTTTGCCCCAAAGTTTTGTCATCGGCGAACTTGGCCAGTCCGCTTCTGACTCCAGTGTCCACATCGTTAATGAAGATGTTGAACAGTATGGGTCCAAGGACAGAGCCCTGGGGGACCCCACTGGTCACAGGACACCACGATGAGTGACTTCCATCAATTACTACCCTCTGGGTCCGACCCCGGAGCCAATTTTCCAGCCAGTGGATCGTGGGGGACCCAAGGCGACAATTGGCCAGTTTCTCCAAGAGACGATCATGGGACACCAGATCGAAGGCTTTTTTGAAGTCAAGATATATGACATCAATCTCATCTCCCTTGTCCAGGTGATAGGTCACCTGGTCGTAGAAGGAAATGAGATTGGTCAAGCAAGACCTACCCGCAACAAACCCGTGCTGGCTATCCCTTAAGATGTTGGCGTCGGCCAGTCCATTAAGGATGGCCTCTTTAATAAACTTTTCTAAGATCTTCCCCAGGATAGAAGTCAGGCTGATGGGCCTATAGTTAGCCGGATCCACTTTCCTCCCTTTCTTGAAGATAGGCACCACGTTGGCCTTCTTCCAGTCTTCGGGCACTACACCAGAGCGCCAAGAGTTTTCAAAGATCCGTGCTAGAGGCTGGGCTATGATGCTCGCCAGCTCCTTGAATACCCTGGGGTGAAGATTGTCAGGGCCGGCTGACTTGAAGGTATCCAGCTTCTCAAGATGTTCCTTCACAAAGTCAGCATTAATGGAGGGCAGAGGATCACCCTCACCCGGACTTCCCGGCCCTGTAGCAGGCACGGGCGTCCCATGGGGCTGATGAAAGACTGACGCAAAGTACCTATTTAATAGGTTGGCTTTTTCCTGGGCGTCAGTTGTCAGTTGCCCCATCTGGTTCAGCAGGGGTCCAACGTTGCCCCTGCTTTTCCTCCGGCTCCCCACATATCTGAAAAAGGACTTTTTATTGTCCTTGATGCTCAAAGCTAGCTGGAGTTCAGTTGCAGCCTTGGCTTTCCTGGTCTGCTCCCTACAGGACCGGACCGATGAGCAACTTGTCCTAGCCCCAGCCCCTCCCTCACTGCAGTGGGCTTTGATATGCCCCCCCCACACCCTGCCCCCTTCCCTTTCCCCTTCCCTTCCACCACACCAGACTTACCAGCTGGACACAGCTGTATCCAGCATTGTGAAGTCGACACCCACATCGAAAGGTGGAAACGGTGCCAATTTATAAACGTCTTCAGTGCTGTTAGTCGTAACACGAAGTTGTAAGTCAAGGATTGCCTGTATATCCAAAATGTAGGATACCATAGTGAGGGCACCATGCGGACCCTTAAGAGAGAGCTGATGGTTTTATACTTGGTATGATTAAAAGTGAGAATTCTCTTATGTGTTCTGCTCAGGGAATCAGGGTTATAAGTAAATAAGCTATTTTGCTTTTCATTTGCATTTGGAGCAGTGAAGACTAGAATGTTGTACTACTGGTACAGATCAAGTGCCTTGCAGATCAAGTGCTCAGCTAAGAGAAGAATTCAAACCTGTCAGATACAATGACCTAAATGCCCCGATAGGTGTCTCTTCCCCTATGGTTACGTCTTTTCATGTACAGTTGAAATTAATAACGCCTTGAAACCTGCTTTGGATATGAATAATGGCTTAGTACAAAATTATTGACCATAAGCAAAGCCTGATTTGACACGTTTCTATGTGGGGGTCGGACTCGATGATCTATTGAGGTCCCTTCCGACCCTAACATCTATGAATCTATCCTTTAGTGCTCATTGGGATTTCCTAAGCAGGTTTTTTGAGGTTGAGAGGGAACGATGAGCAGGGGGAAGTGTCACAGAGGAAGCATGTTCAGTTAAACTAGGCCTGGAGAGTCTCAGGCAACCAGTTTCTCTGTGACATCATCCCTAGAGATAATTGATTTCCACTTAGGAAATGGCATTTTTCTGCGGCTTCCAGCTACAGCAAAACTAATGCCAGACATTGGTTGCTTAAGTGATTGTTAGACTCCATCAGTCTTACAAGCCCTTACAATGTTTAAGGGCTATTGTACAGCATGGAAAAGCTTATTCCAACTTCGTAATTTTTCTTCCTAGTTATGTGAAATTCTGGCTAAAGAAAAGGACGTAATACGAAAGGAATATTGGCGATATATTGGAAGGTCCCTTCAGAACAAGCACAGCACATGCACTGAACAGAGTTTGCCAGTAGATGCACAGCAGTAACTGCATGTGGAGGAAAATGGTGTTAATCTCTTGGATTGTGTTAAAGAAGCACGAAGTGGAGCACCAGCCAGGATCAAGTTAGATGGACTCTTCCCCTTGGCTGGGGTATGATATAACTGTCCATGCATTGCACAGGTATTACTTATAATAGAAACTGAGCACCAAGTGTTCAGTGTAACACAATGTTCTCTGGTCATGGCTGCTACTTACAATAGCTAAGGGTGGATCCAAGAAATGTATTTAAGTCTTAATACTTACTTGAAATATACCAAATAAAAGACTTATTTCTTAATAGTTAATTCCTAATGCTATATTACTTTTAAAGCACTAAACCAATTTTTCACACCCTAGCTAATTCATTTGGCGCCCTGCACCTCCTAATGAAATGAGCATAAAAACTTGTGTGCAGTCAATGTAACTAACTTAATATTAGTTACTGCAAGCAGGAATACAATTGTTGCCATACATTAGAGCAGCTATGCAACACTGACCACATTGTGCTATTGTACCCAACTAATGCAAACCATATGGTTTTGTAATAAAAGTGTAGATACATTTAAAATACACATATGAGACCTTTAGCATCTTTCTTTCCTATACAGACTGTATTTTAGCACCAAGAATTGACAACTTGTCCATAACAGTTTTGTTAATGGTAAATCAAACAATAGCCTTTGGCAATTTGATACATACTTCTGTTAAGAGGATTTAGGCTTCCATGTTGCATTAATTGGTGCATTTTGTTCCCTGGAGTATTCTGATCTCAATACTGGAAGGGAGCTTTCAACATATTTAGTGTAAAGGGAAGCCTTGATTCTTATTTCTAGGGAATGTGGGAGTGCTGAGTGCATTTATTGTCTCAAACCCAATTAAACCTTCTCTGTGTAATATTTGGACAAGTGAAATTTGAAACAACAGAAGTTTTTTAGCATCATCCACACTCAAATTGTTTTCATGATAAACAAGGTTCCCCTCATATTACATCTCAAATCAAAATAAATGCAGTCAAAACGTTATATTGCTTCCCTTGACTAAATCTGGAGGAGCAGGAGGAATGTTCTTGGTGTCATTCATGCACAAAAATGTCCAGATGGATAATTCAATACAGCAGGGCTTTTCAACCTTTTTTAACATGTACCCACAGCGGCCAGACACAGAGCAGAGGGGTTGGGGGGTGTAGAGCGGGGGGTGCACGGCCAGATGTGGAGTGGCAGCAGTGTGGGGTGGTGGGTGGTAGCAACGGTGCAAGCTTCCCTTGCCCCTCTCCTCCCCTCCCCCCCATGTCTGGCTGACTGGGTGGTGCCTCTGTGGCCCACAAAGGGCCGCCGCTGCTCTCACCAGCCCCCACCCCCTTCCAGGCCCTGCTCCCGGGAGGCGGTGGCATGGGCTTGTGGGTGGTGGCTCTCTACCCTGTCTGCCCGCACATACCCTGTAGGGCTTTCCCAAGTACCCCTGGTTGACATCCCCCGCCATACAGGAATACCACCCCTTCTTCCTTCAAGCTTCCCAAATCTCCTTTCGCACTTGTATGTTTGCCCTTAAAAACTACTTTTTTACAATTCTTTACAAAAGGGACAAATGCAGCTGAAGGGTAGAATAGCTAAAGATGTATGAGGGGGTTTCAGAAAGTGATGGCAGTTTCAAAATAAAACCATTTTGCATGCAGTGATCACTTACTAGGCCACAATGCTTCTCTACATAGTCATAACATATGGGTACATTCAGTAATACTGCTGTTAGTGTTCCCTGCTACATATAGTTTCCCACTCGTTGCATATACATTGGTTTAATTTAAAATCACCATTACTTTCTGAAACACCCTCATATGTCCCACAGCTTCAGAAATCAACCCTACTGTTCATTAGTCTTTTTCTGGGGTGTTGGCAATAGTAGCAATGAAAGAATGCCGGATACACGTCAGAGGTACATTATGAGGATGAAATTAACAACATATATAAGGTCTCCCTCAACAGCATTTTATGAATTCATTCATGTTATTTCTTCCATAACCTGAATAAATGTGTGGTATTTAATATTCTAGTAATACTAAAAATCACGCAAGCATTTAAATGTATTGCACTGTTTAAAACCTGTTTTTTTACAGTTTGGTCTCTACATTTAAGAGTGCTGTTTAGGGATAAAAACTGTTTTAGTAAATTAATAATAATAGTTTTTAAGCACTCTTTTTCACTGAATTGGATGAATCATTTTTAAAGCAGCACTATATCCCTGAATTTGAAACATCATGGAAACCAAACTGCTGCAGAAAGCATATTTGTTCAGCATTTTTGCCAAGTTTGATACTTCACTAGGCATTTTTTGTTTCATATAGGCAGTTGAATAAATCCCAACTGTAGTTACAGACTAAACTTGGAAAGCCACCCAGATGTAAGTCCAAGGACTTCAGGGTAAAGTAGTTTGTCATCACAGTTCAGAAAAATATGTTCGCCCATTAGATTGCCATGTGTGTATACACTTCTTGGGTATATAAACAGCCTCATTCCAAGTGGGAGCAGGAATGTGATACCACCTCTGTATATGGCATAAATGGCGTGTTCCTGGGATACAGTCCAGTTTTTATGATAACACTTTAGAGCGTGTTTGAAAACTGGAGATTCCGGATCAGACCTCCATGGGTGTTATGTTTTCCAGACAGGTTTAAACAAGTGTGAAATCTGATTGCAGATCAACTAGACCTTAAAGAGATTTGATCAGACTTAAAAATGCCTACAGAGGAAAAAGATTTCTGACATTAGAGGGCTCTTTAAGAAAAGCATAGCAGGATCCAGTGACTGAAAGCTTCAACTACAAACAATTAAAATGTGTATGGGGGGGCGGGGATGATCATGGAAGAGGATATAGTATTTCCTCTGCATCCTGAAGAATGAAGTAACAGTGGAGATTTGTCCAAGGAGATACTTTAGTGAAATTACATGTTTGCCTAGCTAGTTCTCCATCAAGTACACTGAAATCTGACCAGAATTTATACAGGAGGTCAAACTAGATGTGCCTATATCTAAGAATCTGAAATGAAGCAAAACCTTTTTGTACCTGCCAATTACATCCCTACTAAAGGGAATGAATTACCAGCAGTTGGTAAATGCTGACAAGGTTAATAAGGTTTTACACTGGCTATGCGAGCATAATGATTACAGTAAAGATAATACCTCTCCTCATGAGCTAAGATTACCAATTGAATAGCCATATGTTACAAAGAAAACCCATGGGAGACGAATATGGTTTCCAGTGTGGAATAAATGTGTAATCATCTTATTTTTTACATCTGCTTCTAAAAGTATTTGAAGTCAGACCAAGGAACTTGACTACATTTTCAAGAGCATTTGCATATTTCCATATTTTTGGTTCTGTTCCAGTTTAGAATAAAAACTAAAATAATCCAAATTCTCTGGGCAAAGGTCCAGCTTTACACAACCTCCCAGGCTTACTGTTTTGGAGCTGTGAACTTAAGCTGTCCAAGAGGCATGAACCTGGGAGCTGGGTGTTATTAGTTTCTGATGATCATCACAGCCCACTGTACATGTTCCTGTGGGGGCTGGATGGGCAAGTGGTGGGAAACCAATTCAGGAGCCAGGGAACTGTAGTGCCAAAGAGTCTCCACAAAACATTTTGACTTTGATGAGCTAGCATAGTTTGGTGAAGGAATGGGAGGTTTTTTGAATGCTCTAGTGATAGTAAATTCCATTTTACAATCGGAGGAATGAAAGGGAATAAGACCAAATTTATTTAGACATTTATTTAATGTCCATTAAATTTGGTTACCCAGGTGGGACACCTAGGGACCTGGCATTAGCCATGGTCTTTTGATAATACTGTGTTCAAAAGATGAAGAAGTAAGTATGTAGTTCCATGAAGCAGGAAATAGGCCATTAGCAGTAGCTCTGAACATTGTGATGTAGGTAATTTTGCTCAGCATCACACAGGAATAGAATCCAGTTCTTTAGGGTGCCATTCAACTCCCTTGTTTGCAAAACCATCCTATTTCTTCCTCTAGTAACTGCCTTCCAACCTCTGCAACAAGTGAGATACGGTTTCTAATGCTTTCAGCAGTCTTCTGTTACAAACCCCTATTAATCTCCAAGGTATTCTGTCCTTTGTACTGAATGAAGGTGGATCCTGTGGAAAAATAGTAGGTCATCATGTAATTAAAAACTGTATCATAATGCTTGCACAAAAGGGGCTGCACATGCAGCCTTTATTTTGGAATTTCCTACCTTTTGAGTGCTTAGCTTTGAAACCTCAATGTTCTCTTAACAGCAGGCCACTGGAAATCACATTCCTCTATTTTATTTTAAAAGAAAAAAGCAAATAGCTTAGTTCTAAGAAAGATATGGTAAGTCATTAGCAAGATTTGGCCCCTGGCCTCCCCACCATACTCATATGCTTGAACTGATGGGGTAGGTGGTTGTAGAAGGCTATTTATCTTCGTAGGCTAGTCACGAGAGGAGAGGAGTTGCATGCCTGATCAGTCGGTGTCAGAGCTGCTTGCTGGCTGCAGAGGATTAAGCACCTTGGGTTCAGTTCAGATTCTGAAGGAACATGTGCTCTAGTGCAGGGGTAGGCAAGGTTTTTTGGCTGGAGTGCCAAAAAACACCACAATGCCTACTTTGGAAGGTGTCAGACTGCCGGCATGCCAAAAAAACAAAATGAGGGCATGGGGTATATGGCAGGATGCCCTGCTTGTGCCCCTGCCCACCTGCTCTGTGCCAGGAGAGGGGGAGAGACCGGGGCTGCGCTGCCTCAGGCTGCTCCCTCACCATCTGCTCCAAGGCATGGATGCACGCGCCGATACAGAGCTCATCCCGGAGCCCGGCACAACTGTTTGGAGCCTCCCGGGTGCAGGCAACCCAGCTCTGGGGAGCTGCTGCCAGCCAGGAGACCGGGCTGCTCCCAGTAGGCAGCTGGGATGCTGCAAGCCCTGCTGGGAGCAGCCCAGGCTCTTGCTGGCAGCAGCTACCCAGAGCCAGGGCTGGCAATCGCGTGCCAAGGAAAATGGCCTCATGTGCCATGCTCGGCACACATGCCGGGGGTTGCCAACCCCTGCTCTAGTGGTTATGGTTCCTTTTCTTACACTCTGGTTTTATCCACCTCTTAGAGGCTGTCTCGCATTCATCTATGCTCCTATGCACTTCCTCCACTCCCTGCTTTCTGTACACTCTTGATGCTATCCATTACTTCCAGTTCCTCCTCCCCTCCCTGTATTCCCTGGTTTCCACATTCCTTCTCCTCTATTCTGTTCTCCTACCTTCTGCTACAACTTCACCTCAGCCCCAGGGTCTGTTTCCTCTGTCTTCTAGTCAAGAAGCCTCTTTCTGTTCCATACAGCCTGAAAGCTAGCAAAAAGAGATTGAAATCAGGAGATGCAGTCTCCCTGCTTTTACTGTGTCCAACATCCTGACAACACTGGGAAGCTGACAGCAACAATTGCAGGGGACAAATCCTGCAGTTCAGCCTCCACATCGCATAGACTTGGAGTGTGGTCAAAATAAATTCAGGACAATTTAAGCTGCCGAATTTCATAAAGTCTCTATTGATCATTTGCAAACTGAAGTTTTTCAGAGGCTTGTGTTTGTTCAAGGGCATTTAGAAATTACTTCAGCTGTACATGAATGCATGGAGCCTGGGAAGTAAGCAGGAAGAATTGGAAGGCCTCTCACAATCATGTAACGATGACATAATTGGAATAACAGAGACTTGGTGGGAGCTCACATGGCTGGAACACTGTCATGGGTGGGTATAAACTGTTCAGAAAGGACAGACTGGAGAAGAGGAGGAGGAGTTGCTCTTTATGTAAAAGAGCCATATGATTGGTAAGAACTCCAGTATGAAACTGGAGACAGGCCTGCTTGAAAGCCTTTGAGTTAGGATCAGAGGGAATAACAAGGCAGATGACATAGTGGGTGTCTGTTATAGACCATCAGACCAGGAGGATGTAGTGAATGAGGCTTTCTTCAAACAGGTAGTGGAAGTTTCCCTATCACAAGCCCTGTTCTCATGGGGACTTTAATCACCCTGACATCTGCTGGGAGAGCAATACAGTAGTGCACAAGAAATCCAGGAAGTTTTTGGAAAGTGGTGGGGACAAATTCCAGGTGCAAGTGTTGGAGAGACTAACTAGGAGCTATGCTCTTCTTGACACACTGCTCACAAAACAGGGAAGAATTGGTGGGGGATGTAGAATTAGATGGCAAGTTGGGCAGCAATGACCACAAGATGATCAAGTTCAGGATCCTGATGAAAGCAAGAAAGGAGAGCAGCAGAGTATGGATCCTGAACATCAGAAAAGCAGACTTTGATTCCCCCAGGAAACAGATGGGCAGGATTCCCTGGGAGGCCAGTCTGAAGGGGAAAGGAATCTAGGAGGGCTGACTGTATTTTAAAGAACTCTTACTGAGGGCACAGAAACGAACCATCCCAGTGTACATGAAGACTAGCAAGTATAGCAGCAGACCAGCTTGGTTTAGCAGGGAACTCTTCAATAAGCTTAACACACACAAAAAAAAGAAGCTTACAAGAAGCGGAAACTTGGAAAAATGACCAGGGAGGAGTATAAGAGCATTGCTTGGGCATGCAGGGATGAAGTCAGGAAGGCCAAAGTGCAATTGGAGTTGCAGCTATCAAGGGATGTGAAGGGTAACGAGAAGGTATGACAAGTATGTCAGCAACAAGAGGAAGATCTGGGAAAGTGTGGTTCCCTTACTGAATAGGGGAGGCAGCCTAGTGACAGGTGATGTGAAAAAGGCTGAAGTACTGAATGCCTTTTCTACCTCAGTCTTCACAGGCAAGGTCAGCTCCCAGACTACACAGCTGGACGTGTACAACTCCATGGGGCCGTACGTGATGAATCTGAGGGTGCTGAGGGAATTGGCCGAAGTGATTACAAAGCCACTGGCCATAGTCTTTGAAAACTGTAGTATAGTGCCCATCTTTAAGAAAGGGAAGAAGGAAGATCCAGGAAACTACAGACCAGTCAATAAGGTTCAATAAGGACAAATGCAAAGTCCTGCATTTAGGACAGAACAATCCCATGCACTGCTACAGGCTTAGGACCAACTGGCTAAGCATTGGCTCTGCAGAAAAGGACCTGGGGGTTACAGTGGTCAGTAAGCTGGATATGAAACAACAATGTGCCCTTGTTGCCAAGAAGGCTAACAGCATACTGGGCTGCATTAGTAGGTGCATTGTCAGCAGATTAAGGTAAGTAATTATTCCCCTCTATTCTGTACTGGTGAGGCTGCAACTGGAGTATTATATCCAGTTTTGGGCTCCCTACTATAGAAAGGATGTGGACATGTTGGAGAGAGTTCAGCAGGTGGCAACAAAAATGGGGAGGTGGGGCTTATTTAGTCTAGAGAAGACTGAGAAGGGATTTAATAGCAGCCTTCAGCTACCTGAAGGGGGTTCCACAGAGGATGGAGCTAGACTGTTCTCAGTGGTGACAGATGACAGAACAAGAAGCAATGGTCTCACATTGCAGCAAAGGAGGTTTAGGTTGGATATTAGGAAAATTCTCACTGGAAGCATTATGGGTGCTAGAGAGGTAGTGTAATGTCCATCCTTGGAGGTTTTTAAGGCCCAGCTCAAAGCTCTGGCTGGAATAATCTAGTTGGGGATGGTCCTGCTTTGAGGCGGGGGTTGGACTAGATAACATACTGAGGTCCCAACCTGAATTTTCTATGATTCTAAGTGTGGGAAAAGAGTGCTGTGAGCCAGCATGGACTAAATATATTGTGAACATAAGGTAAGGCTATGTATTTATTGCCTTTAGCCGGGTCAACAAAATGTACCATATTTACTCAAATAGAAGATGACCTTGATTATAAGACAATCCCCCAATAATTAGATTCTATATATAGAAAATGTATACATTTGTTATAATTTTCCAAGTATAGAATCTAATTACTGGAGGTTTGTCTTGAATTTGTCCCATTCCTACTAGCTACAGTAGGGAAAATAAAACTGGGAATGAAATAGCTCTTTGCTCTCTGCTTCCCACCCAACTTTTTCCTCTGGCAGCCCCTTTCCCTCCTTACTGTCAGACCCCGTCTGTAGCAATTTGCATACAGTACCCATAGACTTAGTTCATCCAGAATTGGTGCATGTTACCTTTTCTTTTAATGACTGCATGTTTTTGCATAGGTGTTTCATAAAACATTTTTGAGCAGCACTTTGCCACCTGTATATCTAGTATAAACTAAGGCAAAATGGGTTCATTAGAGGCAGGTCCTGTCAGACCAACCTGGTGGCCTTCTATGACCAGGTCACAAAAGCCTTAGACACAGGGGTAGCAGTGGACGTAGTCTTCCTGGACTTCAGGAAGACCTTCGACACTGTCTGTCACCCCATTCTCATTAAAAAACTAGGGGATTGTAATGTCAACACCTACACAGTCAAATGGGTCGCTAACTGGCTGGAGGGCTGCACCCAGGGGGTGGTGGTGGATGGGTCATTTTCGACCTGGAGGGATGTGGGCAGTGGAGACCCCCAGGGCTCGGTCCTCAGACCCGCGCTGTTCAACATCTTCATCAGTGACTTGGATGAGGGGGTAAAAAGCACCCTGTTCAAATTTGCTGACGACACTAAAATGTGGGGGTATGTGGGCACACTAGAAGGGAGGAATAAGCTGCAATTGGACCTAGACAGGTTACAGGAGTGGGCGGATGAGAACAGGATGGGTTTCAACACTGACAAGTGCAAGGTGCTGCACCTGGGGATGAAGAACCAGCAGCATACCTACAGGCTGGGGAATTCCGTTCTTATCAGTGCAGAGGCAGAAAAGGATCTTGGAGTCATTATTGATGCCAAAATGAACATGGGCTGACAGTGTGGGGATGCGGTCAGGAAGGCCAACCACACCTTGTCGTGCATCCACAGATGCATCTCAAGCAGGTCCAAGGAGGTGATCCTCCCCCTCTATGCGACACTGGTCAGGCCGCAGTTGGAGTACTGCATCCAGTTCTGGGCGCCGCACTTCAGGAGGGATGTGGACAGCATTGAGAGGGTTCAGAGGAGGCCCACCCGCATGATCAGGGGGCAGCAGGTCAGGCCCTATGAGGAGAAGCTAAGGGACCTGAACCTGTTCAGCCTCCACACGAGAATGCTGAGGGGGATCTAGTGGCCTGTTACAAACTAGTCAGAGGGGACCAGCAGGCATTGGGGAAGTCCCTGTTCCCCCAAGCACTACCAGGAGTGACTAGAAATAATGGTCACAATCTGGCAGAGGGTAGATTTAGGCTAGATATCAGGAGGCACTACTTCACTGTCAAGGCGGCTAGGATCTGGAACCAACTTCCAAGTGAAGTGGTGTTGGCTCCTACCTGTGGGTCTTTAAGAGGAGGTTAGACGAACACTTTGCAGGGGTCGTTTGACCCCAGTACTTTTTCCCGCCAAGGCAGGGGGTCAGACTTGATCTGCTCAGGTCCCTTCCAACCCTACGTACTATGAAAATCAGTTCCAAATTCACTTGGCCAAAGGCCAAGAGTCAAGTTCTGAAATTCAACTGAGGTGAGCTCAATCATCAAATCTGTGTGGGTCTTACATTCAAAAATAGAAGCAGTTAGAACATGTTATCAGTATCACAGTTAAAACAAGCACAAAAGAGTTTTTCATTCCCTCACCATGCATATCAATTTGGAGATGTGCAGATAAGGAACACAGTCCCTGTAATCCAGGTGTGGCCAGTTATTTGGGCTTGCAGGCTACTTTTGGTGACCTGTCAAAATCCACACTTCTCTCTCTCTTTCTTTCTCCGTTTCTCCCTCCTACGGCTGCAACCAGCCTAGAAGCCTGAATTCCGCTCCCCCTTCACCCTGCCCCAGCCAGAGTCCACCCACCCGCAGCTGTAGCACAACCTGCCCCTTCCCCCCAGTCCAGACCTGGCAGCTGCCGGCCGCATCTGCAACTGCCCAAACACAGCCAGCAGCTTCTGGGTCAGGGCTTCAGGTACCTCAAGGGAGTCAGGGCATGCTACAGCTGAAGGCTGCAACCAGCACAGAAACCTGAACCCACCAGCAGCTATAGCATGCCCAGCCCTGCCTCCCCCTCCCTCCATCCCCTGCACCCAGAGCCTCAACTCGGAACTGCCAGCCACATTTGGCCAGCTGTGGGCGCAGCCGGCAACTACCAGGTCCAGACTAGGGGGTGGAGGGGAGGAGCAGGGTATGCTACAGCTGTGGATGGATTCATGCTTCCATTTCTATACTGATGGCAGTCCTGGCCCAGAAAAAGAGAAAGAGTGCCCAGCATGCTGCAAGCAGGCCCAGCCACCCGGCACCATGCAGCTGTCAGAGCTGCTGCCCACCTGCAAGCTGGATCCAGTCAGTTGGCAGGCCAGATCTGGCCCATGGGCTATATTTTGCCCACCCCTGCTGAAATCTGACCTTGCAAAGCGATGCTGGTATGGAAATAAGGACCACAGAGAGGTTGTCACACAGCAGCTTACCATATTTTCTAGACTTTGAATAACTTTTGTTTCTCTCCTCTAGCTTCTCTTCAATTTGTCATGTTTTCCTTGAAGTGTTGTAACCAAAACTGGACAGAGTTCTCCAGTGAAGCCTCAATAGTTCTGAACAGGGCAAAAAAAAATCACTGCCTGCGATGACTTGAAAGAGTGTCAACGGTAACGTGGATTGCATTTAATGGGCACTTGTATAATGGCTAGAAGGAAGATTAGGGGTTACCTGGCAGGGGAAATACCATGACCAAGCAGGTGGTTTTCCTGCCTTGATCATTTGGTCCTGCTGCAGTTCAGAATTTGTGGGTTTCTCCCCTCTCGTGTGAAGTAGGGCAGGGGGAACTTGGACACCAGGGCTTGATGTTGCTGGACCCCTGAACAGGAGCCTATCAACAAGATGGAGAGGCCTCCAGAATACTACCCTGTGAAGTTCAGGGTGAAGAAGGAGTATCTGGAGAACCCAGGGAAGCTGCTATGGCAAGGAAAGTGTTTGGGGTGAAGATCCTCCAAGAACTGCTGATGGTAAACTATGCTAATTTGCATTGGCTCATTGATATGCTGGGAGGGGTAGAATGGGAGCTCTGCCTTAAAGATGCAAAGAACAGGGCACAGTTCTGGGTGCAACTGCAAACAGCTATGAACAACCCCATGCTGAAGTTTTTTGAATTTGCAGTGGAAACCCCAAGAAGAGAGAGGCTGCTGACAATTAAAATGCATTCCAGCCCAGTAAAGGAAAAGGATTTGATTTTTCTGGCTCAAAAGGCAGTGTGAGAGAGTAGGAAAACTGGAGAAGGTCCTGGATGAGTTGGGACTGTGGACTGGAGCCTGGAGAACCACAGCTGTGGCCACAAGCAAGCCTAGGAATCCAAGAAAAGTGCTGCATCTCCCCCCATCTATCTCCCTGGGGCCCCATAAGGGTTTCATCTTCTACCAGGGACAACCTAAGCTCTGCAGGAAATGTGGGGAGGAGGGTCATCTGATTGCACAATGCACAAAGTCTGTGCTGTGTTCAAGGAAAAGGGACATGAAGTCAAGAAGTGTAAGAAGGAATGGAAGTGTAATCTGTGTGAAAAAGAGGGACACATTTTTAAAGAGTGCCCTGGAGCCCATGCTAATGTTGGGAAAGAGGAATATGAGAGAGACTTCAGAAAGTGACCCCTCCCACACAACACCCAACTGCAGTCAGGAAGGCAGAAACAGAGAGGAAGGGGGTAGAAAAGCCCCAAGCAAGGGAGGAGGCAGAAGGGGAACCTCTCAGTGAAAAGGAGAAAAAAACCTGTGCTCAGGAAAACATGACAGTCTTAAGAAGAATGGCTGAGGAATTCCAAAAACAGGAGGGGGATGAACTGGCTGAAGAAATGAAAAGGTGGAGAGAGAAGGGGAGACCAAAAACTCCGAAGGGGGGGACCTGGAAAGAGCCCTAGCAGAGAAGGAGAAAAGTGAAGGCTCTGACATGGACATCTAGGCAGGAAAGGGGGAGATCCCAGAGTCCCTAAAGGAAAACCAAAGGAAGCCAGAATCCCTAGAGGAAAACTCCCCACTACTGGAAGAGAAGCAGGTCTCCCTGAGCACAGACCAGACAGCAGGAGAGGGCACAATCCCAGAAAGGGGCCCAGAAACAAATGGAACAGGTGAATCAGGAGAGGAGAGAGAGCCCCCAAACCCTCAAGCATAAACAGGGAAAATGAGAAGATACACCCCACCAGCAGTTTTGCTCATGAGGATCCATATAGCCTCAGTAAAGGTGAGAAGCCTGCTTCCTAGATTTCATAGACATTAGGGCTGGAAGGGACCTCATGAGATCATCGGGTCCAGCCCCCTGCCCAAAGGGTAGGAAGTCAGCTGGGGTCAGATGACACCAGCAAGATACACATCCAAATGCTTCTTGAACGTGTCCAGAGTAGGTGCTTGCACCACTTCTGGGGGGAGTCTATTCCAGACTCTGGAGACTCGGACAGTACAGAAGTTTTTCCTTATGTCCAGTCTAAAACGGTCTTCCAGCAGGTTGTAACCATTGGACCTTGTCTTCCCTTCGGGTTCCCTGGTGAACAAACATTCTCCCAGATCCTGCTGCACACTCCTGATAATAGGGTGCCGCTAAGTCCCCCATGAGTCTTTGCTTCTCTAGGCTGAAGAGTCCCATCCCTCCCAGCCTCTCCTCATAAGGCCTGCTCTCTTGACCTCTGATCATACACATGGCTCTCCTCTGGACTCTCTCAAGCTTCTCTACATCCCTACTAAAATGTGGAGCCCAGAACTGACGTAGTACTTCAGCTGCGGCCTCACCAAAGCCGAATAAAACAGAAGGATGACATCTTGGGTCTTGCTTAAGATGCATCAGTAGATGCAGCGAGGGTTTTATTTGCTTTGCAATCTGTGGCATAGCATTGGTGGCTCATATTCATCTTGTGGTCAGTCATGACCCCCAAGTCTCTTTCAGTCATAGTGCTAGTGAGTGTGAGCCTGTAGGTATGATGCTGGTTCTTTCTCCTGAGGTGGAGCACCTTGTATTTCTCTATGTTGAAAATCATCAGGTTTGGATCTGCCCACTTTGCGAGCCTGTCCAAGTTGGCCTGAATCCTCAGCCTATCCTCTAGTGCAGGGGCTGTCAACTGGGGGTAGACATACCCCCAGGGGTACTTTGAAAGGTTCCAGGGGGTACACAGGGGTGGGTGGGGATGGAGCACCCCCACCCCGTGCCACTGCCTCAGGAGCAGGACTAGGGTGGGGCAAGAGCAGGGCCACACAGACACCGTGCTGCCACCACTCTGCTACTTGCCACCCCCTCGCTCCATGTCCCGCCACTCACCACCTCCCCCACTCCCCACCACTTGGCAGCTGGCTGCACACCGTACCTGCCTCCCCTGCTCGGCATTCAAAGGTACACTGCTCTGCATCCAGCCTCCTGGGGGTACAATGATTGAAAAAGGTTGAAAACCCCTCCTCTAGTGTGATCACGCTTCCCCATAATTTGATGTCATCTGCCAGTCTGCTTCTGACACCTGAATCTGGGTAGTTTATGAATATGTTAAAGAGTACTGGTCCAAGTACTGAACCCTGAGGGATGCCATTGGTCACCATGTGCCATGTTGGTTCCATCAACTCGGTTCCATCGACCAGCACTCTGGGTCCAACCACAGAGCCAGTTCCCCAGCCATTGGACCATAAGGTTGTTGAGGCCGCAGTTCCCCAATTTTACCATGAGATCGTTATGGGAGACCAAATCAAAGGCTTTTTTTTTAAATCCACATAAATGACATCAGCCCCTCCTCCCCTATCCAGGTGACATGTCACTTGGTTGTTAAAGGAGATGAGGTTGGTCAGGTGTGACCTACCCATAACGAAGCCATGTTGGCTGTCTCTCAGGATGACGCCTTCTGTTAGCCTGTTGTTGATGGATTCTTTAATAATTTTTTCCATGATCTTTCCAGAAATTAACATCAAACTGATTGGCCTATAGTTCCCTGGATCTTCCTTCCTTCCTTTCTTGAAAATAGGTACTACATTGGCCCTTTTCCAGTCTTCAGGAACCCCTCCTGAGCACCACAAATTCTCACATATCCTCATTATTGGTCGTGCTATGATGTCATCCAATGCTTTTAGCACTCTTGGGCGATTTCATCAGGGCCCACTGACTTATGGATGTCCAGACTCTCAAGATGTTCCCTCACAAGGCTTTTGCCAAATGTAGGCATGTAATCATCTGTACCCTTGTAATCTTGTGTCCTGTCAAGCAGGGTGATCCCCTTGGGCTGGTGAAAAACCAACACAAAGTAATCATTAACCAGATTAGCTTTTTCCTGGGTGTCAGATATCAGGTGCCCTATTTGGTTCAATAGGGGTCCAATGTTGCCCTTATTTCTTCTTTGACTTCCTACATCTGAAGAAGGACTATTTATTGTCCTTGATTCCCGTAGCCAGTTTGAGCTCAGTTTTGGCCTTGGCTTTTCTGGTTCACTCCCTACAGGTGCGGGCCAGTGAGGCATAATCCTCATTAGAGGTATTTTCCATATTCCAACCCTTATAGTCATTTCTTTTAAGATTCTGGAGGCCTGTAAGTTCCCTATTTAGACAAGGAGGTCTCCCAGCCCTTTTACTACCTTATCTATGGGCCGAAGTGGACTTCCCTTATTCTTTTAGGATCGTGTCCTTAAAGAGTGGCCCCTCATCTTGGACTCCCTTCCCTGTCAGATCATGATCTTTCAGGGCCTCAGCAACCAACCTCCTGAGCTTATGAAAGTCATCTTTCCTAAAGTCAAGGATTTCTGCATTGCTGATTGATTTGCCAGGTTTATGTTGGATAGAGAAAGAGAACAACTCGTGATCACTGTCACCAATGTTCCCTTCAGGAACTCAGGTCAGATCGTCGCCTTTGGCCAAAACCAGATCTAGCAGTGCCTCACCTCTTGTCATCCTGTGGACTTCTTGAGTCAGATAGAGCTCATTAATGTAGGTGAGGAAGCTGCATGACCGATCAGATTTAGCTGAATGCTCTTCCCATGAGATGTCAGGGTGGTTGAAATCATCCATGACTTGGTGTGTAGCCTCTGTTAGTTCCCTAGAGAATTCATGGTTGAGCTCTTCCTCCTGATTAAGAGGTCTGTAATAGACTCCTACAGTCATGTTCTTTTCACCATGTTCTCCTCGTATTCTAACCCAGAGGATTTCAAGTCACCTTCCTTGGGTGCCAATGTTGGCTAGTAGGGAAGTGTACTGCTCCTTGACATAGAGAGCTACACCCCCGCCCTTCCTCCCACCACGATTCCTCCTGTACAAGGTATAGCCATCAATACCTGGGGTCCAGTCATGGGTGGAGTCCCACCAGGTCTCTATTATCCCCATGAGATCATATTTGATATTGCTTAGCAGAAGGGTCAGTTCCTCCTGTTTGTTTCCCATGCTCCTGGCATTTGTGTACAGGCAGCTAAGCCTGCCATCAGAAGCCCTAGGCTTCTTTGTGTATTTAGGAGAGTCCCATCCTTGGGCTGGGGTCAGAATAAGTTCAGTTGTATTTCCTGACCTGTTGATTATGTGTTTGTCACTTCCTGGGCTTGCTCTGATGGTAGTCCACTCATCCCCTGGCAATCTTAGTTTAAGGAAGGAGAAATGGGCCACCATTGATATGGCCCTCAGGCAACTGCAGGCAGACATCTTTTGTCTTCAAGAATGTGCCCTGCCCAGTTCTAAAAACTATGCTTTGTTCAAGGAGAGGTGACGATATGGCCCCTCATTCTGGTCGGTAGCCAATGATGATTGGGCAGTGGGAAGTAGCAAAGGAGGTAGAGTGAGACCCCTACAGCACAGGGAAATCATTGCAGGCAGGTTTCTGCAGGTCACCCTGGAAACAGAAGAAGGGTCTTTTGATCTTTTGAATGCATACCTACCAGCAAATAAGACAGTTAAACACACCTTCCTTAAAAACGTGATGGTAGCAGTGCCCGGTGGCCAGCCAGTAATGGTCATGGGAGATCTGAACTGCATCCTCAAGGTGGGCATCAGAATAAGTGGAGGCAAAATGAAGGGACCAGACAGGTCCTCCAGACTGCTACAGCAGCTAGTCTGTGAACACAGCCTGGTGGACACAGGACTGGGGGGAAAGTTCACCTGGGTACATCCCTTGGGACAGTCCAAATCATGCATAGACTTCATCCTTCCAAAAGGGTGGACAGTAGTAAAGGCCAAATCCATGCCAGTATGCATCTCAGACCACTGCCTCCTGACAGTAAAAGCAGAAATGGGAGTGTAGCCCAAGAGAGGTAAGGACATGTGGAAATTGAACGTGACCCTTCTGGATGACGAGAAGACACAGTGGGAGTTCAGACAGCATTACGCAGGATGGAAAACCCTTCAACCTGGGTACCAGAACCACACAGAGTGGTGGGCCAACATGAAAGAGAGACTGAGGGACTTCTCCCAGAAGGAGGCAAGCCTGGTTCCAGAAAAGGCAACAGGAATGGCTAAACTGCAAGTTGCAGAGCCTGCACAAGCAGGTGGCTTGGGGTTGGGACATGAGAGAGTTGAAGACCCGGATCGAGATCTGGTACAGGAAACAAGCCAGGAAGATCTTCCTGACTTGGGCGCCCGAGGAAGGGGAAGAGTAGTCTGCTTATTTTAACAAGATGAAACCAGGAAAGGAGTAATGACCAGCCTGGTAGATGGAGCAGGGTGGAGCACCGGTTGAACAAAGGGATGCTGGAAACAGTGGTGGCATTCTACCAGGAGCTCTGCATAGCATGACTGGAGGATCCTGGGGCAATGCAGGACTGCCTACAGAAACTCACGTGGGTTACTAGGGAGGAGGAGGGACAGAAGCTAGTGGAGGAGTGGACGCTGGAGGAGATCAACATGACACTGCAGCTTCCAGAATGGTAAGATTCCTGAGGCAGACAGCCTGCCCAAGGAGTTCTATGTTGCTTTCTGGGGCCAGGTGGGCCCAGAACTGCTAGATGTCTATAGGGAGCACCTGCTGAAGGGCCACCTGGGAGTGGGGTTGGAGGAGGGCCTCATAACCCTTCTTTACAAGAAGTGGGGAGAGGCAGGACCTGAGAAACTGGCATCTGATCACGCTCCTGAACCTTGACTACAAACTAATGGCTAAAGTCTTGGCTTAGCTTTTTAATTCTGTTATAGGTGCACTGATCCACAAGGACCAGGCAAGCCTGGTCTCAATGCTGGAGCGACAGATCCACAAAGTACTGATGCACTACAGTACCAACAGGAGAGGGGACAGAATGTTGCCATGCTGAATCTTGACTTCAAGAAGGTCTACGATAGTAATAAGCTGATGGAGAATAGGTTTAGGTTAGAGATCAGAAGGCAATATTTTACAGTTAGGGTGGCCAAAATCTGGAACCAACTTCCCAGGGAAGTGGTCCTCGCCCCTACCTTGGGCAAATTCAAGAGGAGGTTGGACGATCACCTGTCTGGGGTCTTGTGAACCCAGCATTCATTCCTGCCTGTGGCAGAGGGTCAGGCTAGATGATCTGTTCAGGTCCCTCCTGACCCTAGCTACTATGAAACTATGAGACCCAGGTATCCCATCACTTCCAAGGAGACACTGAGAAAGACGGGAGTCCCTGCAACCTTCATCACCTAGATAAAGCACTGTACATCCATGTGAGCAGCAGGGTACTGGTGAATGGGGCCCTGACAATCTGGACAGCGGTGGAATCTGGCATCAGGCAGGGCTGCCTGCTCTCCCCAATCCTGTTTATCTGTGAATGGAACCACTAATACAGTGACTCAGGCAGGACCCCAGAATCAGCGGTGTGCCAAATCCCTGGGAGCAACAGAAAAGAGATGAAAGTCCTTGCTTATGTGGACGACCTGAACATCATATGCAAGGATAAGGGTTCAGTGGAAAGAGCACTACAACACACCCAAGTATATAGGGCAGCAGCAGGGGCCAAGCTCAACGTGAGCAAAACCACCCGCCTAGTCCTGGGAAATCTCAGGGGCCTGTCACCCCTAGGGGGTCTGTGTCCCCCACGAAGGGGTAAAGATCCTCAGGATGGAGTTTGACCCAGAGTTGATGTGACAGAGGGCATGGGAAAAGACGGAGTCCAAAGCCAAACAGTGGGACTATGGCAATTGTGCTGCCTGTCGATGGGGGGTGCATGGCACTGATGAAGGCAGTGCTTCTGCTGGTGCTCCAACCCATACACTGCCCTAGTCTTCCTTCCCTCAGAGCAAGTCATTCACAGAATCCAAAGAGCCACACGTGTTTTCTTTTGGAACTCCACATGGGAAAAACTGAGGACCCAGCTGTACAAAGCAAAATGGTTTGGAGGCAGAGGAATGCCAGACGTCTTAATCTTCCTCTGGGCCAAGTGCATGAGCCAGGTTTGCAAACTGGCAACAGGGGCAGAATCCAAAACAGCCCACTTTGTCAAGTATTTTGCAGGGCAGGTGCTGTGACAGTGGCAGATGTATACGATGACCAACGGGAGCCCATGGACCCTGGTGTCCCCATGATTCTATGGGGTCCTGAAATGCTTCCAGGAAAAATACAAGCTGCATGATGTGACTCTAGCAACCCTGGTGAATCCCCACAAGATAGAGAGGTGGTAAGGGCAAGAGACATCACCTGTGGACTTGCTACCTAGTGACAGCTGCCAGGCCATGTGGGAGCAAATCTTCCACAAGTACCTGCAAAAGACACAGAGACCTGAATTGGCAGACAGTCCACCAGGCACTCTCCATACAGGCATTGAGAAACAGTGCAGGGCAGAGAGGTCCACCAAACTGCCCAAGGCCAACCTGCCGGTGGCAGGCAGAAACAACTGACCACCTCTTCTGGGACTGCCCATATGTCAGAGAGGTGTGGAATAAAGTATGCGCACTCCTGGTGGTGACAGATTTCAGAATCCTGACCAGAGAAGTGGTTTTCTATGGGCACTTGTTCAAACAGCAAGGGGCCCTGACAGCCCGCTTTGACCAATTCATCTCTTGCTTCAGGTATACCCTTCAGGAAAGCCAGGAACCTGTTCACAAATAGGCACTGAGACCCCCACAGTTGAGGACTATTAAAATGGGGCTGAGTAAAATGTACAAAAATTCATGGAAGAGGACAACAGGAAAGAAATGGTGGGCTTTATATGCTGGAGAGTGGACTGACAGACTTTTCAGAGGCAAGCCCTCCGAAGAGAACAGCAAAGGACAATGGTGAGGACAGCAACAAAGATGAGAGCAAATGATGATGAGCACTGGAATGGTTAAGGGTGTGTGGGTGCTCAGTGCAAACTTTGTAAGGGGACTAAAATAGTTTAACTGCAAAGTGTGTTTTGGTCTGTCAAGTGAACCACAATGGTCACTTGGTGGGTTGTTTAAGGTACACTTATATAAAATTATAAACAGTTATAAATATAAAGAAATATTTATGCAAAAAAAAGGAGGGGGGAATATCTGTCAGGAGAGGCACCATGATCAACCATGTGCTTTTCCCAGGATGATTGCTTCTCAGCCTCTTGAATGCTCAGATCAAGTATAGCTGGGTGAAAGCCTAGCTACTGCCTTGGTTGAAGCCCAGAGGCTGAGAGAGACCAGGAGCAATGGAGCCATGGAGAAATCAGCAGAGAAGTTCCAAGTGACCAGGATGGAAGCTGCCAATTCAGAAAAGGAGAGAAGCAGAGAGCTGATGATAGGAGTAGAAGACTGGGAGATGGTAGAGAACAAGCAAAAGAAGAAAAAAAGTGGACTATCAGAGCATCAGAAGAACTAAGATGGAGAGCTGAAAAGAAACCAGCACAAGGGAAGAAAGATACGAAGCACAGAATTGAAGGAGAAAGAATCCTTCCCCTTTTACCATCTTGTCTGCTTAAATTATGCTACATAAAAGATATTAATAATCCTCCTCCTCTCCAGTCACCCTGGTTAGCTTTTCTATCCCGTACTTTTGCACTTTCTGGGATGGGATACCATCTCAAAGATAATGATTTTTCTACCCCATAGGAAAGGTTTGGGTTTTCCAGAGTATACGAGATATCGCCAGGCAGAATGATTTTGCAGTGGCTAAGGCTACTTGTATTGCTCCTTTGTATACTCTTTGGAAATTAGATTGGTGGGGAGAAAGGTATTTACAGTTGGATCTCAATAATAAATGGTGATCGTTTTTGACTAGATTCAAGACCAAACATAACCACAGCTGTTCTGGCTGGATGTAGATTTTCTATTCCAAGGGCTAAAAGGTGTTGCCCAGTCTGTCTAGGAGTTTTGGAAGATATTATCAACTATGTTTTAGAATGTTCTTTATATAATGGCATAAGGAGAACCTATTTATTACTGTTCTTGCACAAATTGATACATTTTTCAAATAGAGAGAAATTAATCTGGCTTTTACAGCAAGCACATCCAAATTTAGTAAACCGTCTTGCAATTTTTGCTTATCAGGCTGAGGCAATTAAATATCTTTTATTACTGATATGAGTGATACATTTTAAACACTAGGTTTGATTTTATTGTCTCACTTGTGGATCCATGTACAACAATATTATAGATTCATATCATGATTTACTACTATATTTATATTAATAATGTTTTTATGTTGGTGGACTCTATTTTTAGTATAATATTTGCAGTTTGGTTACTTTGTTCAAACTTATTTATATTATGGTCATATGTGTGTTATGTCATTTTCGGGGACATGGCATTTAGCCAAAATCATTAATAAATTGAAATTGAAGGAGAAAGAGCTAAAGGACCAAAGAAACCCTGGGAAGAAGATAGAAGACAAGAACTGGTAAAGAGATGTGGATGTGGAAAGAGGGGAAGATGGGGAGGAAACAGAGAGAGACTATGGTGGGGACCCATGGCTCAGGGTGAAGGCAGTCCTAACTGATAAAGAGGTACCAAGGAATACATGTGGCCAGATATGCCTTTATGGAAAAAAGCATTATTTGAAACACTGAATGTAAGGCTGGAGCAATTGACAAGCGTGCTGGCAGGCAAAAACTAAAGAGTGTGGCAGTTCACATTCTGGGAGAGAGAGGGCTATGAGGAGTTCTGGGACTCGTACAGGGAAAAATAAGATGAGGAAGCCCTGAGAGGGATTAAGTTCCTAGCAAGGGAAGAATAATGGGAGAGAGTCGTAATAGTAAAGAATAAGGGTGTGCAAAGCGGGCCGTATTCGATTCGGATTTGGCCCGAATCAGGGACAGTTATTCAATTCATTGATTTGGATCACTGTCTCTGACTCGATTCAGCCAAATCTGAATCTGAAGATTCAGTGCTGATTTGGAGAATCAGTAATTTGGACCCAGACACAGCTTTAAATGTTTTTTCTACATACCTCAAGGTACCAGTGCAGCTTGTGAATGCTGAGATGCTGGGGTGCATGGAGCATCCCACAGGAGTGCGGGGGTGGGGGAGGAGGGGGCCCTCCACATGCATGGTGGTGAACCTGGAAGTGGACCGGAAGTACTTCCAGTCCACTTCTGGGTCCACCAGGGAGCGCACAGGGGGCCTCCCTGCGCCCCCTTCCCCCGGCTCAGTGATCAGCTGTGGGGGTACCCCGGGTGCCCCCCCAGACCCAGGAGGCACCAGTCACCGAGCTGGGGGTGCTGGGGACCCCCCAGCACACTCCCCAGTAGACTCAAAAGTAGACCAGAAGTGCCTCTGGTCCATTTCCGGGTCTGCTGCTGAGCACGCTGAGGAGCCCCCACACTCCTGTGGGATGCTCCATGTACCCCAGCATTGCAGCATTCATGAGCTGCCTGGTACCTAGAGGTATGTAGAAAAAACATTTAAAGTTGTGTCTATGACTGAATCGCCGAATCTTTACGAATCAATTCAGAGGGTTCCGATTTGATTCAGAGAGATTAAAGGGTCCTCTGATTCGATTCAGATTTGGAGATTTGGCCACCAGATCAGGCCGAATCTCCACCAAATTGAATCAGGGACCAAAGCTGCGGATAGCCATAGTAAGCAAGTATTCAGAGGTGATACATGAGGCAGACATGAGAAGATGGATGAAACAGAGAGTACAAGGAGTGGAGATGGTGGAGAGAGTCTCAGATCAGTAGAGAATTTGGATGGGGGCCTGGAGAGTGAGAGCAACCCTCAAGAATGATGAATTCAGAGTGGTAAGGCACCTGCTATTAGTCATCCAGCTAAGGCCCCATAGAGGGTATGTAATGTGTTATGGACAACACAAAATATGTATCCAGTGTGAGGAAGAGGGGCACATAGCAGCATATTGTGCGTTAACCCACTGCTACAGGTGTAATGGGAGAGGCCACAGGGCCAGCAATTGCCAGGAGAAAATAAAATGAACAGTATGTAACAAGGAAGGTACCTATATAAAAGATGCCCGACCGTGTATGCAAACAAGGTAAGAGGGGCAGAAGAAGCAATTGAGGAGAGAGACCCCACAGAGAACAGAGACAGAATGGAAGTGGAAACCCACACACAGTGGAAGAAACACCACAAGAGTTGGAGATGGGACCAAGCACTGACATCATAGCAGAAGCAGCCGGGCAAGCAGGATAAAGGAAGAGGTGGTGGTGGAGCAAGATATAGATAACTCCAAGATGAAGATGGAGAGGCTGAGGAAATATATGGAATGGAAGAAGGAAAGTGACAGGAAGAGGATGGTGGGAAACTGGAAGGGAAAAGAAAGAAGCAGTTAAAATCAAAGAGGCTGAAAAAGATGGACCATGTGGAGGAAGATGAGTGAGAGAAAGGAGATGAGAAGGCAGCAGAGAGAGAGAGAATGTGGGGAAGCAAAAAAGACAAGAATGAGAAAGAGAAGAGAATGGAGGAAGAAGATCCAGCTTTAAACAGAAAGGTAAAAACCAGTTCGAAGATACTAGAATGGCTGGAAGGAAAAAGACACACCACAATGACAGAGAGCAGTAGTACGGAAGACCTCTGAGAAAGATCACAATGGAGGTTACAGTAACATCCTTAAACGTATGAAGTGTTCGGACGATGAAAAAATGGAAAAAGGTAGAACCCATTTTACATAGTGCCTACAGGAATGCGGAATAATAGCAGAGAGTGATTATGAACATCTGAAGAAGAGATGGACAGCAGGACCATCATGGCAATCAGGAACAGAGAGGAATAAGGTGGCAGGAGCAGCGTTCCTGATAAGGAACCCGATCACACAGATAAAGCCAGGAGATAGTGGGTGAGCAATTACTGAGACTGGTAATAACGGGAGAAGACATAGAAATCTTTGATGTCTACACGCCCACAGAAAGTGCCCAAAGGACGGAACTATTCCAGCAATTAGAATTATACATGGAGGGTGGAAGGAAATGGATTACTGTTGGTGACTTCAGTTGCATGATAGAAAAAAGAGACAGGGAAGGAAGTAGAAGCAGCAAGGTGATAGATCAGCAAAAACCCTGAAGGAAATTGATTAAAAATGGAGGATTGGTAGATGTGTGCGCAAACTCCAGAATAGCAACAAGATTTGACCCCAGAGGAAAGAGGTCCTCAAGAATAGACCTAGTTCTATTATCAGAAGGCCTGTAGGTGATGCAAAAGAATGTAACAAGTTGCAATGAATGACCATTGAGCACTAGAAGTCAAACTAAAACCAGGCCAGAAGAGACAGAAAAGAAAAGGGATTTGAAAGCTAAACATGAGATTGTTAGAAAATGAACAACTGTGTAAGGAATACGCTGCACTATATAAAAGCTGGAAAACACTGAAGAGATGTTTTAAGAACCCCTGTGTTGCACTTAAAAGCAGGTTTTTAAACCTAGTGCTATAAGAGTTGACACAACACCCTGTTGATTACTAACAGAAAGGCTTTAATAATAATAATACCACAAGCAAGCTATGAAACTAAATGACAGAAAAAGACCCCTTCCCAATAAAATAAGCTACTACACAACGTTCTAGTACATATTTAGCTGCAGCGGTGTTTTCTCATCAATGCAGGCAGAAAAGCTGGTCCAGTCTTGCAGCCTTCACCAAGCAAGATCCTTTGCTCTGCTGTCTTTACATTTTAATGGGTTGCAGCCATCACGGAGACTTGATTTTCTTGTGGCAGGCTTGTCACCACAACCCAGTCTTGCCCCAGCCACTGTATTCAGTGCAGGTGGGTTTCTTTAAACACTACAATGATTTGGCATAATCTAGCACAGAGAATGAACTCAGTTGGGGTTGCTCTATTTTGCATGGTCCCAGCTGTCACCTTGCATTTTTGTGTGAGATGCACTGTTATTTCAATTTGGTCATATAGATTTTATATTTAGGCCTAGCTGAGCTGTTACAGTTTTCACCATTATCACCCTGGGATTGGTGGAGAATGATGAATGGAGAATGGTGAAAAAGCAAACAGAAAAGTTAATCCACAAAGCAGGACAGAAGGAAGCGCAAAGGAAGTGACAAGAACTGGGAACTCTGCTGGAGGAATTAGAGAAGTTTCTAAAACAAACAGCATAAGGAGAAGGCAAGAAAAGAGATTGTAGAGAACAAGAGATGAATCAACAGATGGTTTAGGAAGAGAGTGAAAGAGAAGATCTTAACTCAAGTGCCATGAAGAAGAAGAAACATGGAGTAAATATTTCTCAATCAAACTCAAAGCAGTGAAAAAGGAACTGCAGACAGTGAAGGGAGTGAAAAGGGAAAGAACAATGGGACAGGAAAAAGTGCTGAAAGTGCCATGATCCTACTATGAAGAACTATACAAAGGCAGAGGGACAGATGAAACAAAAGCCCAATCATTTCTAGAGGAAATTGTACAAGAAATAGATGAAGAAGGAGTGGAGTTGGAGAGAGAAATCACTCAGAAGTTGTATGAAGCAATGAGAAAGTTGAAGATAGGGAAAACACCAGGCTGAGATGGACTACCAAGTGAATTTTATGAGAAATTTTAGGGATGCATAGGCAAGGACCAGGTAGAATTATTTAATAGAATCTGGGAACAGGGCAAAATGGATGAAAGGTTTGCAGAAGGAGTTGTAGTCCTTATCTTTAAAAAAGGAGAGAGAAAAACTAGTGAATCGATGACCAATTCTGCTGCTAAATGCAGATTATAAAGATCTTTGCAAAAGTGTTAGCTCAAAAAATGAGAGGCAACTTAACAGAACTGATCCATGAGGACCAGATGTGTGCAATACCAGGGAGAAGGATCCCAGATGCATTATGGCTGTAACAGGGTCCCTATTACTTGGGGAAAATCCCAGACAGCTGGGGGAAGACTCCCCACCCACACACAGTCAGCCAATGGGAGACCATCTCCAAGAATAAAAGAAAGGGGAGGCCCTAAAGAAAACGCCTTCAGGCACCAGAAGGAGCAAGGAACGACAAAGTTCCAAAGAAAAGAGGACTTACCAGAGACCTGGATGGACCCTGAGAAGGGATGGATTCCTAAGGTACGCAGCAGACTGGGGGCGGAGGGGATTTCCCTCCCAGGAGCCTGGCTGAATCAGCAATTGGGGAAAAGGAGAAGAGTGGAGATGCCGGGCAGCAGATCCCTGAGGGGAGCATCAGGGCAACGGCCAGAGAGATTACCTTGCTGGTAAACGCAGCAGTGCCGGGAGAGCAGAGGCATCAGGCAGTGGATTCCTGAGGGAAGTGGCAGGCTAACGACCAAAGACTGTCTTACCGGTAAACCTAGCAGTGCCGGGGATTGTGGGGAAAGCGGAGGCATCAGGCGGCAAATCTGCCGGGACTTACTAGCAAAGAGGATCAGATTTCTCAGCGAGGGAAAGAAGCACCACAGGGCTGAAGCCCAGTGAGTTTGGGGAAAACTGGGAACCAGAAACTGATCTTGAGGGGGAGTAGCTTGAAGCTCTCTCATAGTTTATGCGCCTGCAAAGAGTAAAGGACATGGAGAGTGCATGCTGCTAATGAGGTAATTAGCGGTGATAAACAGAGACACGGGTGGGGAGGCCCTTTATTCCCCATCTCCTTTATGGCCCAAGAGTAAAGGAGCGGAGATCGTGCCTAATTACCCCGTGCGGGGGGGAGGAGAAAGCCGGGGACGTCCTCTATGTGATTAGGCGGTGCAGAACCAAAGCTGCCAGACGTGCGGGCTACTAACTAAGCAAGTAACCCTGCGGGACACCAGCCAACACTTACCTGGAAGATCCTGCAGCCGGAGATCCCCTCTTGAGCCCCAGGGTGATCCTCGGAGTACTTTGAAATTGTTGTCGCCTCCAACCCGGGCCACTGTAAGGGAAAAGATTTAAAAAAAATAAAGAAGAAGAAATAAAATACCTAGAATAACATAGCAGGTCAGGAATGGTCATTCTGCGGGTACCAATTAACATCTCGTCAATCTCTTTCCTCTCCTCATAAGATCTGAGTCATGGCAGACAAGAACCAGAGGAACAGGCAGTACCCTGCTAACCCAATAACAAAGATTAATAGGGGATATGCTGATAGATATGCAAGAGAGAAGGTAACATGGTGGTTATAAATACAGATTTTGAAAAAGCATATGACCCAGTAGAGCATGGATTCATGCTTGCAGTCCTGAGAAAAATGGGATTCCCAAAGAGGATGATCCGGGCAAGACCGTTGCTGTATGAGATGGCCGAGAGCCAGATATTGATAAATGGCTACTTGAGCCAGGACTTTGAGATATGATCTGCCCGTTATCCACAGAGCTTTTCATATGTGTCATGGTACCATTGGCCCAAAAAATAAGAAGAGACAAGCTACTTACAGGGGTGAAAATCCCTGATGGAGAAGAAATTAAGTGTATGCTATATATGGACAACATCACAGTAATAGGACAAGACAAACTGTCAACTGATAAGAGTACTGAAACATGCTACAGACTATGGCGAAGTGGCAGGGGCAAAAATTAATAAAAAGAGCACAGTAATGGGAATAGGGAACTAGGAAGGGCTGGAAAACTTTGGTTTGCAGCTACAAACTGAAGGAACGAAGATCCTGGGCTTACAGATGGACATGAAAGGGAAAGGTGATGAGGCGTGGAAAAAGATAATCACCAGGGTACAGCAGATAACAGGCCTCTGGAGAAAGAATGCTGTCTAAACAAGGCAAAGTAGAACTGATAAAGACAGTATTATTATGAGTGATTCTCCATGTAGGAATTGTTTCCTCCAACATGGCAACAAACACGAAGGACACAAAGAGAACTGTGCACCTTTTTCTGGGGCAGCAAAAGGGAGTGTGAATGGCAAGGCGAGAGATATGCAAGGGAAAACAGGTAGGAGGATAGGGAATGCAAAACGTAGAGTTGTTTGTTTATACAAAATTCGTCAGCAGAATGTGGATGGTGGAGGTAAAGGGAAAAGGGAAAATAGAGGGCTTTTGGTGATACTTAGCTGGAGAAGCCTTGAGGACATAGGAAAGAGGGAAGGAAGGATGGAAAATGCCTTAGGCTTGGAACCCCTACCCCCTCCTCCCAGCCCACTATGCAAGAGAGGAGAAGTTCATAGTGCAATATGCATTGTTAGAAAGGAGTCTGAAGAAATGGGAAAATAGTAAAAACCTTGAAAGGAATATAAAGGACAGAAGCAGAATAACAGAAGTGGAGAACCTGACCGAGAGTCAGTCAGCCAAAGTGTGGAGGGAGATGTGGGAAGCACAGGCAAAGAGGGAACATGTAGAAATTGCATGGATGGTGGTGAGGAATATATTACTGGTAAGGGAGAGGTTGTGCAAATGGGGATTACACAGAACAGAAGAATGCCCGAAGGAAAACTGCAAAAACATAGAGTCAATTTACCACGTTTTGGGAGTACTGGTATGCAGAGAAGGTGTGAAAGAGGAAAGAGGGTGGGGAGGTTTACGAAGCGAACCCAATAGAGTAATATATACAAGATGGCAGTATACAGAGAGCAAATGAACCAGCAAATGAGACTGTTGATAATGTGCATGAGAGTGGCCATCTGGAAGATGGGGACCCTGTTGTGCACAAGGGACTGTTCTTCACACCACAAGAATGTGTGCAGCTAGCCATGCAAGAACTGCAAATGTATACTGATAAGAGATAAAGAGGAGCTGGGATCAACAAGTGCAATGAACAAGTGGAGATTAAAAGATCGGGGAATGCTCTTCTGGGAAAATTCTGGGTGGGGAGAGGGAGAGCAGGGAGAATAACGAAATGGGTTGGAAGGAAACTGATGAAAGCATGACAGGTAATGCCATTTGAAGAGACATGGGTGGTAAGGGAAGCTTGTTGTGCAGTGTAACAGGGTGCTGTCTCTGGCAGCAGTTTTAAAGGCCAGTGAGTGAGGCACCCTTCAAATCCTGCTATATTTTCCTCCTCCTCTGGGGACCAGCTTTTCCCCCTTTTCCCTCCTGCCACAACTTGACCACGACTTGGTTCTTAAAGAAGGAGGCTGACCTAAAAGTTCCCAGATGGGCTCTAAGACTCACCACCTAGAGGATAATGAGCTATTGCCTTAAGGGTAAAATGCACACTCCGACCTCCCCTTGACATGCCCCATGCCTCGCAGATGTTTTGTAATTTTCTCCTTATGTTGGGGTCTCAGCCACTGTGGGCTTACCCCCTCTCTCTCTAGCTAGGCCTGTCAGTCAAAACCCACTAAGCAGGGCTTGACTCCAAGGCTCTAGCTCTTTAACCCACTCAGGCTCACAGCCCTCCGTTTCATACTTTCCATGACACCAGGCCAACTGGCCCTTCTACACTGCACCCCTGTGATGCCAGGCTGTTGGGGCCTCAGCCCCCTCTGGCTTTGTCCCTCTTTCTGTAGTTAGAGCTGTTCACCTAAGTCCACCCCCTAGGACCTGACTTCAAGGCTTCTGTCTTCCCTTCAAGCAACTCTGGGCTCATGGCCCTAGTGCTGCACCCCTAGTGCACAGGGCTTCTTGAGCCCTCTATTACGGCACTCTGTGGAGCTAATGAAGTCTCCTCCTCCCCTACAGCCTCAGCCACAAACCACCAGCTTTAACATTAAACATAAACAATAGGCCCCTGTGGCCATATAAAGAAAATAAAGATAGGAGAGGCAAACTTCTCACGTACATGCAATTGGGCTTCTGTCTCCTAGCTTGTTGTGTTCTTCCTGAGGAGGCTGCCACAGCTTCTCCATAGTCATCAGGAGTCCCCCTCTCTACCACCCCCTGGCCTTCTCCACCTGAGGGTTATATGGTTCTAGCTGACCAGCCAGCAGGGCTCAATCCTTAACCCCTGCTTGACTGGATGACTGCACCTAGAAAGTTCTGGATTTAAAGGGCTGATAACAGGGCTAGGGTTCCCTGTTACAGGCAGTTACATGAGAACTGGTATAGAAATGTTAATATGATCTGAAATAAAAGGCAATGTTGATTATTTTAAAATGGATAAATTGGGAGGGAGGATGTATCTTGTTGATGCTGCAAGTAGACAAGAGGCAAATGATGCCAGAGGATAAGAACCACGTAGATGAATGTGGATGTGGGCAGTGGGGTCCTTGGACCCACCCTGTTCAACATCTTCATCAGTGACTTGGATGAGGGGGTGAAAAGCACTCTGTTCAAATTTGCTGACAACACTAAGATGTGGGGGGAAGTGGGCACGCTAGAACGGAGGAATAGGCTGCAATTGGACCTACACAGGTTACAGGTGTGGGCAGATGAGAACAGGATGGGTTTCAACACTGGCAAGTGCAAGGTGCTGCACCTGAGGATGAAGAACCAGCAGCATACCTACAGGCTGGGGAACTCCCTTCTTGTCAGTGCAGGTCAGAAAAGGATCTTGGAGTCATTATTGATGCCAAAATGAACGTGGGCTGACAGTGTGGGGACGCAGTCAGGAAGGCCAACCACACCTTGTCATGCATCCACAGATGCATCTCAAGCAGGTCCAAGGAGGTGATCCTCCCCCTCTATGCGGCACTGGTCAGACCACAGTTGGAGTACTGCATCCAGTTCTGGGCGCCGCACTTTAGGAGGGATGTGGACAACATGGAGAGGGTTCAGAGGAGAGCCACCCGCATGATCAGGGGGCAGCAGGGCAGACCATATGAGGAGAGGCTGAGGGACCTGAACCTGTTCAGCCTCCACAAGAGAAGGCTGAGGGGGGATCTAGTGGCCTGTTACAAACTAGTCAGAGGGGACCAGCAGGTATTGGGGGAGTCCCTGTTCCCCTGATCACTACCAGGAGTGACTAGAAATAACAGTCACAAGCTGACAGAGGGTAGATTCAGACTAGACATCAGAAGGCATTACTTCACAGTCAGGGCAGCTAGGATCTGGAACCAACTTCCAAGAGAAGTGGTGCTGGCTCCTACCCTGGGGGTCTTTAAGAGGAGGTTAGATGAACACCTTGCTGGGATTGTTTGACCCCAGTGCTTTTTCCTGCCAGGGCAGGGGGTCAGACTTGATGATCTGCTCAGGTCCCTTCTGACCCTACCAACTATGAAACTATGAATGAAACGGTAGATGTCAAAGGATGTAAAAGAGGAGATTCTATGTTAGTTTGGGGAATGTTTTGTGGAAAGTGATGTAAACTATTTTGCTTTTAATGTAGGGAGAGGAAGATTTTCATTTTAATGGGAAAAAAATCTGAGCTCTTCATTGTATGTAAATCTTTTGCCTTTCCACACCCCACATCCACACACACCTCCATCCCCCACAAACCCCCACAAACCCCGTACCCAGCCCTTCATGCCCCCCAGCCCCTCCACACTCCACTACAATATACAAGAGTAAGGCTTCATTTTGAGCTATTATGCAATCACCTCTGTATACATCCTCCCCCCCACACACACAAATCAAGACAAAAATATTTTTTCAAATAAAATTAAAATGTTATTATCAATTGTTGATTTTTAGTATATAATTTGGGGGTTTTTTTCTATTTCCAGGATTACAAACTTCCTTCCCAAAATGAGTACTTCTGGGGGCAAGGGGAGGGACTTCTGGTGGCAAAGGTCAGGGGTTTGGGGGCAGGACTTCCAGTCCCAAGATGGCAGCCAGAGGGCAGGGCACCTGTCAAGGGGCGGGGCTACCCTTGCAGCCCTGGACAGCTTGCCAAAACTCATTAAGCGCCCCTCCACCCAAAATAATTGCCCGCCCCTGCTTTAGAATGATATGGTGTAGTAGAGGGTGCAGACCTGTCTAATTCACTGCAGACAGGACACTTTACAAGAGTCTACTACAGTCTCCCAATGGTAGCATCTCAGCTACATGCCTACTTTATGGAAATGGGAGATTCCTCCTTAGCTTGCTCCTTTGGCCTGTTGGCTAAGGGCACATGAGGCTGGGGAGTATTTAAACCACAAAACCTCTGAGCTTGGACCTGCCATGGATTTGGGAATATCTGAAGCCCAAGGCTGAAGAATCTGGGACAGAAGATACTTGCTGGTGGTAGCGCCACAGATTTGAACAATTGAGCTCTGCTCACTTGCTAGAATTTGGAACTGGTTTGGCTGATTTGGCCTGAGACACAAAATTAAAAAAATAGGAAGAAAGGAAGAAAAGGGGCAGCATCTGAACTCCAAGGCTTCCTGTTCAGGGGCTTGCAAATTGCTGTCAAAACAAAAGGTTCCCATTAGCAAGTTTACCCAATGTGGGTCATATGTTTTATAGTCATGCTCAGTTTTGGTTGTATTTAGTTAACTGCATAGCTGGTTTCCATTGCAGAGCACATGATGCTTTTGGTAGCAGTTTAATGGTAGACAATGCATTTAGTGAGATTTCCTTATATGCAATTATAAGATGAGGCTTTCCCTCCCCCATGTCAACTGGGGAAAAGAAACCCATTGTCTTAGAACTGAGTAAATGAAGTAACTTTCGTTTCTTATGTGTACTTTCAACGCATATGTCACATTTTAGAATTAATTTGAGCATATTTATTCAGGGAATAGCAAAGGCATCTTGACAGACAGGTGGCAGTCTGCTGCATTTCAAGATCCTTCAGGAAAACACAAAGATGCTAGAGCATCTCAGTGGAACAGGCCCAGGCCTAATAAGATTTTTTTTGTTAAATGTGGGCAGAACCACATATTTTTCTCTGTGCTTCTTCATTGAAAACATTTTTGTTGAAACTTAAAGAAAGCTCAGTATGAGTCAAAACACTTGGCCTATGAAACTTCCACCCAAATGATGGTAGACTGGTGAAATTACAAAATGCTGAAAATGTCCTATAATAGGAAGCATCGGTTGCCTTTAACTGATCATTTTCAGATAGTAACTAATGTTAATCTGTGAATCTGTGAAGTGGGTAATTGCTCAGCTTTTGAGGGCTTTGTACACTGTTATAGTTATACTACTAGATATAACTATATGGCGCAATTTCCTGCATGGACCCTAGTACTATAGCAGCGCAACTTCATTCCAGTATAATATCCAGTGTGGACAAGCCAGTGTTTGAGATTGGGGGAATCAGTCAATACCCAAGTTTCCCAAACCTGATTTCTTCAAAGTAGGAGAGGAAGAAAGGGTCAAAAATGGATACTGGAGCAGAAGTTCTAAAGTCTTTTTTACTAGCTGAAGCTAAATCCCCAGAACATTATCCTGGAAAGCCCAGAAAAATGGGGGAACGTATACCATAGAAATGCTGCTTGTTAGTGTGGATTTAGGTTCAGTTCTTGGAGATTAATGTTTTCTGGAGCATTACAGCATGTGGGATGAAATAAGTACCTAATAGTTTCCATAGTAAGCCCCTGTTTTCACTTGCTTGTTCCCTTCTGAAACATATTTTTGGACTGAAATTCTCCAATTCTCTCTGATGATGAATTTATGTGGAAAATTTGAGCAAAAATTGTTCAATTGATTTTTGGTATGCTTGCCAAAGGAGCCTTATAGTACTTGCTTCCAACCCACAAGGGTCCTGGATATTGGACCTTAAAATTGCAGCATTAATATACAGGAGAGAAATGCTGTTATGTTGCTTTTTCAAATTCATTAGTTGCTATTGTTCTCTTTCTCTCTTGAAGGCTATACTGTCAGACTTCTGGCACAAAGACCTGCTCTAGAGGCAGAAGGATATACAAATATAGGGTTTATAGTTTGGTTTTTTTTAACTATCTACAGTGTTTCCAAAATAATTTAATTTTTTTATAATATGTGGCCTATCCAGGACACGTGATCTGTAAGCTTTATTAGCAATTGTTTGGATTAGTCAGTTTTGGTCCTGCAATACACTATAATATACACTATATCATTATAACTATTGTTATACCCTATTCAAGTTCATTAAAACTCCTGCAGAGAGAACAAGAACCTTTGTATTATGGGCTATGTTGCTCATTGTGGCAATGCCATAATCTGCCAGCTCCTCTCTAGGTACTCAGGTGGGGATGGTCTTTCCTTGCCCACCCTCCTTCCCACCCAGGAGCTCACAGTCCAAAGGCTCTTCCATGACATGCTCCAGATCCAACCTATTGATCTTTTTCTAGGTAACATCTCATTGGAATGCAACACCACAGTTAAGAAATAGTGCTCTTCAAAGCTGAGAAACGCCAGGAAGGAAAGGCCCACTCATGTACACATTGAAGTCAACTGAAGTTTAGCCTTTGGCTGCATTGGAAGCATGATCCATCCCTAAAGCTGAATGCTTTTTAGTCCATTCACCTTGCAACTGAGGCTTTCAAACACAACCTCACCTTGCACTGTGTAGTTAGTCCCTGAATCCACAAATGCTTAAGTATGTGCTCCACTGTGGCAGGGCACTGCAAATGCCTGCCACTTTAAGGGCCTGGAGTTGGCAGCCACCAGGTGCCTGATGAGGGCAGCCATTTTTGGAATTAGGGGCTGCCCATATAAGCAGGGCAGTTCGGCTGCAGGAGGCAGGTAACAGCATTGCCTGGGTGGAGGGCTGTTGATATCATCTGGAGGTAAGGGAGGAGCTGTAGGAGATGGTAAGGAGGCTCCTGGTCCTGGGCACGACCTAAAACTGCACCCTGCTGGAAGTGGGTGGCCTGGTGGGGCTCCCAGTGATGCGGAATGCCAGGCCAGTTACCACCCCGGTGAAAGGCAGGTTGGGGTACCTTAACTCCTAGCCCCCACCACCGGGTGGGTAACCCTGTTGTGTGTAGGGCCCAGAGGGCAGACCCCAGGAAGGAAGTTGGGGCTACAGACTCAGACCTGATCGAGAGAGTACCCTCAACTGGCCCATGCTGGGGCCAGCACCAGGATGGTAAAAAGGGCCAGGGGCCCACCGTGGGGGACGCCCAAGAGCCAGGGGTCTGGGGTCCCGACTGGCCGGGAGGTGGGCCAGGGCTGGCAGCCAAAGGTCCCGGGGGGACCACACCCGAGAGGGGAAAATAGTTTCAGGGAGCTAGATAGCCGAATGAAGGTGGGGTAGGCCACCTGAATGGAGGGGTCCTGATAGAAGGATTCTGGGGCCCAGTGTGGGGCTGATGATGATAAGAACACCTAGATGCCATCTGTGAGGCTTGGGCTGCGGTTTAGGGGAGGAATGGAGCCGCAGATAGCACCCCCTGGCATCAGGGCAGTAAATGGGCAGCCTCCTGCTTAATTGACATCTATTAATTTACTAATTAACATCAAGGCGTTGCGGGCGAGAATGCGGGCAGGTGGCCCAGGAACAGGTGGGCAGGCCACAGTTAGATTGGCCCCGAACTGGCCCCCTGTTACATCTACCTTAGGTCTGTGAGTAGCCCCTTGACTTCAGCTGCCAGTATCTTTGTTCACCCAAACAGTGACAGGGACAAACAAGTCTCCTGCAGACACACACAGTCAAAGAGCAAGCTGCTGAAACCAGCAAATATTGTATGGATCAATAAATTAATTGACAAATGATATAGCTGTATACAGAATGGAGTTTCTTCTGCTGCTGTCATGCAAATATCTGTAGGTAAATGTGGGGGCCAAGATTTTGAAATATAGCGGTTCTTAAAATTCAGTTCTGAAATCAACAGGTAGATATGTAAAGGAGTGGTCTGAGTTTTTTTCAATAGCCTTGAGAATTCCGCAGCTACCATGAAAATCAGCAGGAGATGCTCAATACTTTACAAGATAGGATTGCTTGTACAGGAACTTAACTTTACTCTAGTTTCATAGTTTCTAGGGTCAGAAGGGACCTGAAAAGATCATCAAGTCTGACCCCCTGCCCTGGGCAGGAATGAGTGCTGGTATCATAATATCCCAGCCAGATATCTATCCAACCTTCTTTTGAAGACCCCCAAGGTGGGGAAGAGCACCACCTCCCTTGGGAGCCCATTCCAGAGCCTGGCAGCCCTAACCCTAAAGTAATGCCTCCTGATATAGATTCATAGATTCATAGATGTTAGGGTCGGAAGGGACCTCAATAGATCATCGAGTCCGACCCCCTGCATAGGCAGGAAAGAGTGCTGGGTCTAGATGACCCCAGCTAGATGCCTATCTAACCTCCTCTTGAAGACCCCCAGGGTAGGGGAGAGCACCACCTCCCTTGGGAGCCCATTCCAGATTTTGGCCACTCTAACTGTGAAGAAGTTCATCCTAATGTCCAATCTAGATCTGCTCTCTGCTAGCTTATGGCCATTATTTCTTGTAACTCTCAGGGGCGCCTTGGTGAGCAGAGCCTCACCAATTCCCTTCTGTGCCCCCATGATGAATTTATAGGCAGCCATAAGGTCGCCTCTCAACCTTCTCTTGTTAGATCTCATTCTATGTCTTTTTGAAGCAGGGACTGTCTCTTGCTGTGATTCTCATCCCTGACTGATGAATTCTGTTACAAAGAATGACCATGTAAATTCTTATCCTCAGTGTTTCATGAATGAACCCTTTTCCTTGCTGAACAACTGCGAGTGACCTCTTATGGTAGCAATCTGAGGAAAATGCCTATATGGTACATGCCCTGCTGTATACCACAGTACACTAGATGGCAGTATGAAATTCTCCATTCATGCCTGTTCAGATTGAATATTTGAAAGCCACTCAGACACCTCTTCCCCTTGCTTACCAAAATATTTCACACCTACTAACTCCACAGCAAATAGCAGCTGGCTGGTAAGCCTGTGCCTACCTCAGCAGCCCAAATGCAAAATCTCTGGTAGAGAGAGTCCTTATATGTGGGGGCCTTATATATCACCCATGTGTTCTGAGTTGGTAACTGACAGTGTTAATTAAAGTGTGATGTTTAATTAACAGATTAAAATGTAATTGCATGTCCCCCTTCTGCCCTTGTCACTGGGCTCCTCAGATCAGATTCATGCTCTGCTGAAGCCCAAGGTTTTAAAATAACTGGATGACCTTACAGCAAGCTTCACAGGGTGGGGTGATTTCTAGTCCCACTTTGGTGCATGGTCATGATGTTCAAAAGGTCCCAAGGGTATTTGAATAACAGTGTTCCTAGTTTGAAGCACATTAAAGGACCTGTTTTTGGGGTTGCACTCAGTGTCCACTCTGACTTACAAAAGTCTCAGTTTGAGCCCTTAAATGGAGGCATCTGAAAATCACTAGCTACTTTTGAAAATCTTGCTTTTAGGAGTCTCCTACTGCTCCCAGCCCATGGACTGAGTCAGTCGGCTCAGAAAGTGCTGAAAGGCACAAATTCAGTTTCTGCTGATAACCCAAGTGAGTTCATATTAGAGATGTAAAATTTCTAGAAATTTAGAAGCCATGGAAAAAAAAGTGGGTTTTTTTTTTCCTTTTTTTCCAGAAAAAACCTCAGAAGTTTTTGGGGAAACTTAAATATATGCAATACTTCTTTTCTTAGCACCCTTTACAGATCTAAATTCACTTTGCTAGTTTAAGTACATCAAATGTACTATGTCTAACTTGGTTTGCTCATAAAATTATCATGTTTGGTATATTTATTAAATTTAAAAGTATAGTTTATTCAGACAATAATTACAAATTTACTAATAGAATTTACTTTAAAATGTTTTTGATTTTTTTTGTTATAAATGGAGCTACAAGTTGCTGAACTCTAAGGAACCTAGCATCTCTTAGTTTTTGCCATTTTATGAGAAGCAGGCAAAAATTAAAGTTGAAAATAGAAGAAATCATCAACATTATAGTAAAACAAAGAAACTTATTATGAATTCTGGACTTAGAATCCTCCACAGAAAAAACCCAAGACTCACTGAATACAAATTTTACTACATGAAACTTTGTTTAATCAGTCTAATTTTCTGAGCTATCACTATCAGCAGTTTCTGTTTCTTTTGATTCTTCTGATCCTTCATTTTTAACATCTTCATGGGCTTCTGAAAGCTGAAGGTTTGCCCAGATTGAGACAAGCTTCTGTAGCGGAAAGCCCCCTTTTCCTCTTGCCTGCATTTGCTCTCCCCTCTTTGGATATGTTTCTCTTTTTCTACCTTTTCTTCCTTCCTCTCTCTTTCACTTTAAGATAAAGAATTGTATTTTAAAATTTGTATGTGTGCATTTTGTATCTCCCCTTGTAGTTTGGTATTTTTTATCTATTTGTGTGCCATGGCATTTGTAGCTTATATTTTATACTCCTCACCTTTCAACTTTCAACTAAATGTGTTTTAGTAAGTTATACATTGTAACATTGTTAACAAAGGCAGGAATCAAACTGCCCTTCCCTGTATCAGGCTGGCCTCTGAAAGAGTGAGTGAAACAGTGATTGAATGTGTAACATGGAAGCAGGCAGCAATTATCACCTGGAAGCTGAACTCAATAGAAGACAGTGTAACAACCGGGAAATCTCTATACCTCACTGATCAAGGGCTAGAAGCCCTGGCCTGACTTAATCAACACCAGAGACCAACTTTTGGGCTGAATATCTCCAGATCGACCACTCCCAGAGCCCTATTCTAAATTCATCAACGGACTCCCAAACCTGCACGTACATGCGGACGACCCCTGGGGCTGACAGATGCTGTCCAGTAGCCACCGAGGGGGGGAAGTCCCACTAGGGTCAATGACCCCTGGATTGGGCAAACCAGAAAACTGGGGAGTCACCAAAGTCTGCCAGGGACAGATAAAAGGCAATGAAAAGTGATCCTCAGTGGCGCCCTCTTGATCTCCAACTCCACCAGACCTGTCCAGCCAGAAGGACCAGCCGGCGACCCCCTTCTGGAAGATAACACCACACTGAAAGAAGCCTCAATGACAGACTCCAGCGCTTGTAGGATAGGTATACCTGACTCTGTAGCCTGCTACTGTGTGTATGTGTGCATGTGTGTGTGTGGACCAGCCCCAAGGTTTATGATTACAGTGTTTCAATCCACCTAATAAACTAGAATTTTAAGGATCCCGAGTTGGACATTTGTAACTGTTCAACACTTCTACTTTCACATGTTAGTTTATTTCTTGATTTGGTGTGAGTATTTCCAAACATGTACCAGTTTCTTTCACATGCTGCAGAAGATGGAGTAATCTGAAGCAGGCAAGAAGCAAGAAGAGTCAGAGGCTGTGTCATGCAAAGACCTTGCCACCATGTTGCAGGAGGGATATGCTTGGCAGCATCCCAGACTGCATTCCTGGCCCAAATACCTGAACTTGTTCTGTATTCTACAACATTTAAAAGTACCTTTCCAACATCAAGTCCTAACTTTGTAATCCAGTCAAATGTGGTAGCAGTGTTATCATCACTAACATTTCTGACTTTGAATCTTGGATCTAAGAGATTCGCAGCATTATGAACTGATTGGCAACAAAATTCTTCCCGTCTGTTAACAAAGTCTTTCACTTTTCTTTCTTCTGTATTTGTAAGCAGAGATGCACTTAGATTCTCAAAAACAGTTGATTTTATCTGGGCCATTTGGTAAGGAATGTCTGACAAAAGTACACTGTTTGGTTCACATGCAGCAATTGCTGAAGAAATTGGCTTTAGAATCTTCAGGAAGTTCTGCAGCTGGATCCAGAAGACATCCTCATCAAGTACAGTGTTCCTTATACTTCTGGGTACTTTAGGATCCTCAGTTATTACTGTTTCTTGAAGAGATTCTTTGTTTTTTAGTAAACTTTCAAATGAAATCACCACTCCACCCCATCTATTTTTACTACAGAGTTTGAGTGTCACTATTTTATTCTTTGCATTCTTTTCTTCCTGCTTCTTCTTAAAGACTGGAGCTACAATATGAGCAGCTTTTACATATTTTATAACTTCTTTTGCTCTTCTATAGATCTTTTGCAGAGTGTCCAACTGTGTGATGTCATTAAAAAGAAGTTTAACCCATGAGATGCACATCCTCTTGCAGTAATATGTGGATATTTATCCATTATGATCTCCCACGCTGTGTTCATGTTACTTGCATTGTCAGTCAGCAAAGCAAATACTATACCACTCCCGATCCTCTGTAGGACTTCACATATTTTACTACTGATATACTCTGCAGTATACCTGTTCTCTCCTGTTTCAATGCTTCTGTAAAAAACTGGTTGAGGTGTTGTTACCACAAAGTCATAGGCAACGTGTAGGTGGGACATGGGGGGGTGGGGCATGTGTCCTGCCCCCCCCCCCCGCCCACCCCGAGATTGGCTCTTGCCAGCCACGGAGTGGGGAGCACCAGCCAGTGCCCCCCATGGGAAGGAGCAGCGGCACTTCTGGTTTTGCTGGTGGCATTTCCGGGGTTGGTGATTGGCTGCGGATGGACCGCCCCACTCCTGCCCCCCACTGGAGTCAGGAGGCACCAGTCGCCCATGCACAAAGTTTTATCCCTTCTCCCCACACATTTGTCCATCCATCTGTAAGCACTGCAAGACACGGTGCTTCGTTGATTTTTTTCCGTGCACAGATCGCATTACACATTCATATTCTGACTCTAAAACAGATTTGCTCAAAGAATGTCTGCTAGACAAATGGTATGATGGTCTTAGTAATTTAAAAGTTTCCTGCGAGTATGCATATTCAGTTATTAACAATGGCGTCCCAGAAGAATATATTGCTCTTGCAAGAGCTTAGTCAATTTTTTCCTGATTTTCATGTGTCATCTTGTCTACAAATTAAGCTATTGAGAGTCTTTTGTATACATTTGGTTGCAATATTTGGTTACTTGAGGATGTTGATTGGGGAACCCTTTCTGATGCTGATGTTATAGAAGAAGCAGCAGCAGCAGCAGCAGGAGGAGGACTTCTGGATCAAGAACATTGGAAAGAGCTACTTGCACTTTCATCAACATGATCTACGTCCTCCTCACTTACACCCATGAAGGATTTTTTAATGCCTTCAGGACACTTCTTACATACAAGCATGAGTTTGGTCATCCTACTAGCATTTGGAAATGCATATTTTATTTGACAGTATTTGCAAATCACATTTTTTTTTCTCAGAATAACTTGTAGTGTGGAAATGCTTCCATATGCTTGAAGTTGGTCATGCCATTTTGCTGAGGGAGAAAAAAGAAAAATGTAATTTGGAGGCTAGCTTGCATATATACCTACAGACTGGGAAGTGGCTTTCTAAGCAGCACAGCAGCAGAAAGGGATCTCGGAGTCATAGTCAACTGCAAAATGAACATGAGTCATCAATGTAATGAAGTGATAAGTAAACCCAACTGCACTCTTTCATGCATTAGAAGGTGCATCATGAACAGGTCTAAGAAGGCGATACATTCCCTCTATTCAGCATTGGTAAGACTGCAGCTGGAGTACTGCATCCAGTTCTGGGCACCGCACTTCGAGGGATGTGGATAACCTTGAGAGGGTCCAGAGGAGGGCTACTCATATGGTTAAGGGCCTGCAGGTAAGATCCTACGAGGAGAGATTGAGGGTCTCTTCAGCCTCAGCAAAAGAAGGCTGAGAGGGGATCTTGTGGCCTTCTACAAATTGGAGGTGGGGGGCAGCAAGGAATAGGGGACACTCTGTTTACCAGGGCACCCCTTGGGTTTACTAGGAACAACGGCCATAAACTGACAGAGAGCAGATTTAAATTAGACATTAGGAAAAAAATCTTTATGGTGAGAGTTGCCAAAATCTGGAATGGGCTTCCAACGGAGGTGGTGCTTTACCCTACCTTGGAGGTCTTTAAGAGGAGGGTAGATAAGCACCTGGCTGGGGTCATATGACCCCAGTGCTCTTTCCTGCCCAGGGCAGAGGGTCGGACTCAATGATCTAATGAGGTCCCTTCTGACCCTAAAAATCTATGAAATCTATCTATAAACACTAAGCTACAGCATGTACAAATTTAGTAATGGATGGAGGAGAGGCCTCCTCCAAGTTAACTGTGAACAACTTCCCTGCCCTGAAGGCTTCACCTCACTGCTAAGGTTGAGTGATTTGTCACAAAACATCAGATTAGTAGGAATTCAATTATGAATTACACAGATTATGAAAATATACTAATGCAGCTAAAATATAGTTTAATATACTGAATTCAGAGAAACTTAAACTCTTACCTTTCAATAAAGAAGTATACTTTCTTTCAGCTCCTTCATGCTGCTTCTGTACTTCTGTGGATCTCAAGGTCACAGGGCCAGGAGGAGGCAGGTTCCTTTCAACTCCAAAACCTTTAGATTTCCTCTGTCTCCTCTCCTGAGGCTTTTGCGCAAGCAGGGCAATAAACTCCTTGTGTCTAATCTCTACAGGAATGAATGGATGCTGCTGCCAGTGTCCACTCCCAGTACCTTTGAGGCCTAGTCAGGAGGACAGGAGCAGATCCACCAACCTCTAGATCAAAAGTCAACAATAGAGGAAGTCCACAAGCTACGAAGGCACTGACTCCTTCTTACTTCTCTTGTGAAAATGGCAGTGCCCCCTGGGGGCAGAAATGCATCTTGCTCTTGCATTTGAGAGTTGTAGTGTACTGTTTGTCCTTGGTGTACAGGAATTTTAATGATCTGATACTGTGATAGTCTTATATAAAAGTCTTCCTATTACATAGTTATTAGAAAACATTTTGGGGGGAGCAAAGGGTAGCAATATATGAATACCTTGTCTTAAACATTTTATTCACTATTCTAAAAGAAAATATTTCATTTTTTTTAATTTTTCCAAAAATTTTCAATTTGTCCAATTTTTTGGAAAAAGACAAAAAAAAGTCTGCAGAAAAAATGGGAAAAAATGTTTACTTCTGAATTTTTCTGTTTTTTTTTTTTCCCCAGGGCCTAGTTCAGATATAAACAGCAATAAAATGGAAATCTGGTTCTTTCATTCTAAGGACTCTCCCAGTGAAGCATATCAAATTCACCTCTCTCTCTATTATCTTGGGCTGTTAGTATTATATTCAAGGGTGTCTACACAGTGACTGCAGAGTAGGTCAGAGACCCCTGAGGTAGTTTTAAAGAAGCTGGCTCTGGTATTGGGAGCTGTTTGGCTGAGCTCAGCAAAGGCTTTTCAGTGCACCCGGCTTCTCAGATTGACTGCAGACCATATTTGGCTGCCACAGCTACACTGCTCCAGACATAGAAGTGGCTGCAAGGTTAGGGCTAGTGCCTGAGCTAAGTATATTTTTCAAGAAAACTTCTTATTTTGCAGGAGCCCTGGAGGAAACTTGGCCCCATGTCCTCCATACCTGCACCTGAGTTCTACTAATACAGCTGCTCAAAAGAAGGTGCGCTGGAAACTTTCAAATGCTTGTGGTGATTACAAATTTCCCATTAAAAATTGTATTTTTCTCTTAAAAATAAAACCTGAAAAATGAGAAATTAAAAAAAAAATCAGACAACATTTTTGTTTGTTATAAAGGAACTCATTATAAAAGGGCTATTTTCTTTATTGGAAACAGTAAAGAAAGCTGGGGTTCTGGGCTTTTTAGAAAAACAAGGAAAATTTCTCTGGAAGTGTTCATTTGGGTCAAAAAGAATCAGAACTCATGGTAGAAGTGAAATCTTTTATCAAACTACCAGATTTTTGCAAAAAAAAGTTTTTGCAAAAAATTTACTTGGTTTAATAAAAGATATCACCTCTACCACAAGTTCTAATTCCTTTCACCTCTAGATCAATATGGCTACAACCTGGGTACCTGACAGTTTGGGTCAAAAAGCCATTTCTCACAGAAAAAGTGGTTTGACAAAGAAGCTTGATTTCTTCCAACCCTCATCAACAATGGCCCAGAAAATCTGAAGCCATTGTCAGAAAATAAGCTGCTGTCCTTTCCCAGTATAGTGTGTGTGGTAGGGGCTAGATTCTGAGCAGATAGGAGTCACTTCTCATGTATCACTAATAACTGCTAATATTATTACAATGAGCTAGAGGTGCCTGCTGTAGAAAAAGAGAGCCACTCACCACAATCTGCATTTCTATGCATTTGTAATATAGGTCTTGCCTTGACTGAATGCTCACCTATATTGCCTTCCTGGTTTCCTTTTTCATTTATCATGAATAAAGTAGCTACCATGGCTTTTCTTGCTTCCAAGATAAGTAGGTTGAAATGAGGAGAAAGAATAAAGAAAGGGCATATACAGTGCTTTACCCATGTTAGGAACTGCAACCTAGTTTGTAACTAAGAGGATGTGTATAATGGCATTTGATCCTTCTATGCCCTTGTTGCATTCCTCTTCTCCATCCTTCTCTCCTTGTCTTTCAAAACTGTGTGTTCTGTTGTGTTTAGAAAAAGCCTGCCACACTGGCACTAAACCATCATAGTGATATTATGGACAACTTAAATGTAACTGAAATTGCAAATGTACTCACCCCACTTCATTACGGCTAGGGACAGACATTACACATAAGCCGGTTTAAGTGATCAGAAACTGGTTTAAACCTGTAACAGAACAGACATTCAGTGTACATAAACCCATTTGAAAATGGCTGAAACTGGTTTAAGATAAACCTGGTTGAATGTAGACTTAACTTATTTGGGTCAAACTGGTTTATGGAATGTCTGTCCCAGACCCCTTCTTGGTTTAAGTTAAATCAGAGTCCCCCAGTAACCTGGCTTGCTCTCTGGGCTGGGCTGGGCTCTCTGCTCCAGAGACGTGGGCTGGCCCCTCCCCTCTGCTCCCTCACTGGAGCTCCGGCAGAGACTTGCAGGCATAGCAGCACCTGCCTGGATTCCCCTACCCCATCTCCCACCCCATCTCTGCTTGCTGCTCAAGCAGGGATCCCTCCCTCCTTTCTCTTACAGCACAGACCATAGCCAAGATGTGGTATGGTAGCTAATGCTGAGAGATATCTGTATAAGGTAGACAGGGCAGTGTTGGCTTAGGACTTTTTGAAGTTAATCAACATGTCCCTCCTTAGAATGTTCCCCTCCTTGGAAAAAGTTGTTTAAGACAAGCTTGAACTAATGAGTGAGGCTTTGTTTTCTGATGGGGAGCTAAATGCTGATAACAGAGCTGATAAATGCTTTGTTATCAAGGGAGGGGGGACATCTCCCTAGTCACAGCATCCTGCTGGGGGCTGGCCATGCCCCTCTCAGCTCAGTACAGTGGAAGGGAAGGGAGGGCTGCTGTAGTGCCCCTCCCAGCTTCTAGCCTGGATGTCTCCACGGTTACAAACTGATTTAGCCTAGGCAGGTTAGACTAATCTGCAAAGATTGAATCAATTCAGGCTCAGGCTTTTTGAATGTCTGTCCGTAGCCGAAAAAGATTGTTAGAGGTCATTAATATCTTTCAGTAAACAATTAGACTGTTCTCAGTGATGACAGATGACAGAAGAAGGAGCAATGGTCTCAAGTTGCAACAAGTGAAGTTTAGGTTAGATTAGGATAAACTTGCTTGTGAGGAAGGTAGTAAAGCACTGGAACAGACTATCCAGAGAGGTTATGGAATATCCATCATTGGAGGTTTTTAAAGACCTGGTTAGACAAAGCCCTGGCTGTGATAATATAGTTGGGAATGGTCCTGTTTTGAGCAGGGGGTTGGACTAGATGACCTCCTGAGGTCCCTTCCAACCCTACTTTTCTGTTTCTATTATTCTAATAGTGGCCTTCACTGTAAACTGAGGCACATGTTATCACCTGAAACAAAATCCACTTGCTCATTTGAACTATGTGAGTAGAGGGGTTAGCTGAGTACTGTTTTGAGTGTAGCTGTGACTAAGAGGAAAAAGAGCAGAACAGCTAAAAAACCCAGCATCATAAAAAGGAGGACACAGTGTGAACAAATAATGTAAGCATCCTACAGTGAAATACTTCTGCTGAATGTTATTTGAAGAGGTTTAGGAATGTGAGCAAAGATGCTGACTTTGTCACTGGCATCTCCACCCAGATGGAGCCACCTGCATTAACTTGATTTTTTAGGCTAACCACTTGGGTCAAATGCTATCAGGAGTATGATTCAGCTTTCATGATGGGAAATTGTGTACCAAATGGAACACAGAATGGGTGGGAAATTGAAGATAATGAGCAGGAGATAAAAGAAGACCTAAAACAGCTGGACATTTTGCAAAATGAATGAAAACGTGAACTAAGACAAGTGCTGGAGGCTCCGCAAAAAGACATAAAGTAGCACATGGAGATTCTCAAGAGAGATCTGAGATCTACTTGTAGGTAGAGATCAAATCTTTGCTGGGCGCAGCAAGTGCAACATTACCAAAATGTCTGGGAAACAAGCTGAAAAATACCCTGATTGAAATGATGAGATGCCTTGAACAAGTGATCTGCAACTTGACTGCCATAGGTGAGGTTCCCCCAGGAAACTGGGAAAGTTTTGGTTAGTTTGGAACTTGCTAACAGAGAGAAACTACAGCAAGGACTTAAGGAGCTGAAAATGTGCTGTGAGAAAAGTTACCAGGCATGTAGAATTGGGCCAGCCAAATAACTTTTCACAATAACACAGCCATAGAAGTCCAGTGGAAAGAGATGGTATTGTCACAGCTCACATGATATAAAAGCCCACTATCCTTGAGGGAAAAATCTCTGCAAAGCTTATATTTTTCAAGTCAACATCACAGCTCAGATTAATAACTGGGAAGATGGACATAAAAAGAGGCTTCTACCAGCCAACAGTTAAGTCAATCAGCCACAGAACTCTAATCACTCCTGGCAGAGTGCATAAGAAGAGATGAAGGAATAGTGAGGAAGGTGAAAGCCAATCACCAGGAGTCATACAGGCACAGCTCTGCATCTACTATGCGTGATGGTTTATGATGATTTGAATGATTAGAAAAAATGATAAACTCAGTCTGTAAAACAGAAAATTGGTAATAATGCAAAAAATAAGTAATGCTAGTTAGAGATAAATGCCGGCAGTGCTGGTGGAAGAAAAAATGTGTAGACAAAAATTGTTTGTAAATAAAGGCCAGCCAGAACAGAATGTCCCCCTATACACGAAAAGTACCACTTCCTATTTTAGGAGGGAAATCCAACTGAATTGGCAGAGATTTGCAGTACAAGGACCAGCCCTACATTTAAGTGGGTAGATAAACAACTACAAAATCAGAGTCTGGTTATTCAGTGAGCAGTAGATTCTGTAAAGGACCTGGGAATAGACGACTGTCTCAGTCACCATGGATATGAGGCAAGGCACATGAGATTGGAGAAACACCTAAGTAGTAAGGCTGTGCAAAGCTTCGGTCCCTGATTCGATTTGGCTCAATTCAGTGGCTGAATATCCAAATCAAATCAGAAGACCCTTTAATCTCTCCAAATCGAATCGTAACCCTCTGAATCAATTCAGAGAGATTCAGAAAGATTCGGAAATTTGGACAGAGACACAGCTTTAAATGTTTTTTTCTACATACCTCTTAAATGCTGCATATTGGGATGCATGAAGTGTCCCATGGGAGCATGGGGAGCTCCTCAGCATGCTCAGCAGCAGACCCGGAAGTGGACCAGGAGCACTTCTGGTCCACTTCCAGGTCCACCGGGGAGTGCACTGGGGGGCCCTCTCGCACCCCTCCGGCTCAGTGACTGGTGCCTTCTGGGTCTCGGGGCAGGGGAAACTCGGGATCCCCCCACGGCCAATCACTGAATACTTCAGGTCCACTTCCGGGTTCGCTGCCGAGCACGTGGGGGGCCCCCCGCGTTCCTGTGGGATGCTCTATCTACCCCAGCATTTCAGTGTTCACAAGCCACACCTGGTACCTCAAGGTATGTAGAAGAAACATTTAAAGCTGTGTCTATGGCCGAATCTCTGATTCTTTGAATCAGCATCGAATCTTCAGGGACAGTGATCCAAATCAACAAATCAAATCACTCCCTGATTTGGACCAAATCCAAATCGAATAGGGCCTGCTTCATACACCCCTACTAAAGCATGACTGAGGAATGCATACCTACCCAGTAACTAGAAAGGGTTTGACAACTGGATCTCTGAAATTTGAGTAAGGAGTCTAGGTAGCCAAGAAACTAAATGGTTACTAATTCAGAAACCACGAACCATGGACCTAACCAGGAACGACATTTACATGGAGAATTTGTGGAAATTTTCTTCTAAGATGCAGCTCAGGTAAAACAAATGTGATGGGCTAGCTGGCACTGACTTAGCCCAGGGGTTTGGAAAGGCCAAAAGATGATTGAAGGACTTGGGATTCCCTTTCCTCACTAATCTGGTGGTGATTTGGCCCAGGGGTTTTGAAGGGGTAAAAGATGATTGGAGGACTTGGGATTCCCTTTCCTCACCAATCAGGCCCCAGAGACTCACCCTCCATGTCCCCTGATGGCCCCTTGGGTCACCTGGAGGGGGATAAAAGGGGCAGCACAGCTGACTCAGGGAAGAGACCAGTGAGGGACCACAAGGAAGGAGCTTCAAAGAGCTGGCAAGAGCTGGGCCAGCGGGGCGGGAGCAGTTGCCCCAGAAGAGCCTGAAGGAGTGGGACCTGCAGGCAGCAGTTGGATCCTCAGCAGTGCAATGTGTAGCTGGCATGAGAGGCTCCCCGCTGGGCTCCAGGATCGCCTATGAGAGGCTGTGGCCAGCAGGAGAGGCTCCTCAGCTCCAGCAAGGATCCGAGCAGCGACCTGAGAGGTTCTCAGCTCTGCTTCCAGCTCTTCCAATAAGAGGCCAGGCAGTGTGACATGAGGCTGGGGCTCTGGGAAGGTCAAGACCCCTATCAACTTGGAGCAATGCCAGTATTGGTGACTGTGTGGTAGTGTTTCTGCCTACCATGTGGGACTGAGTTCAAGTCCCAGCTGGGGTGATTTGGGGTGAGTAACAAGGAGAAAATCTTCTTGCAGTGGAAAGTGGCCATTGTATTTTCCCCCATTCTCCCCCTGCAGGTACCTAGGCCCTATATTTCCTTGTCATTTGACATTTTTGTATTTTGTGCCTTTTTATATTTTACCAACCAGTATTGTTTGCTCTGCTGTTTGTGTTTTAAATTTTGTTAATCCTGTCTTTTGTCAATGATTGTAAGTGTCTAACCTTTGTTGAATCCTGCCCTCTTGGGGCATTGTAGTGTCCCCTAAACCCCCTGGTTTATGCTTGTTATGTTCCCAGTACTGTTCTTTCATTAAAAGGTATATGGTTAAGGTCCATTGGTGGTCTGGCTCTGCTCTATAGTGGGAGGAGAGTCCCTACATCTCCCACAGCACTGGTGCACCTGCTTTGATCCCTTCAACTGGAGAGAAAGTACCTCTTGGAGTACCACCTGGGTTACACAAATGTTTTGCAGACAGTTGCTTTGCAGTGAACAATTTATCCTGCCTCCAGAGGCAAAAACCATCATAGTAACTACATTGTTTCTAAAGACAAGATGGGGGGTTAAAATCTTTTGAGATCCAAAGTCTCAGGGGCATCTTAGCAATTAATGTTCTTGTGATGTGAATTCGGAAATGTTGCTGACAAGCAGCAAGTAGTGAAATAGGGGACAAGGTTTGCAAAGTGTGAGTAAATGGATCTAATAAATCGTGACAGAAAACTACAAGAAGGAAAAGGCTTAAGAGAGTGAAGGTCAGCTCTTGCCATTTCTGATAGACTTGTTCTGGTCAGTGCTATATATTTAAGTGAGGGTCAGCACATTGGTCTGAGATTTTCTGGTTAGGAATCTGGAGTTGCCCTTCTAATCCAACAAAGCCATGAGTTTTCCAATATTGGTCCAACATGACAGAGAGAGGCTTTCCAACATGGCATTGCTTCTCTCTGCTTGACTGTTAGACATAGATGATATTCAGGTGTGAGGCAAAACAGAGTCAGGATTAAGATCAAAGCTGCCAACTTATCTTGAATTTCTTTTGGGTTCAGTTTTGTTTCAGAAAGAGGCAGTTTATCCCGAGAGAACAGTCAGTGAGATGGAATTTCTCTTGACAAAAAGAAAATAGAGTTTGTACAGAACTAGCCAACTCTCTAGGCACATTCAGATGCTCAGAGCTATGTGCATTTCTGCCACAGCTACGGAAGCTGTACTTGTAAGTTTGCCAACACTGCAAAACCAATGTAATGGCTGGCAGAGAAAGACAAACCATTTTAGTGGCCAGCAGAGTTATGATTTAATGTTTTCAGAGTTGAAAGGGGCTCTTGTGATTGCTTGTGTCTTGGCCCATGTATGTTTCAAAGTCTCTTTCAGACTAGACATAAAGGCTAGTGCTTACAGCTTGGGGACAGTATTGATACAAGAACACAATGGATTTGAAAGGGTGTTGGCTTATTGCAGTCTAAGCTTCCTTGAAATAAATTATTGCACCAACCCAAAGGAATTCCTACCAGTAGTTAAATCTACAGAAGCACTGACCTTTATTTAAGGCAGCTGTATAAAGCAATTAAGCACCCCCAAGAAACAATAGCTGCCTCCATCCACATTAAGCCCCCAAAGAAAAGGCTGCCTGCAAGGTCACTCTGGAATTTGAACTTTGTGGGAGAAGGGGCTTTGCTAAATGCTGTTTTGAGTAAAGGCCTGGGTTGGTATATGGGACAAGACAATAGTGGGGAAGCTGAAAGAAGATGCAGAAAGCCAAAGATATGTTATGAACAAGAGCTTATGTCACACATGCTGCAAGTAGCACAGGCAGCATCTGTGTGTAGCATGTAGCAGATCGGGGAGGAGACAGGCAGGAAAAGGCAGATAGGGCAGAAAGCAGAGCAGCAGATTGAGTAGGGTGCAGAAAAAGGGATTAGAGTGGCATGTAGGGAAGGCACAGGGCTTAATCTGTGGCATGCTTGGCAAAACGTCTAGAGCATGACCTTGAGGAAAGGCTGCTGGGGCTGAATAATGACTGAAAGAGACTTGGGACTATGAGCAAAGACACTGGTTCCTGCTTGTTTTTTTCTGTCTTCAGGGAAATGGGACTCTGTACATCCTTTGTAAACAAACATAGATATCAAGGAAACCCTTGATTCTATCACTATGTCTTCCCTCACTGGAACAACCCTCAAGACTACATTTTTGTATATCTATTCAGATAAAAAGAGATAACAGTAATAATAGTTTTGAGTTAACTAAATATATGGGTCAATATCATCTTAAAAGTAACTGCCAATGGAAGAAAAATGTCTTTCTGCTTCTTATTTTACTTCTGTGTAATTTATAGAATGTATTTATTGCTAGAGGGCGTTTTGAAAGTCTCTTGCCTCTGCTTCTGTGTGCATTAAAAATTTAGGTCTCATTTATTTTGGAACTCTCTAGACCAGAAACCAGCAACTTTTTCAAGCCACCGGCTGGAACAACCCAGCTCCAGTCTGACCTGTGCTGAGTGGCTTCCTCAGGGTGTCAGCAGTAGGAGCCTTTCCCTGTGTCCACATCCAGTCCAGGCACCTGGGAGCTATTCCTGCTGTACCACCACTTCCCCCAACCCTCAGATTCCTGGCTGGGGCGCAGGTGCAGCTCTTATCCACTAAGGTGGAAGCTGCATCCATGCTGCTGCTGCTTCTACACTGCAGCTGGGAGGCAGGGAAAAGGAGGTAAGGGAGAAGTCACAGCAGCATGGACACAGCTTCCCACTGCCCAACCACACCAGAGCTTCTCACCAGCTGCAAGCTGCATCCAGTAAGAAGCAAGGGATGGGGGGAGAAATAGTTGGAAGTTGCCTGGCCCTGGCACAGGTGTGGGCATAGGCAAAACTCTTGGGCTCCGTATGTACCCCAGTTCAAAGAATGCTTTAAATATTAGGAAATAACCATGTATAGGAGGAGGTATTGATTTTTGTTTAGATATGTATCGCATACTATTAAGTGAAGAGCATTTTTTTTCATCCAGTGAAAAGGATGTGGATAGATGGGCAGGCAGGCATTAGTGGGTGTGTATTATGTGCTTTATCTCTCATGTGCTTATTAAAAGGGTAGACTGTAAACTTAGAAAGCTCATAACATTGATGGTATCCAGGTTGTAGCTGTACTGGTCTAGAGGAAAACTCAATCAGGACTTGTAGTAGAGATGGTATCTTTTATTAGATCAACAAGATTTTTGCAAAAAAATGTCTTTATTTGCAAGTTTTCGGGCACAAACACCCTTCATCAGGCACTGGAGAAAAGATTGTAAAAGTTCTCCAGGGTAGAAATGAAAGTTCATATTTCATAGGATTTCACAGAGAAGTCAATAGATGGATAACTCCTCTGGGCAGTCAGTTCATTTTGCAAAAATCTTGTTGGTCTAATAAAAGTCATCATCTCTACCATGAGTCCTGATTGCCTCATAACATTGATGGGAAGAGGAACTGACAGACAGTGCAAGAAGAAAGTGCCAGCTTCAGGGACTAAGTAGTCGGGATTTGGGGGACTTCTGTTGCCAAGAGGGGTGTCAGATATGCAGTCTGTACTTTGGAGAACACATCAAGAGCCCCAAAGGTAGGAAGCATTTCTATACTTTGCCTGGCCTTGGCAAGCCTCTCTTTCACTTAGGGGCTGAAAATAATTATGCCTTACATCTAGGAATCCCAGTGGGAACTCCAGCAAAGCCCAAAATGACCATTGTAGTTTGCATTGGTATGCCAAGGGTCTTTGCACTTATCCAAGGACTATTGCACTTCGTGCAGTTTTCATGACTGACTGTGGGAGGTCTTCTGAAGATCAAGGGAACTTGGAGAAGAGGGGGACAAACAGCCATAACTTCCACTATTGCAATCACCTGAAACAAGCACCATTTTCTAAAAAAAAGCCCTGGAACACATACACTCTGGGATAAAAAAGGAGTAAGTGGGTGTATCTACTTGTCTGCCCCACTGCACAGTTGGTACTGCACAGTTCTGGTGCACATGGGACATTTCTGACGTTGATACTGTGCAGTAGTGGCGGTGTCAGAGTTAGTGCCTGCTGAGGCTATACCACTGTTGCGATGTAGTGTCTTGTGTAGATGTGCCCACAGGCACCAAAACAATCAGGAGCAAAACTACATCTCCCCGATTCCTTTTCACCTCTCTCCAATCCACTGGTGTTAATGCCCTTCTCTCCTTTTTAATGGTCTTGATGTTCCACTACTCAAACTATCCTTTCTTCTGCAGTTTTGCAGTCTGGTAATGTTTCTCCTCTATTTCACAGCCCTGCAGACTGTTTTTCACTCTAGCTAGAAACCTTCACTCAGGTGTAGTAATATAAACTTAGGGGTAGAAATGACTGACAGTGAAGTACTGGAGGCGCTGTCAAGACACTCAAGAAACCTTATTCAGATTTGTTAAACAAAATTAAGAAATGTACATTTAACTGTAATGACAACAGGACTAATGACACAATCATTTGACTATTTTGACTATTTTTGCCTAGTTTGTGGGATTTCTTTAAACTTAATACATTATCTAGCAAATCATTGCACACACTAATAGTTCTTTTGTTTTTTGCTTCCATTGTAAGCTACATAATATAGCACTAGGCTCCTAGAGTATTAGTAAAACTTTCAGGTTTTCTAACTTGAGGAAAATGTGTGTTGGTAGTGATGATGCACTACATCACCTAGGCTACACCCCCCTTTTCAAAATCCTAGATCTGCCCATGGTGTCATCTCTCCAGGCCCTAATAGCTATTAGTAGAGACAAATCCCAGAGTAGATTTACAGCAGAGAGTCAATTATCTGGGAAGCCAGTTAACCAGAAGATTTTGCATTAACAAAACCATGAGCCCACAGTTGGGTTTTGCTTGTCAGGAATACAACTGTGCATTGTTTATTTACCAATGCTTTGATATTTTAAAACATTACCTATTATCATATGTTTTTTCTTGTTGTTTTTAATATTGGCTGCAAAGTACAGTAATTAAAGTACGGTTTTCAGCACTTCATACTGTGGTACTAGATTCTCTGGAAAAAAATATTTACTGGTGTGCTGGTGACATTATTCATTCCAGATAGTTGACTTCCTTCTACATTTCAGATTTATTTTATAAATCAGAGAAAAGCAAATCTTACTTAATCTTTTTGGTAACTAGTTACCATATTATATTAACCAGGGTGAGATGAAAATGTGATAGTTAATTTCAGAGGGATTCTACTCCTTCAGTGCATGAATTTCATCAAATTTAGTGATGAAAAGAATCCACTGGTTTGCAGCTCACTCTCTCTGGATTATGTATGTGGCTGCTTAGCCAAGAGACCAGAGTACATTAATCCTTTTTTCTGACTGCCCTCAAATGATCTTGGATGAGGCAATTATCATTTCTGAGCCTGAGCTTCCCCATCAGTAAAATGGTGATAATGATATATGCTTTTCTCACAGCTGTGTGGTGAGGCCTGACTGAGACAAACTATGGCCTGACACATCCTGCCACACAGACAGTAGGAGAGCATAAGGCACCCACTGAGTTACCTGTGCTGTAGGTAGAAGAGCAAGGAAAATGATAGGTTGTGCTTCAGGGGAGGAATGCTGTGCCAGAAATATACCTAGTGCATTTTCCCCCTTGAAATGCAGACTCTTAGAATCACAATCCACTTCCTGGGGCAGCATAATAATAGGGGGTTTTAGCAAGGGCACACATGAGCATAAGAGTTTGCAGCACGAGGGGCTAAAATTGAAGTAATTTTCTTTTGAAATGGCAGAGCTTCTGTGCCACAAAGAGAAAAATTCATAATAAAAGCCAGTAATAGTGAAAAGCTGTTAACATTTTCAGCAAGACTGAAATATTCAAAAGTAAAAACTGACTGTCCTAAACAAATATTTAGGCATCTAAGGGCACATCTATACGTCACCCTATGGTGACTTAGCAATGTGCTACATCGCCATATGGTGAGCTACAGCAATGTAGTGATCATACAGGTCTACATGTGATCACCAGCTATGTCACCGTAGTGGCACGCTCCCCCTGGTATAGTGTGCCGCTATGGTGATGTGGCAGCAAAATCTAACTGTGCGCCATATGTATGGTGCAGTAACCGCCTGTACTGCGCTGTGCTTTAGTACTTCCAAAAGAAAGTACTAAAGCATAGCGCCGTAGCAACGTCACCATATGGCAATGTAAGTGTTGAATATTTAAACAGCACCGGTGTGACTTGCTTTGATGTCATGCTGCAAACTTAGACTGAGGAGGATGGAATTGTCAAAGTGTTTCAGATTTCTTGACTTGTGGAAATTCAACATATCAGAAGGGGGTGTTGACTGGAAATAAAGTGCGGGCTATTTACTATTAGGTTTGTATTTGCAGTGATGCAGTTAAGGATGAGAATTGAGACCCTGGACCTGTCTTTTCTGACATAGAGAAGTGTTTTAATTTCTTAACAGATAGAGGCTTGATGTAAAATCTGAAATTCTGTTACCAATTTGAACCAGCTCCCCTTTTGATTAAAAGGGGCTGGCAACAGAACATTCCCTGGGAGGTGTCCTCAGTTTTGTACAAGGCTCCTTTTGGTTCAAAACAGCTCAAATCCATTGCCCTTCAGAACGAGCTGTAACTTACATCTATGTGAGTTACTGGAGAGGGGCCTTTTAAGGAAAACCACGGTGTGTGTGGGAGGCAAATTTGGTCTTCAACAGGCAACCTTGTTTTGTGCTCATAATTTGTAGTTAGGGGTACCTACAGTCTTGAATGGGCACTCGTCCTTATTTTTTTTGTCTAACTCAAATCATAATAATTAGGAAACTAATTAGAGAAAACAAGTACCAAACAGCTACTTTAGCAATTCAAGATTATGAAATGGGAAGAAAATAACTAGCAACATGAAAACAAATGATCAACTTTAAAAATAATTGAAATATAAACAATAATAGTTAAACATCATAATGTTTATCCATCCCGCCTGAAATAGCAAAGATACTGCCATTGGAGGAGACAGAAAAATATTTTAATGGTATACAACCACACTAAACCAAATAACTTAGATTAAAAATGCTAACTTTCAGAAGGAGACCGTCTGTATCTTCTATATCACAGTGTTCTGACTTATTGGCATGCGATTGGAGGGGCAAGTAAATGTTGGATGGGTCTTCACCTCCCTTACATTCCCTCACAGGTGAGTGGAGTGAGAGGCTGCACAGAGTACCCATGGATGGTGCTGCCACAAGGTTCTGGAGCTACATTGATGAGGAAACACATATGCCAGGAGGGGGATCCACAGGAGTACTATTCAGAAAAGAGAATCAGCACTATTTTACAGATGAGAAACCAGAGAAGGCAGAGAAAGCAGCTGTGACTTCTCCAAGTTCAGATGGGGAGTCTGTGGCACAACCAAGAACTGAATCTAATCTCCTGAATAGTCATAGATTTCATAGACATTAGGGCTGGAAGGGACCTCGGAAGATCATCGAGTCCAGCCCCCCGCCCCAGAGACAGGAAGTCAGTTGGGGTCAAAGGATTCCAGCAAAATAGATGCCTAAATGGTTCTTAAAAGAGTCCAGAGTAGGTGCTTGCACCACCTCTGGAGGCAGTCTATTCCAGGCCTTGGGGACTTGGATAATAAAGAAGATTTTCCTTATGTCCCGCCTGAAAGAGTCTTGGAGGAGTTTGTGACCGTTTGATCTTTTCATCCCTTGGGGCGCTCTGGTGAACAGACGTTCCCCCAGATCCTGATGTACACTCAATATATACTTATAGATTCATAGATTCATAGATGTTAGGATCGGAAGGGACCTCGATAGATCATCGAGTCCAACCCCCTGCATAAGCAGGAAAGAGTGCTGGGTCTAGATGACCCCAGCTAGATACTCATCTAACCTCCTCTTGAAGACCCCCAGGGTAGGGGAGAGCACCACCTCCCTTGGGAGCCCGTTCCAGACCCTGGCCACTCGAACTGTGAAGAAGTTCTTCCTAATGTCCAATCTAAATCTGCTCTCTGCTAGCTTGTGGCCATTATTTCTTGTAACCCCCAGGGGCGCCTTGGTGAATAAATACCAATTCCCTTCTGTGCCCCCGTGATGAACTTATAGGCAGCCACAAGGTCGCCTCTCAACCTTCTCTTGTGGAGGCTGAAAAGGTCCAGTTTCTCTAGTCTCTCCTCGTAGGGCTTGGTCTGCAGGCCCTTAACCATACGAGTGGCCCTTCTCTGGACCCTCTCCAGGTTATCCGCATCCTTCTTGAAGTGTGGCGCCCAGAATTGCACGCAGTACTCCAACTGCGGTCTGACCAGCGCCTGATAGAGGGGAAGTATCACCTCCCTGGACCTATTTGTCATGCATCTGCTGATGCACGATAAAGTGCCATTGGCTTTTTTGATGGCTTTGTCACACTGCCGACTCATGTTCATCTTGGAGTCCACTAGGACTCCAAGATCCCTTTCTACTTCCGTGCCACCCAGCAGGTCATTTCCTAGGCTGTAGGTGTGCTGGACATTTTTCCTCCCTAGGTGCAGCCCTTTGCATTTCTCCTTGTTGAACTGCATTCTGTTGTTTTCTGCCCACTTGTCCAACCTGTCCAGGTCTGCTTGCAGCTGTTCCCTGCCCTCCGGCGTGTCCACTACTCCCCATAGCTTTGTGTCATCTGCAAACTTGGACAGAGTACATTTCACTCCCTCGTCCAAGTCACTGATGAAGACATTAAAGAGTATCGGTCCAAGGACCGAGCCCTGCGGGACCCCACTGCCCACACCCTTCCGGGTTGAAACTGACCCATCTACCACGACTCTCTGGGTGCAACCCTCCAGCCAATTCGCCACCCACCAGACTGTGTAGTCATCCAAGTCACAGCCTCTTAACTTGTTCACCAGTATGGGGTGGGATACCGTATCGAAGGCCTTCCTGAAGTCTAAGTATACGACATCCACCCCTCCTCCTGTGTCCAGGCGTTTCGTAATCTGGTCATAAAAAGAGACTAGATTGGTCAGGCACGATCTGCCTGCCACGAACCCGTGCTGGTTTCCCCTCAGCATAATTTGTCCTGCCAGGCTCTCACAAATGTGAGCCTTGATAATTTTTTCAAAGACTTTGCCAAGGATGGAGGTGAGACTGACTGGCCTATAGTTGCCCGGGTCCTCCTTCCTCCCCTTTTTGAAAATGGGGACCACGTTGGCCCTTTTCCAGTCCTCCGGGACTTGGCCCGTGCGCCACGAGCTTTCAAATATTCCCGCCAGTGGCTCTGAATTCCCGCCAGTGGCGTCAGTGCTTTTCCAGGCTGAAGAGTTCCATGGCTCTCAGCCTGTCATCATGGGGCCTGTTCTCCTGCCCTCTGATCATATGCATGGCTCTCCTCTGGACTCTCTCATATATATATTATACATATAATTGATTGAATAATCAAAAACAAACAGAAACTCTTAACGGATCACTATCAAAATGGCTTATCTCAAGTGGGGTTCAGCAGGAATCTGTGCTGAGTACAGTGTTTTCCAATATTTATATTAATGACCTGATGCAGGGATAATTAATTAAATGTGTAGATGGCACAAAACTGGAAGAGGTTTCAAACACTTTGGAGGATAGAATTAAAATTGAAACTGCAGAACGGGTCTACAAACAAGAAGAAATTCAACAAAGTCAAATGCAGGGTGCTTCACATAGCAAATGCACAGGAAAGATTGAAGGAATAAGGAAGGTTTCATTTAGTGAAATGGAAACTAAGGTGGGGGACGTGTAGCAGTTTTCAAATATTGAAAAAGCGACCATAAAGAATAAGTAGTACTACTGTTCTCCTTTACCACACAGGGCAGAATACATGGCACTGTGGTAAGTGGCAACAAAACAAATTTAGACCAACTCTTATGATAAATTTCCTATTTGCAAGAGCAGTATGACAATGGGGGAATCTCCTTCCTTGTCTCTTGGCCACAAACTGCCCTTAGTATTACATAGAGGCTGGCTTATCCAAGTCAGCAATCTGGCAGGGCTTACAAAATGTAGGACAAAACAGTGTTGCACAGAACTGGCAGAGAAAGGCCTAGAAAGGTCCTTAGTTTTCAGGGACACCTGGTTAGCCCAGAGCTGCCAACTCTCACAATTTTAATGGGTACATTATGGTATGTCGTACATTTATTTCCTGCTTCTTTCAATCTGTTGAATGCCCCTTGTTGATTGTTTGCCCTTTGTGTGTCTTATTAATTCCAATGGGTTTGAAACTATAGACTGCCCTTTGTTCCCTACAGCCTCTGTATGTGGTTGTGACACTGCCCCCATGACAGTGTGCCCACTGTGCACCACCAGTTCCAACAAGAATGAACCTAGGCAAGATGGCTGCCCCATCAGGTTCTATAGTTAAAAGACTATGCGAGGAAGAAGGTGAGGTAGTAGATCACAGGGTGGAGAAGGAAGAGAATAGTTATAAATTTCATAGATTGTGAGGCTGGAAGAGACTGCAGAAGATCATTGGGCCCAGCCCCCCGTACCAGGCAGGAAAGACAACTGGGGTCAGGTGACCCCCAGCAAGGTGACTGCCTCCTGTTGAAGATTTCCAGAATAGGCAATTGCACCACCTCTGGAGGGAGCTTATTCCACAGTGAATAAGTTTTTCCTAATGTTGAGCCTGAAACAGTCTTCTAGAAGTTTGTGGCCATTACTTCTGGTTATCCCCAAGGGTGCCCTGGTGAACAGTTCTTCACTGAGCCCTTGATGTACAGCACTGGTGTAGCGGTAAGCTGCTACCAAGTCCCCTCTCAGCCTTCTCTTTTTCAGACTGAAGAGTCCCATGTATGGCTTGCTGTGCAAGTCTCTGATCATACAGGTGGCCCTTCTCTGGACTCTCAAGCTTTACCACGTCCTTGTTAAAGTGTGGCACTCAGAACTGGATGCAGTACTCCAGCTACGGTCTCACCAATGCCAAGTAGAGTGAAGAACCACTTCTCCAGTTTTGCTGGAGATGCATTGATTGATGCGTGCCAGGGTATTATTTATCCTGTTGGCTATGGTGTCACACGGCCGACTCATATTCATGCTGTGGTCTATTATTACCCCCAGGTCCCTTTCATTTGTGATGCTGGTCAGTTTGGCGTTTCCAAGCCTATAGGTGTGTATGTGTGTGGGGGGGGACGGGACGACACTTCCCCAGATGGAGCACTTTACATTTCTCAACGTTAAACTTCATTTGATTCCGATCTGCCCAATTTGCTAGCCTGTCTAGGTCTGCCAGTATCTGCAGCCTATCTTCAAACATGACTACACTTCCCCATAACTTGGTGTTGTCCACAAACTTGGCCAGTAAGCTCTTCACCCTCACATCCAAATAATTGATAAAGATATTGAAAAGCACTGGACCAAGCACCAACCTCTGAGGGACACCACTGGCCACTTGTTACCAAGACAACACAGATCCGTTCATTAGAACTCTCTGAGTCCTACCCCATAACCAGGTCTCTACCCACCTGTCTTACAGTTGAGCCCACAATCTTCCAATGTACTGATGAGAACATCGTGGGATATTGGATCAAAGGCCTTTTGGAAGTCAAGGTATACAATGTTGACCTCTCCCTTATCCAGGTGGCAAGTTACCTGATCGTAAAAGGAGATGAGGTTGGTAAGACAAGACCTACCTGCAATGAAGCCATGCTGGGTGTCATTCAGAATCCTACCTTTTGCAAGCCTATAGACTTCTTGATGAATTTTTACAGGATCTTCCCTGGTATAGAAGTTAGGCTAACTGGCCTATAGTTACCCAGGTCCTCCCTCCTCCCCTTCTTGAAGATGGGCACAACATTGGCCCTCTTCCAGCCAAGAGTTTTGGAAAAGTTTTGTCAGTGGTCCCGCAATGACTTTGGCCAGCTCCTTCAGCACCCTTGGATGAAGTTCATCTGGTCCTGCTGATTTATATATGTCTAATTTTTTCAAATGATCACATACCAGTTCTACGGTAATAGTAGGAAGGCAGTCATTCCAACCCTGCTCATTCTGTATCTACTCCGGCATGATTTTGCTCTTGGCAGTGAAAGACCGAAACAAAGTAGTCATTCAGTGACCACCGGTAACCAGCTGTCCTGAGTTGTTGAGCAGTGGCCCCGCACTCCCATTTGTTTTCCTCCTGTTCCCTACATACCTAAAGAAGGACTTCTTGTTGTCCTTGACTCCCATCACTAATTTTAGTTCAGTTACTGCCTTAGCCCTTCTAATCTGTTCCCTACAAGTGCAGGCCATTGCTGTATAGTCCTTGGGGCATGCCCCAAGCTTCCATTGTTTGTACACCTTTCTTCTTTCTTAAGAGGTCTGTGATTTCCCTGTTTAGCCAAGAGGGCTTCCCAGCCCTTTTGCTACCTTTCCTCTGCATGGGAATGGACTTCCTTGGTGCTTTGAGGATTGTGTCTTTAAGGAACGACCACGCTTCATGCACTCCTTTCACCTTTGGCACCTGGTCCTGCAGCCCTTTCCCTACTAGTGACCTGAGTTGGTTGAAATTTGCATTTTTTAAGTTCAAAACTTCAGTCCTACTATCTAATTTGCGTGCCTTGCGATGGACGGATAGAAGGAAATGCGGGTAGCAGAGCAGACTGACTGATATTACAGCCTGGCACAAGGCACACAGGGAAATGAAAGGGGAACACAGGGCTATTCAGGGCATGAGAGACAGACAGGAAAGAGGAATGTGCAGGAGACCTGAGTGAAGGACCAGAGAATGCATGGTGTAGGAAAGCAGAAGAGGAGACTGGGCTTGAATATGTAAAAAGAAGGGGAGCACAGAGGGAAAGGTGAGTGTGATCGGAGACTGTGAAATGAGAAGAAATTCTAGAGGAGGAAAAGAATATAGAAAGGCTAACAAGAGATTTATTGAGACAGTTCACATTTCTGTGCATATTGCTCAAAGTTGGACTTTGAACCCACATACAAAGTAAGTGTGGGCATCTCCTTCTAAAGCTAAAAGTTCTTTTCATTGATTATATTTAATTTCATAAATCAATGTTGTGATTTTTTTGGAGGAGGTGACATGATTTTCGAATGTTTGCCGGTGGGTTACCATGAGGCATCCTTGTTTGGCCAACACGATATCACAAAAAAAGTAAAGCGAATAACAAGAGAAAAAGGACAGCCAAGAACATTATGATTAGATAATAGAAATTATGATTACTCAATGGACAGAAAAGATGATAACAAAGCTTCTGTACCTGATGAAAAAGATGGTCAACGATGGAGGGAGAGAGATAATAAGCAAGCTGTTATGATGGCACCCTCCCATCTTGGAGGCTATGAGAAGCTGGGTGGGAGGTGAGCAGTATATACATTTTTGTTATCTGTAAAAATTGAGATGTTTGTTCAGTTTAGAGCATAGGGCTATATGATCATGGTGGGCAAGAATCAGGTTTTCTTGGACTGACAGAAGAATGTTATTGCAAAGTGTTTTCACAAACCTCACACAAAAACCGCTCTGGCTGGAGTGTGATTAAAAATTAGCTGAAAGGAGCAGTGGAATTGTAAGTGAGGCTGCCTAAAGCGTTTTAAAAGAAAATTAGTTGCTTTTATAGCTTTGAATGGAGCTATGGATTTCAGCCAAATCCGAAGTCGGAAAAACTAAGGCTTGCAAATACAAGTAAAGAAAAACTAAAAAGTGCTATGTTGAGCAAAAGTAGTGTGAGAAATAAAAGAAATATGAAGTCCCCAAGGACAAAGACTTGCTTGAAAGACAGAATGTTTTGAAAACATAAGAGTTGATATGAGGAACCTCAAAAACCAGCAGAAAATGGATGTGGGACAAGTGATTTGATTTTTAGAGCTGTTTTAAACTGCCAGCAACAGACATGATGATGCATACTGGCAGGCCGGGGGCATTAGTAACGAGACCATGAAGATAGTGCCTTTGAGGGTGTTATTTTGAGCCTGGGATCTTCCAGTGGAGAGGCATCAATTTGAGAGGGCGCACTTTGTCAAATTCTGCTCTCATCCCTGCCTGCCCAATCTGACTGAGCACGCTGGATGAAGGGGATGTATTGTTTTTAGAAAGCCTCGCTGTCATTTTCCTGTAACCACAACCATTTCACAGATTTGTCACTTTGCGCTCAGACGCTACCTGGTGATTTTCTGCAAGTCCTTTAAAGTGTCGGTATTATTATTCTCAAGCCTAGTTCCCGGAGCGAGTCGGAGGAGGTTTTCACGGGAAGGGCCAAACCCAGCGGAGCAGTAGCGTAAACACGGTTGAGGAAAGAAAGGGGTCAATAATGACGTTGGCAACTGCGATTTAGAAATCAGTTCTGGGCATGCTTAGCAGCATTTGTTACGATTTCTTTTTTTTTTTTTTCCTCCCTTAAAAAGCTGACTAATGCTTCTCCACCCTTTTTGTGACGTCACGCGTTGCACTGCCCGGCGAGCAGGCCCGAGGGCTGTTACTATCAAGTCGTGACGGGCGGGTTGTGTTGTGTTGTGTTGTGTTGTGTTGTGTGTCTGCGCCTCGCCGGGAGCCGTTTGCTCTCTTCCAAAACACACACACACACATATACACCCCCCTCCCCCAGTCCCGGCCTCCAGGGCAAGGCAGAAAGTTGCAGATGAGGGAAAACTGTAGCTCTCACAAGCCCAGTTTAAAATGTTCCCCCCACGCACGCAGCCTCTCTCCGGGTGCCTCCGGCATGCGGGCGGCAGCCGGGCCGGCCCCGAGCGCTCCCCACCCGGCGGGCGCGGCTGTGCCCCGCCCGGCCCGGCGGAAAGCAGCTGCTCGGACAATGCTCGCGCCCAGCCAGGCAGGCGGCGGGGAAGGCCGCGGCAGCTCCTCGGGCCGGCCGGCGCTAGCGCCTCGCGCGGACCCGTCTCCGGTGCAGCGGGGGGGGCCCGGGCCGCCCGCACTTCCTCTTCCTCTGTGCGCGCAGCGGCGGGGAGGGCGGGGGCTGGGGAAGGAGGAGGCAGCGGCGGCGGCTGCCGGAGGAGCCCGAGCCCGGGAAGGAGGGAGCGGCAGGGAAGGCAGAGCCGAGCCGAGCCCATCCCATCCCCGCCGCAGGCAGGCAGGCAGGCAGGGCCGGGGCGGGCGGGGCAGGAGGGCGGTGCCAGGAGCCGGCGGGGCCCGGCAGTGCCAGTGTCACGGCGCCCGGGAAGCCGCCGCCGGATCCGCCCCCTGGAGAGGCCGGGGCCGCCGGAACAGCCGCCCCGCGCCTCCGGCCCCCCCCCCCCCCGGCCGCGAGCAGCGGGCCCGGCCGCGCCGAGGCGGAGGCGCCAAGCAGTTAGCGGAGCCCCCGGGCCTGGGCCGCCGCCTCTGAACTAGGATGTCCCGACATGAAGGTGAGAGGCCGGGCCGCGGCGGGCGGGCGAGGCCGAGGCCTGGCGCCGCGGGGAGGCGGATCATCATGGCGGCGCCGCCGGGAGCGGAGCCCGGGGCGGGCGGCGGCGGCGGAGGCCCGGGTGCGGGGGGGGGGAGGAGGGGAGCGCGCTGTGGAGCCGGGGCGGCGCGGCCGTTGGGGCTGGGGCCTGGCGCGGCCTAGCGCGGCCCGGGCCCTGCAGGGCCCCGCCCTGGGGTCGGAGCGTGGCCGTGGCCTGGCGGGCCTGGACCCTGCGCGGCGGGTGGCGGGGCCGGGGCACGTGGAGGCCGGGGCGCCCCGCGGTGGCTGCGTGTCGGGGGAGCCGCGGCGCAAGGCCGCCGGAGCCGGCGTTGACGGGCCGCGCTGGGGCCTGGCCGGCTGCCGGCTCCCCGCGGGCAGGGCAGGGCAGGGGCGTGGGTGCCCGCAGCCTTGCGAAGCCTGGGAGGTCCCACCCGTCAGCAGAGGCTGCTGGACACCTGCCATTGTTCCTCCAGCCCCCTCCTGCCCCGGCTCTAGGCGCGGAGCGGGCAGTCGGGGGTGATGTTGATGGTGATGGGAAGGCCTGAGTGCAGGAGGCAAAGGGGAGGATGCCTGCCCCAGAAGGGCTGGGTTTGGTCTCAGTGGGCAGGTGAGAAGACTGACCTGGCCACCCTTCTGACAAGGGCAGGTTTCATTCAGATGATTATGCAGGGGATCCTTTTTTTGCCAGGGCAGGTCCTGGCTCCTAGTGAGGGCGGTCTTCCCAGAGAGGTAGAAGTAATCTTTTGAAAGGACTTTCCAGTCTGATCTCTTCAGACCTTCTGCAGCGGGGGGGTACGACATGTCACACAGATCTGAAATAGTTTGACAGTGTAATAAAGTTCAGAGTTTAGTTAGTAACACTGTTGGAGCCTGTCAGCCAGTGCATGGGTAACTTTGCAGTGCCTTGTGATGGAGATGATGCCACGTAGCCTGACATCAGTATTTCAGTTTAAGGTGTTTCTGTGTACATTTAGTTGAGTAAAGTCTTCCATGAGACTGATAGCATCCTGATTTTTTTGAGTAAGAATGTGGATTTTGATGGAAGTTTTTAGTCTAATGTTTGCAGTACATCCTACCTCACTCCTTGCCTGATTAAATGCATTCATCATCTTTTTTCCTGAATGATAGTTTTTGTTGGGTTTTTTTTGTTTTGGTTTTTTTGTTTGTTTTTTTTTACAGAAGTAGTTAAGCACACACCAAGAGTCAGTAAAATGAGGGTTAATCTCTGCAGTTTAAAAGTTGCCTGGTGTGTTTTTTGTTGGAGAATGTGTTCAGTACATTCTCCACTATCAGTGGTGTGGTGTGGTGTGGTGTGGTGTGGTGTGTATATCAGTGGCTTTAAAGTGTAGTAACAAGGTAAGAACTCACCATAACCATGGATTGTAATCACAAAAGTGATGGCATGTGCTGATGAGTTCTAGTTGTTCTGTGCTGAGCCTTACTGTCTGAAAACTGTTGTATTATTTGATAAGAGCATTTCAGCCTTAGAATTAGTATTTTACTTGGGTAGAAAAGTCTTAAAAACAGATTTTTCTATGAACATATTTCTGGTGTTCTGCATTGCAAATTGCCTAATGCATGATTTGGTTTGCTAGCATGAATGATCGTGTTATTTCCACAGTGGGACTTTGATGCTGATTAGAGAGAATGATTTTGCGTAAACTATGGTTAATATTTATAATTCCCTCTTAAAAGCTGGTAAACCAATGTTTGTTCTGTCGAGCTATTTAGTTTTGCAAATGGAAATAGTTGCCCTTTTCTATTCAGTTGTAGGTTAATGGAAATTTTGGTAACTTTGTTATGGGTATATCTTCCTCCATGTAAAACCCCACAAGATAGAGAGCACTGCCGCTGCTTTGTACAGTACATTTTACAGGAATCTGGCTTGTGATTTTTGTCTTTCTAATGGTATTCTCTTTAACCACATTGCTTATGCTTTATTCAGATCTCAGTTTAGTCTTATTCTTAATTTAAATTTAGTTGTGGGCTTGGGAGAGTGGATTTCACTTTACTTTTTTACAGTAGCTTTCTGTTGTTCAAGTTGAGACTCGGTAGCCATCAAAAACTTGATTGGATACCCCTTCCCTCCCCCCCTCTAAAATCTGCAAAAGTCATTCCCCCTTTACATCTTGCATGTGTGGTCTGTGGTTGGTAGATAATTTTTGGTCCAAATGTGAGTTGATTGAGAGAAGCTCTTTTTGAGGTAATGAGATTCAAGGGGAAAAAACAAACAGGCTTTAATCAAGTTCAGAAAATTATATATTTCTGTGTGTTCTTTTCAAAATGCCCTGTCCTCGAAATTCCAAATGAGATTTGATAGAACTTGGTGAGAGAGAACTCCAGATAATCTCTGAGATGGGGGAAAGCCAGGCTTGAGAAGCTCTACCCTGGAGAATATGGAATATCGTGATCGTCTGTAGGCCTTAAATAAGGCATGGAATGCCTGGTAGTCTAAACTTTCTTTCAGCTAAAGTCTCTGGGACTTGTCTTTGCAATAATTTATAGAATGTGAACAAATTGCTAAAGAAATCTCTCCGGTTTCTGAAAAATGGGGATGAGGTCATCATAGCCTGCCTCCTAGCTAGTGTTCTTGTCTGCTGCCAGGCAAGAGAGATGCCAACTTACCATTTCCTGGTTTCTTTTCCATCCACCTCTACTAAATGTGCAGCAGTGGAAGTTCTATTGCTGTAGCTTTGTCCTGGAATATTAGCCGTTGACTTTTAGAGGCTTTGTCAGCCGTGCAGGCAGGAGAAATGATCAGCGTTGTACTTCCGTTACTAGGTAGACTGGAAAAACTCCCCCCCCACCACCACCAAACCTCTGACCCCTATTCCAGATCTGGTATGGGGGAAATGCTTATTACCTCCCTACTTCTGTACTGGAACTTGCTGTCATCCTCCCAGCCTTAGTCTTGCTGCCATTCTTTTAGCAGTTTCACGGGTCTTTGTATTTGTCCATTTAGAGACCCTAAGTTCCTTCTCTTGAGGGATTATGTGGTGATGTAGTATTCAGCAACCTGCATGTAGGAACCAAGTGGAAGCAGAATCTTTATATTCATACATGCAGGATGGCAAACAGCAGGATCTATGCATATGTCCCATCAGGAAGGAAAAACGTTAATGTCTGGAGATGGCAATATGTGACAGCACTTTTACTGCATGGCAATAGATTTTATTGGAATCCAGGGCAGGAAAGTTACAAGACTTGAGGGGAAAAAATGGAGTCATAATTTCCAGGAGCACAATCAGAAAATTCTTTTGTAATGATCATGTGGAATCATGTTACTTTAGGATATGTACTATTACATATACAGAGAAAGGTAGTTAGCCGTGTTATTTTGAAGTCATTTAGTCTTTAGGGTACGTTTCTACCCTGCCTTCTGCCTCATATACCATACGTATATAGAGATGGGTAACCTAGAGTCCAGTATAGGCATGGGACTCCATGGCATACATAGCCAGTCCTGAGAAGCCTCTACAAATCCAAAGACTTGTAGTGGTGTCCTCCTACCCCTTCGGGAGCTCTACTGAAACTCTGAAAAAGTGCTGCGTCCTTCCAGGCTGTGAGAGATACCACTGTCCTCCTTGCTAAGCAGCTGACATGACCTAGACATCTGCCTACTACATGCTAATCTTGCATTTTCCCCAACATGTTACATACTTCCATTCAGAGATTTGTCTCCCTGCAGGCATTTCAAAGTTTGAAGAAGCAGATGACCATTACTGTTTTCATGTTTCTCTACTGATTATTCAGCAAAGCTCCACAGTTCATCCTAGGAATTTAGAAGGTCCTGAGAAGAGAAATTGCAAGGGGGAGCAGAAATCGAGCTACTGAGCTTAAAGAAATAGGAAAGTAATAGAGGCTGCATGAGAAACTGTGGGCTGTGGAACCTCTTGGAGTACTTAAGATACTTCTGTGGAACTGGACCTAATGGAGCTTGAAAGCCCTGCAGGGCATCTGCTCCCTAGCTCCTAATGAGTCCATAATATAAATAAATCTCTGACATGGGAACTTGGTTGGGCTAAGTACATTCATATTAATAACTTTAAAGGTTAAGGAATTAAAAAAAAAAACAACCCAAACCCCTTCCATGTGTGGGTTTTTTTGGTTTTTCTTTTTAAACCTGTGCTGTTAGGAATTGAAGTACAGCATTAAAGTTACATGTACATGCAATTGAAAAGGCAGAGGTAAGTCATCAGAACATGTTTAGCTGTGTTCTAGCAGTGGCCCAAGAGAACCAGGAACTCTACCAGTTTGAGCCCAATATAAAAAGCATAAATAAAACTTTACGTCCAACAAATCCATCATTTTATTGGTGAGAGCAAGGACTAGAGTGATTTCCCTTCTCCCCGCCCCACTCCCTTTAATTGTACAATGGCTATGTCATGCCCTATCCCCAGAAAGTCATTTAAATTCGTGGCTAGACAAATGGCACATTGGCCACAGTCCTTCTTTACTGCTTATTAAGATTACGTGCCATCGATTTGTATAAATGTTAAGCACACAGTTGGTCTACCTTGTATTTAGGCCTCTTAGAGCTGATAATAAAACCAAACTAGTATATATGAAAAAAGGCAAAGTCATTGTGTTGTTGAAGCATCGCGTTGACTAATAGGGATGTATGTGCATGAAATCAATTATAGATTAAAGTTTGGTAGTGCAGTTTGTATGTACTTAAACCTTCCCCAAATTTAATATCCTTGTACTCCATAAGTACGAGGTCTTAAATTCAGCAATGCATTGAAAACTTCCTGGAGCCCTTTTAGAAGGGAAAAAAATTGAGCTGAGATGTCACTGTACTGATACAGTATCTGGAGTACTACCATTTCAAAGATTAATGCTTAGCTCCAAGTAGCGCTTTGGAACTACATAGCTCAAAATACACAGCACTTTGTATGTTTGCATCTCAAAGTACTTCATCCTCATGGGTTAGGACAGTATTAGTTGGTAAGAACAAGTTTAGCCCTGTAGTCAGAAAAAATTAAGTGCAGTTTCTGATACTGAGTCGACGTTATAATTTTAGGTAATCAGAGTTATGTTTGAGGAGCGGGAATGTTGGTGCTAAACAACTAATAGAAAATAAGGGAAACAGTTTTGCATTATAGTCAAAATGTTGATTGTTTCAGTGGAAAACCAAATCACCTTTGAAAATATAAAAATCATAACTTGCCAGTAGTGGCAAATGGGCATGAACCTCAATAGTTCCACATCATTTAATTTTATTTTAAAAAGTACATTTTATCCCTTTGAGTAGCACAAAAAGCTTCTAAATAAGAAGCAATGCAGTGCAGTTTTTTTTAATTTCTAAAAATGGACTTAAATAATAGATATGTGAAGAAAAGATTTATTTTCTTTTGGATTTGGGGTCATTGTTTAAAAACTGGTTGGAAGACAGATAAAGAATAGGAATTAATGGTTAATTTTCATCACGACAAAAGCATTATAGTAGAATTCCTTATAGTTCTGTAGTAGGTCCAGTCTTTAAAGATATGTTAAATAATCTGGAAAATTGAAAGATGGAAAGAGAGATAGTAAAACTGGCAAATGATACAGTTACTTAATCAAGACCAAAAGGGATTCTGAGGAATTTCAGAGGGAACTAAACAAACTTAGTGGATGGGTATTACAGTGATAAATATAATTAATTAATATTAAGTGAAAAGTAAAGTACAGGGAAAAATTGAAACTGTTCATATACCTTACAAGTCTCTAAGTTAACTAACTGTATTTTCACAGGAAAGGATGTGGGTTCGTTGTAGGTAGTCGATGGCTTCTGCCATGCTGTGCATTTGCTTATTTGACTATGGTTTCATGTTGGGATAATGCATCAAGAATGGGGTGGAGAATACTATAGACAATATTACACCCAAGATAATACCCTAAAAGAACAGAAAGTTTGCAAAATTAACCATTCAGAAGTTAGGAAATGCCAGAATGAAGGTGACGTGTAGAAGCTTAATTCAGTCAGTCCCCTCATGCATATATGTATCATGATTGTCTTTAATTATGTGATCACATGCTGTCTTCTTCATAGGAGCCCTGGTTCATTGGGATCTGGAATGGACTGCACTCTGAAAATGAAGCAGGGATGGATAGTGAAGGAGACTGCTATGTATAGCACCCTTGCTTTATTATGTACAGAAATCAGGAGACATGCAGAGAGTGAGACATGGCATGGCAGAGAAGAAAGGATGTGTGGTTAAAGCAGTGGAGTGTTACTGTATGGAGTTGGAGGTTATTCTTGTTTCTGTCATGCAGTTCACATGGGATGCTGGGCAAGTCACTTCAGTCAGACTTTGCTAGAGGGCCACTAGGTATGTTCCTTATTTTAGGTGCCCTAATTAAGATTCTCAGTGTGAGCTTTCACCATTGGAAATGAAGTCACTGGATGCTGAATTTGAAATAGATAAACTGCTATAAAATGCTAGGGAACAAGGAAAATGTGGCCCCCAAGGAGTCTCAGATTGGGCAGTGAAAATAAGTGGATGCTTTTGGCCTCTTTGCATATAAGTCTCAATCTATTAAAGGGAAGAATAATGCTACTTTGCCTCAAAGTCGTGTAAAAAAATTAATAGGTTATGAAGCTTTCAGGTACTAAAATAATAAGCATCACGGAGAAGGTTCTGAGGAAATTAATGTATCCTTGTGCAGAGTTTAGCTCCAGACACAGACCAATAAGGATAAGCAGAATATTTAGCATCATCTATGATGTGCACTGAATAAGGCAGTTGCTTCTATTTGATTTTCTTTTAATGGCGAATTATAGCCTAGATCATAAGTTTGCATATGGGGGCTGCTACATCTGTTTTAAAGGTGGATCAGACAATTCGTTTTCCCTAGTTTTTTTCTTAAAAATCAATGTACCACTTTAAAACAACACGTAACATGTAAAACTTTCAAACAAAGTGCAGTCTCAGGCAGGCAACTAACATACAAAATTCAGTGAAACTAGGCAGGGAAAATGGAATTCTAATGGAGGTGAACCATAGCTATAAACACCACTGCCAGCTGCCCTTATAATACTGCCATTATATGAATCGGTGGCAGCCTCATTTGAAGTACTGTGTGCAGTTTGATCACCTCACCACAAAAAGGATGCTGCAGAATTCAAGAAGAGTGATGAGAGGGATTAAGGGCATGAAAACCTTTTCTATGAAGAAATGTTGAAAAGCTTGAGATAATTCACCTTTTTCTAAAGTAAAAACAGAGAATATGAAAATAGTGAATGGTCTAGGGAAGATTAGGAGCTTCTCTTCTCCCCATTTCATAACACTACTGGAAGACTGTCAATGAAGTTAAAAGGCAGTAAGTTCAAACCAGATAAAAATACTTTCACATAGTATAACCAGACTGTATGTTTTGCCCCAGAAAGTCATTAAGGCCCAACATTTAGTAAGTTTCCAAAAAAGGGATTAAACATTATATACAAATGATAGTTTGCAGAGGGATCTTAAACCTCCTATTGAGATCTTAAGTCAGTCTCTCACATTTTGGGACTTAAAATAAGACCTAATTTAGCAGCAGTTCACTGTATATCTGTCTCCTGTGAGGTTTCTCAGTCTTCCTCTGAAGAATGAGACCCGTCACTGTTGGAGATGAGATACCTGGTTAGGTGGAACTTGGTCTCATCCAGGATGGCAATTCCTGTGTTACTTTGTGAACATGGACCTTACTTGTATTAATCAGAGTGCCTTTGTTAGTTACAAGTGGGATTATTGTAATGCATTTTGACACAACAGAAGAAACCCTCTTTGACAGTTCAGTGGATGGAGAGCGTGATCCCTGTTCAATAATATCATTGGCACCTTTATTTCTAGGTGCAAATCCAGGTTTTGGTTTTGAATGGTTTTATAAAGCTTTAAGCAGTTTGGTTTCTAGTTATCTGTTTCCTGAGCTGATTTCAGAAAGTTACAATATTCAGTGTAATGACCACTAACTTTAATTGTTACGACATTATCAGAGTAGTACCCTCAACTTAAATGTTTACATTAACAGCATAATTTATTTAAACACTCATCTCTAGATTTCAAAATTGCTTTTCAGAAGTGATTGCATGCTGTTGTCTGCAGTTTACAGTGCATATGTGTTTGTGCTCAAGAGTGAACCCAAATTTGTTAGGTCCTTTAGGCTTTGCTAAACCTGTCTTGTCTATTCCCAAGCTTTTTCTGAGGAGGGAGGTTGAATGCCTCTTAGGAAGAGATTTTGATTTGGTACACAGCATCTTTTTGGTTTGGGATTTTTGAACTTTCATATATTTTTTTCAATATATGTATTTTAAGGTTGAAATTGTGTTTAGAGTATGTCTTTGCTGGGCATATTCTATAATCTGCCTGTTCTCATCTCAAAATAGTAGATTTTTGCAGCGTTGTTCATTTTACTGGGATTTTTTTTTACGACATTTGTAACTTTTCCCATCAAAACTGCTTTGTTTAAAATGTTCAAGGAGCCTTCAGACAATCTCCTTCCCCCAAAACATGTTACTCCCAATTCTTGAGCACATCTGGACAGTTGTATAATCCTTATTTACAGTATAATCAGATAAAACAGACCCCAAGGATGGGAGAAAGGAAGCATTACCCCAAGGATGGGAGAAAGGAAGCATCTCCTTTGTACTGACAGGGAACTGAGGTGAGTCACATTGTGCCTCAGGTCACACAAAGGGCATATGTGGCAAAGCTGGGAACTGAACACATATTTCAAGACCCATTGTAGTGCCATATAATCAGAAGCCTATCTTTTCAGTACTTCATGATTTGTCAAGGATTTTAAACATATATCTTTTCTAGTTTCACTTTGAGATGCTACTTATACAAATTGGCATTGCTGTTTAAGTTTTTAATTTAATTTTAGTATTAATCCAAAGCTTCACATTTTGATCAAAATTTAGTGTGTTATAAAACACTGTATTTGATTTGGATCTCCTCACATTGTCCTCAACCAAAGGCATCTAGAGAAGGGTATTAAAAAGAGAGAGGGGCCATGTTTCACTTAATACGTTTCTCAGCAAGAGTACCGTACCAGTAGCAAAGTATGGGGCGATACTTGAAAAGCCTGGGTTGTAACTCCTTTTTTTTCTTACCTCAGGTCAGATTTGGTCTTCCCCCCATCGCTTCTGCCATTTCCTGATGCCTGAATTGTCTTTTTGGGAGGCAGTGTTTCTTGTCTTGACTGACAAGAGGTGCTGTCTCTGGTAGGATGAAATCTCTTCTTTCTTTTCCTCCCTTCTTGTCTTGGCCTCTTCTTGCTCTTTTCCCCTCTTCCTACCCTGCAATTCCTCCTTGTCGTTATCCTTTCCTTCCTTCCTTCCTTCCTTCCTTCCTTCCTTCCTTCCTTCCTTCCTCTTCTCTCCCAAACAAGCTCTTCCAGGGTGCTATTTTCAGAGAAGTCTAGGAAAGTAAGGCACTTGGGTCCCATTGAAATTCAATGGAATTTGCATGCTGAACTTTGTTAAGCCTGTATGAAAAATTCACCCCTAATACTGGCTGGTAGCACAAGTCCTACCTGGCCCAAATTAGAAAATCACTGTTTCTAAAATGTTTTTTAATAATGGCTTCTCCTGACCCAACATGTAACATAGGTTGGGTACTAGCATAGACTAGAGCAGGGGTCGGCAATGTTTTTGGAAAGAGTGCCGAAAGTACTTGCAACCTCAAATTGTAAGATGTTGGTGTGCTGGGGCGGACAGCGGGGGAGCTGCAAGAGGCCTAATACTTGTTGTGGCAGCGCAGCAAAGAAGTTGTTTTGGTGGAAACAGTATTTGTATTTGCTGGCTATGCTTATGATACTTAAAAAAAAGAAGAAAAGCTCTTTCTGGGTCCAGTATCTTTCCATCATAATTGAAGCAAAGACTACAGGAAGCCCTAGCACAGACAAGGCTTCAGCAGTCAGATCTGAGTTGGGTTTTTTTGGTGGTGGAGAAGGGGTTCCTACTGTGTTAGTAAAACCTGCTGCAAATTAGAGCCTGCCTCTGCTGGATCTTTCACTATTTTGCCTCCACCTCAATGGAACTAGTATTAGAATCTCTCAGAATTTTTTTGGTAAACATTCCCAGTGTAGATAAGGCTGTTGAAACTCAGCCTAATCCAAACAGTATTTGGCATCTGTGTTTTACTGGAGTACTTTTTTGTGCAGAATGTGTAGTGCTTTACCAGTGTGCTGAAATATCAAGTCATCCTTAAAATGTAAGACATGTATGGTTTATAGTAGACCAAGGGTTGGAAACCTGGTCAGGCTGCAGGCCAGATTGACCCAGTTCGTTTCAAAGGCAAACTAGTGCATGTAAGGTGTGTGCTAGGACTCCGCAGCTGCACAGGGAAAGCACCCACCACCACTGCATTTCCCTGTGGCATGGGAAGAATGTCTATGACTGGCACTTGTTCCAGTAGCAGCAGGGGAGAGCGACTACTTCTGAAGCCTCCCACCACTGCAGGGAAAATTAATGGTGGCATTTGGGTCCTAGCATTAGCCCATTGTGCATACTCCTGCCTCTGACCCAAAATGGGTTAATCCAGCTGCTGAAGTGCCACATCCATGAGCTGGATTAGATAGCTCCACAGGTGAGATCCAGCCTGTGGGCTATAGATTGCTGACCCCTGGTTTAGATAAATCTTTTTAAGGGGTACCTTGACACCAGGAGTTCACCAGAATAGCTCCACAGATGGTAGCATTGGTGGACTGAGTACTGTAGACTGGGCATAGGTGTCTTACCTTTAATAATGTGTTAGATTCCTTTTCTACTAGTATAGGCAGGGACAGTGAATGATGGTGTGGTGGTTTCCACATGTCATGCAGTTCCTTTTTCTAATCTACCATAGCAAAATTAGGATAGACATGGGAATAAATATGCAGAGAAATTTGGGAAAAAGTTTTAAAGAATTGTTAGAGAATTCAAGACAAAACTTGAAGGATGATGTTGGAGGTTTACAGAAGTAAATATCCAGAGGTCCATAAAACATCCTCAGTTATGACTTAACATTTTTATAAATGTATGAGACTATATGTAACATGCTCCAGATGATCCTGACTGCCTGTTTTACTACTGTTGTGTGAAATGTCCCTTTAAGATGGAACTACCAATGATGGGTGTAAGTTGTTACCTAAAACCTTATGCACCGAGTTTGCTTATGTATAATCTATCGCATCTGCTGTGAATCATAACTATCTTTTTTTAAGCTTGTTGTTGTACTTGTAGGTACTTAATTAGATCCGTGACCCATTTATCAGGTTCAGCTGTAGGCTAGATGGTCCCTGGCTTCAGGTCACTGTCCAGGATTTTGTGTATTTTTCTGCACTCTGCTTCTAATTCTTCAGTATCCTTAACTTTTGAAAAACCTAAGGGTGAAAACCTATCTTCATTACTTGATGGAAGGTTGTACAGCATGCTTTTCCATGTCTCTTGGTAAGAGGGTGGCAAATTTACCAAACAATTATGGCACTTCCTGTCATATATGCTATCTTTCTACATCCTAGAGGCCTTGTGAGATATGGACAGAAAAAGGCTGCTTGGAGTCTTGTTATAGGAGAGTACAGTTTGGCAGTGGATGCCCTTGGAGCAGTTTATGAATGACTGACTCTCATTCAGGCCAGAGGTGATAGGCATGGCTGTAAGAGTGCCACTCATGCGTTCTTCCAGATAGTCGTCATCATCAGGAATTTTTTCAGAAGTAGAAGGATCTGTCTTTTGAGAGGCATGGTCTGCCAACCAGGAGACTGCTGACACAAAAGAGAAACTGACATTCATCAGAATAGGTGCTTGGTCCTTGATTATTTGAAGCTGGCTACAATACAAGAAAAAGGCTATCTGTCCAGCTTCTAGGTATAGAATGCAGTTACTGAATACATCAGGGGTTCTCTTTTTACTGTAGACCTAACACTGCCTTGCTCCCAATATCTGTCCGAGAAATACGGACAATTCAAGCAGTGCATTTGGATCTCTGGTTCAGGATTTAATCTGTATCAATAGCTCTGATCTGATGAGATTTTTTTTTTTTAGAGCCTCGTACCAAAACCTTACCAGTATCACTCCTCTCTTACTACTGTATCCTTTCCTTTTAGAAATTATATTTCTCAGACTCGAGATATCTGGCAAACCACTAATTAAGATCAAGGAATGTTGCATAATATTTGAAACAGTTTTGTTCAATTGCATGCTAAACGTCTTTTGGTATCCACTTTTCTCTTCTATCCCATCCCATGGGTCTTTCTCACAATATAATGCTCTCAGAGAGACAATTTTTTCCCCTCAACAAAGCAGCTAAGTAGGATTACAAGTACTCCTAACTTAATGTTGTCCCAGTTAACCTTGTTGTGTTATTATATTGCTGATTTAGTAGAGAACATACTTGTTCAAAGTTGCGCAATGTTTGGTTATAATGTTTGGCCACTGCCTGCTAGGAGGTAAGTACTGTGATTCACTGAACATCGTTTCACTTAGCCACATTTTTCAAGAACATAACTATGACATTAAGCAAAGGAGTAGCTGTACTTCACAGTGCTTTAAAACCTTACTAGTTTCTAGGATACCACTTGACTTTTCCTTCATAGCACTGAACGTTTGAGGATTTTGGCTCTTTAAAAGAGGGATAGACCTTCTCAGCCACCTCCTTTTTTTCCCATTTAACTTGCAAGCCCCAAAAGATTTACTAGAGTTGTGAGGAAGATGTCAAAACATGGATACACTGAGACAATTCTTTTGAAGAGCCAAATAGATACTTGCTGTCAAATCAGAAATTAGAAGTATGGAAAGGTAAAAATGATGAGTGTGAGCAGTGCTGTTTGGGAACCTTTTGTTACTCTAAAACATGCTTTATTGTACAACATCAGAGCTGCTGCTGCTGCTTCAGAGCCTGTTTTACTTTCTACCCTGGGTTTTTTTCCACACAATATAATGCAGGATTATAACCATTCAGGTAATCTCTTGGCACTGCCAGGAAGCTGGTATGAGCTACTTACTGCTGCCTTGCTCCGCAGGGAAACATTAGCAGTACAAAATTATAGAAAATTAGGGTTAGAAGGGACCTCAGGAGGTCATCTAATCCAACGCCCTCCTCAAAGCAGGACCATTCCCAACTAGATCATTCCAGCCAGGGTTTTGTTGAGTCAGGCCATAAAAACCTCCCAGGATGGAAATTCCACCATCTCTCTGGTGCTCCAGTGCTTCACCACCCTCCTAGTGAGAGAATTTTTCCTAATATCCAACCTAAACTACCCTTGTTACAACTTGAGACCATTGTTCCTTGTTCTGTCATCTGTGACCACCGAGCACATCTATATGTGACACTACATACCCATAGCAATGTGCTATAGCGACGTACTGTCAGCAGGGAAAAACTATGGCACCAGAACTATGTCATGGTAGCAACGCGCACCCTCATAGTGCATTGCTATGGCGATGTAGTGTCTAAAGTAACCGTGTGCTGCTGGCACAGTGCAGTATGGGCTGTTACTGTGCTGTCATTTAGGAAGTACTGAGTGACAGCACAGTGACAACAGCGCTGTAGGGGCACACGTAGACATGCCCACTGAGAAGAGTCTACCTCTATCCTCTTTGGAACCCCCCTTGGGGTTAAAGGCTGCTATCAGATCTCCCCCTCAGTCTACTTTTTTCCAGATTAAATAAACCCAGTTCCTTCGGCCTCTCTTCATAAATCATGTGCCTCAGCCCCTGAACCATTTTCGTTGCTTTCCGCTGGACTCTGTCCAACTTGTCTACATCCTTTCTATAGTGAGGGGCCCAAAACTGGACACAAGACTCCAGATGTGGTCTCACCAATAATCACTTCCCTCAATCTGTTGTCAGCACTCCTACTAATACAGCCCAGTATGCTGTTAGCCTTCTTGGCAACAAGGGCACACTGACTCATATCCATCCATATGCTGACTAATATCCATCGTGTTCACTGTAACCTCCAAGTTATTTTCTGCAGAGCTGTGGCCCAACCGGTCAGCCCCCAGCCTGTACTGGTGTATAGGATTGTTCCATCTTAAACGCAGGACTTTGCACTTGTTCTTGATGAACCTCATAAGATTTCTTTTAGCCCAATCCTCCAATTTGTCTAGGTCACTCTGAATCCTAGCCCTCTCCCCCAGCATATCTGCCACAGTCCCTCAGCTTGGTGTCATCCTCAAACTTGTTGAGCATGCAAACCATCCCATCTTCCAGGTTAGTTAACAAAGTTATTGAACAAAACTGGCCCCAGGACTGACTCCTGGGGCACTCTGTTCCTAGACATCAAGCCATTGATTACTACCTGTTGAGATCGACAATCCAGCCAGCTTTCTATCCACCTTACAGTCCATTCATCCATCCCATACTTCCTCAAGTTGCTTGCAAGTACGTTGTGGAAGACCCATAGCAAAAGCCTTGCTAAAGTCAAGGTATGTTATGTCCACTGCTTTCCCCACATCCGCAGAGCCAGTTATCTCATCGTAGAAGGCAGTCAGGTTGGTCAGGCATGACTTGTCCTTGGTGAATCCATACTGACTGTTCCTAATCACCTTCTCCTCCTCCAGGTGCTTATAAAGGGCTTCTTTGAGGACCTGCTCCATGATTTTTCTGGGGACTGAGGTGAGGTTGAGTGATCTGTAGTTCCCTGGATCCTCTTCCTTCTTCCCTTTCTTGAAGATGGTCACTGTATTTGCCATTTTCCAATTGTCAGGGACCTCCCCGATTGCCACAAGTTTTCAAAGATAATAGCCAGCGGCTCTGCAATCACATCAGCCATCTCCCTCAGCACACTCGGATACCATGCATCTGGCCCCACGGACTTGTACATGTCCAGCTTTTCTAAATAGTCCCTAACCTGTTCTTTCACCACTGAGGGCTGCTCCCCTTCTCCCCAAACTGTGTTGCCTGGTGCAGCAGTATAATAACGTGAATGGCTGATCTGGCACATGCACAGAGGAGAGAAATTACCATTACCTGCAGACATCAGTTCCTTGGAATGCCTGCTGGTACACAAAAGCTTGACAGCAGACTAAAGTCTGTGGTGAATGGCAGACTTATGTAATGTTACACTGCGATGTGTATTCTGTGGCAGCTAACAAGAACATGAAAGATCCATTGTTGTAAGTAGCATGACTGTATGGAGGGATGGGCACTTATTTGGGGGCCACATAGGGGGTTGGCATGAGCTGAGTCTGCACCCCCTCGCCCCCCACCCCCACTGCAATGACTCACCAAAACTCCTTATGTGGGATGGGGCCAGGGGTGGGTAGGGAGTGGTGTTCAGGAGCCAGACAGGCAGATAAAGCTGGGATGGCAGGGCCATCGGGTTTTTCTACGTACCTCGAGGTGCCAGGCATGGCTCTTGAATTCTGAGATGGTGGGGCAGATGAGGTGGACATGGAAGTGGAGCAGTAGTACTTCCGTTCCACTTCTGGGTGCGCCACAGAGTGGTTTAACAAAGATAAGTGCCATGTGTTGAAGCTAGGGAGGAAGAATCATCAACACTCCTAAAGCCTGGGAGGTACCACTCTAAGTAACACAACTGTGGAAAGGGATCTCAGAGTCGTAGTCGACTCCAAAATGAACATGAGGCACCAATGTGATGAGGTAATAAGTAAAGTAACAGCACTCTTTCTTCCATAAGTAGATGCATCACAAAGAGGTCTAGGAAGGTGATACTTCCCCTCTACGTGGCATTGGTCAGGCCACAGCTGGAGTACTATGTCCAGTTTTGGATGCCACATTTCAGGAGGGATGTAGATAACCTGGAAAGGGTTTGGAGGAGGGCCACCCGTCTGGTTAAAGACCTACAGAAAAAACCCTACGAGGACCGATTGAAGGACCTGAATCTCTTCAGCCTCCACAAGAGAAGGATGAGAGGTGGTCTTGTGGTTGTCTACAAACTCATCGGGGGGGGGACAACAGCAGGAAATAGGGAATACGATGTTTACCACGGCACCCATCAGGGTAACTAGAAACATTGACCACAAACTGAAGGAGAGCAAATTTAGAGTGGACATCAGGAAAACATTCTTGACAGTAAGGGTTGCCAAAATATGGAATACGCTTCCAAGGGAGGTGGTGCTGTCCCTTTCCTTGGAGGTATTTAAAAGGAGATTGGACAGACACCTGGCTGGGTCATCTGACCCTAGCACTCTTTCCTGCCCAGGCCAGAGGGTAGGACTCTGATCTAATAGGTCCCTTCCCACCCTAAAATCTATGAACTCCCCCACCCCCTGGCTCAGCGCCTGGTGCCTCCTGGGCCTGGGGGAGCATCAGGGTCCCACCGCAGCTGATCACTGAGCCAGCGGGCCCCGGGGGGAGGGGAGGGCATGTGCGCTTGGTGATTGACCTGAAAGTGGACCGGAAGTAGTTCTAGTCCACTTCCAAGTCTGCTGCCCAGCATGCGGTGGACCCCCTCCTGTGCTCCTGTGGGACACTTCATCCACCCCAGCATCGCAGCGTTCACAAGCCATACCTGGTGCCTTGAGGTATGTAGAAAAAACATGAAATTGTCTATGGCCAAATTGCTGATTCTCTGAATCATAATCAGATCTTCAGTTTCAGATTTGGCTGAATTGGAGCAGTGATCTGAATTGGCGAATCAAATCACTGTCCCCTGAATCCGGCCAAATCCGAATCGAATACTGCCCGCTTTGCCCATCCCTACTTTTTAATGAGTTATTGTCAAGTGATTCAATGGATCCCTGCAGTCACGTGCTGTAGTTGAGGCATCCCTGGACTAACACGGCTTTCTGCATTGCTGAGGAGTCTGCAAAAGGTGTAATAAAACAGTAGGAAGAGCGGAGCTATACAGGTGCACATTCCCAAAGGAAGCCAGAAGGAATTGAGATTCAACACACACGATCTTGAGGCTGCTTAGAAATGGAAAGTTCTAATTACCAGAAATCCAGTTTGACATTTCCACATGTTTGTGAGGAAACTCTTCTCCTCAAAAGTCCTTTGCAATGTAGTGAACTCAGTCTGCACTTTCAGCTGGACACAGTCTGTTGGAATTAGACTGCAGAGCTGCAGCAGTCCAGTGGAGGGAGCCTGAGGAAGTCCGAGTTAGTTATGTTACAGTATAAGTATGTTTTTCAGCCTGGGCTGCAATAAGCAGCTGCTCTCTTGTCCTGTCCACAGTCCCACAACAGACTTGCAAACTGTATGTTTTACCCAGAATGCACCTTCACTAACTTTGTGTTACCTTTTGCATCACACTGTCTCCTCAGTCTTCTGCAGTCTGGCTCCCATAGCTTCTCTAGCCCTCCAGCATGCTTTGTAGTCTTTTAGCAGCCTCTGTTTTTGCAGCCTCTCTAGCCCTGTATTGCAAGCTTAGACACTTTCCTTGGCCAGACTGCAACTGACTTTTGGTTTGTTCCCTCTTTGTAACTGTTACAGTAGTCCTTTGTGGGGAGGAGAAAGAGGTCAAGCAGGTGTGCCCATAGCTTAAAGAGCTACCTCTCAGGGTTGTTCCACATCATAATAAAGAGGAAATAAGACCTACTGTGTGTGTGTACATACCAGATGTATAATATTTTATTTATATAAAATAAACAATCAAGAAACATAAAATAATGCTCTACAATGCCCCCTTTTCCCACAGGATGTTTCTGGCTACCCTTTACCTTTTCCTCTTACACTTCTGCACCTTCAGTACCATGATTGTTTTTACATCCTTCTCACCACTATCTAGGTTCTTGCATCTAAACTTCTGTTTACCCCCTGTGTTCAATATATGCATTGACATACTACACCTGTAACCAGCGAGTCACAAATCGTTCTTTTGAAACAGCTACCGTAATATCTTCCCCCTTACCTTCCTTATATATATCAGAGATGTGTGCCTTTCCTGCACTGTGTTGATACAGTCCTGAGATCACAATATTTTTATATCTTAATCTCTCTACAAGCAGTCTGAATCTTTCACCACTCTTTGTTCAGTTGTAAGCCAGTGTTCTTCTAACTGTGTGCATCTATACATGCGCTTTACTACACAGTAGACTAATTAGCTCTGTAGTAAAGTGTCTTCATGTAAGTGTGCGGTGGTATTAGGGTGTGGTAAACTAACAAACTCTGCCACAAAATAGTACTGCTGTATCTTATGGCAAAGTATTTAACTGCACTGAAATACATGTGTAGACACTGACTAAATTGTGCCCAGTTAGCCTAGCCAGTTGTGGCCTGCTCCACCTCAACTTGCATTGCTGCTGTCTTGGGCACACATGTAGACGCTGCGCCCAGGAGCAGCTTACTCTGGCCTGAACTGCTCCAGAGTTTATTGCTTTGCATGTGTAGATGCATCCACTCTATCATTTCTAAAGACCACTATAACTATCTTACTTTGCCATCCAGTGCGAGTCTGAGGTCTGCAATGCTATATGCATCTCTCCATCCTGTTTGTTGAGTAGCAGACCAGAATAGTTAATTTTTTTTTAGGTTATTGGGGGGAGCTGTGGTGGCAGTAGAGTGGCTGTAATTGTACTCCGTTTTGCACATGATGGGCAATAGAAAAACTTAAAAATTTGAAAAATGTGATTCTGCATCCCAGTAGTTGGCAAGGTAGTTAAATCTGAAGGTCTAGATTTAAATTTTTCTTTTGAAAATGTCATGTTTTAACTTTTCACTTCCTACCTTTCAAATTTTTTTTGAATACTTTTCTTCCCCCTCAGTTGTTTTGATGATTCTTGTCTGGCAATAAATTGTATGTACACAATTCAGTCATTTTTCATATGGCTAAAACATGATATCAGGCTTTTTTCCTTTGCAGCTCACTCTAGCTTCAGGGGGGATGTGGACAGCATTGTGAGGGTCCAAAGGAGGGCCACCCTCGTGATCCAGGAACGGCAGGGCAGACCCTACGAAGAGAGGCTACAGGACCTTAACCTATTCAGCCTTCGGAAGAGAAGGCTGAGGGGGGACCTGGTGGCAGTCTATAATATAAACTCACTAGGGGAGACCAGCAGGGTTTGGGAGAGACCTTGTTCCCCCGAGCATCCCCCCGGGGTAACAAGGAATAACAGCCACAAGTTGTTATAGAGTAGGTTTAGACTAGACATCCAAAGGCACTACTTCATAGTCAGGGCGGCTCGGATCTGGAAGCAACTTCCAAGGGAAGTGGTGATGGCTCCTACCCTGGGGGTCTTTAAGAGGAGGCTTGACATCTACCTGGCTGGGGTCATTTGAGCCTGGTATTCTCTCCTGCCCAGGGCAGGGGGTCGGACTAGATCTATAAGGTCCCTTCCGACCCTACTTCTATGAATCTAGTGGGTCAAAACAAGGACTGAGTTATTCTTAGATCCTGATGTTAGCTTTGCCACTGCCTTTCTTTGTGATCATAAGCAAGCCACTTAATCTTTCTATGGCTCAGTTTCCTTGGTTGTAAAGTAGAGACAGTAATCCTTGTCTGTTTTTACTGAAGTGCTTTGAGTTATGTATGGATGAAAAATATCCCACATACCAAAATAATAGTACAACATAAAAGTTTATCAATAGTTCCAGTCGCAACAAAGAAATTATTAGTAGCTTGCCATGGGGTGTTGTAAATCTCCTTCATTGCAACAGTGCTAGTGTTTAAAGGGGGATTTTCACCTAAAACTTTACCCAAAAAAGGGAGGGCAAGGAGGCATGAAATTTACCAAAAAAATTCACAGAATTCAGAGAATAGTGGTGGGGGGTAGGGAAACTATTATTCCGATTTGAGAGGGGAAAACTTTTAAAAATCTTAATGTCTATTTTTTCAAATTTAATAGAATAGCTTGTTTTTTTTCAATGAACTAATCAGTTGATCATTAACACACTGAACCATATGTTTAAATATTCCTCTAAAGCTGGAAAATTCAACCTATCTCCACCTGTGACTCCAAAGTTGGACACTATTGCTTTCTGTGACTTGCAATGAGTGCTACAAATATTTTCAGCTGCTTGTTTGTAATATGTGACTGAATATATGTCTAGAATTGCAGTGGATGAGAAACAGAAAGTTTGTTGGTTTTGTGGGCAGGATTGTGTGGGTTTTGTCTGCCTGGCTTGTCCAGTTGTTTTTATTATATTTAAGCAGTATCTTCATTAAAGTTTTGTGGGCAGCAAAAGATTGAGAGTCTAGGCAGGAAGAGAAATGATACTTTTTTTTTTTGCCCTGGTTTTACTTTTGAATGTTAATGACTTATACAAAGGACAGTGTCTTTTTAAAGAGAATATTTTGCCCATGAACTCAGCAATCAGCGTAAAGACTTATTTTGGAGATGCTGCCCCAAAATTGAAAAATGATCCTCTAAACTACTGTTTCTTAACCTGTGGGTTGCAACCCAAAAGTGGGTCTCAAAAATATATGAAAGGGTCATGAATAAACTTCAAAAATGGATCCACAAACTTTAAAAATTGATTCTCCTTTAAAGGAGAAAATCACAGGAAAATGTAGCTTTTCCCTTGCAGGCAGGCAGAGTTCCAGCCTGCAAGGGGCTGCTTGGGGCCTCCCATGCCCCACACTGTAGGGACCTGAGAGTCAAGACTGGTCATTGAAGTTTACAAATGGGTTCTTGTACAAAAAAGGTTGAGAACCACTGCTCTAAACAGCAGATATCAGTCATATCCAAGCTGTTAAGGTAGAAGAAACTTTCTGTGGATGAGCTACATGCTTTTCCAGTTCTTTAGGAATAAAAAAAAATGATTAATTTCCCTACAGTTTTGACATCTGATAATTTGGATTTTGAGGAGATGTAACAATGTAGCTAACAAATTTATGTTTTGGCTGTTTTGTGTAAAATGACCCAGGATTGTCTGACAATGATAAATTTGAGTTTTCTTTTTTTCTTCCAGTTGCCTTGCTTCACCAACACATTTTTTCCCTGTACTTTCATTAGATTAGAAAATTGATATCATACTGCTTTTGCTGTAGTTCTGGCTTTACTTGCAAGGGATGTGTTTTATCATATACATATTTTTAAAATAATCTTTAGCAAAATTCCCATGCTAATTGAGCCAGACAAGCTAATTATAATGGAAAAATAATAACCCAGAATAAAGTTTCATACATTGTAAAACATAGATGATTGATGGTTTGCGGAGCAGTTAGTGGTATATGGAGAGCTATTTTATCATTGCTGTTAGGTCTTTTCCTTGTTTCCAGCTACATGTCCAGGCCCTTCACAGTGAAGAATAGAAGGTAGGATGAGGAAAAGGGAGGAGGGCTAATTTAGCTGCTTCTGTTTAGCTTCTGTTTTATATATGGGTAGGAAATACCTGCCCTCTGGTAATAAAGTCATGGGGAGACCAACAGTGTTATGGCCACCAGCAAGAGAGGATGTTCAGAAAGTAAGGGAACAAGGTGCACATGTATGTCTGCCCACACTGAGGAGCAGGTGGCTGGGAAACTGGGAGAAAATCGAACCAAGCGGCAGGGTAATGTGCTTCATGTGTGAGGGAAATACAGGGAAAGAGGAATAGACTTAGTGAAATGACTGACAAAAAGTAGCCACAAACTCCCTAAGAAAGGACAGTGCTTGTCTGACAGAAAATAATACACAATTTCCTAAACTTAACTTAAATTTATGTCTTGTCCATATCTCAAAGCCATGTAGGGCTCTGATTCTGCACCATTAAATGGAGACTGTTAGGTCTGTGTGAAATGGCTGTGTTTTGATTTGGTTTCAGATTTGGCCGTTTCAGAGGACAGTGATTTGTTTTGGTGTTTCGGATCACTGTCCTTTTTCGTTTTGGCTGAATCTGTTTCAGAGATTTGGCTCCATCAAATCTCCTCCACATCTGTTTCGAATAGGCTGCAAACTTTGCACAGTCTTACTGCCCAGCTGGGTAGGACCAGGGGCTTGGGGCCCCAGCGGGCAACAGGATGAGGTGGTGCGTGGCTTGTCCGGGGGAGGGGGAGGGCCGTTGCCTTCCTTGCAGGCAAGGAGACCCCCACACGGATCTCTGCCCCACAACTTGGCCTGATAGGGATCAGGGAAGCAGCGCAGAGCTGTGAGCAAGCCTGCTGGTCGCTGTTGCGCAACTTGGCTCCGCAGGGAGCAGAGATCTGTGCTGGGGGTCTCCTCAGCGCCGCTGCCCGCCCTGCACTGCCCCAGCGATGTGGGGCTTCTCAGGGCTGGCAGCAGTGGCAAAGAGGTCCTGGTACAGATCTCTGCTCCCTGCAGAGTCAGATTGTGTGGCAGGGACCAGCACTGCCCTGCTACGCAGCCTGGCTCCACAGGGAGCAGAGATCCTGTTGGGATCTCCTCGCCACTGCTGCTTGCCCTGTGCTGCCCTGGATCTTTGTTTCCTGTGGAGCCAGGTTGTGTGGCAGGGACCAGCGCTGCTCTGCCACGCAATCTGGCTCTGCAGGGAGCAGAGATCCACAACGGGGTCTCCTTGCTGCCGCTGCCTGTCCCGTGCAGCCCCAGGTCACTGGGGCAGTGCGGGGTGGGCAACGTGGGGCAGGCAGTGGTGGTGTGGAGACCCCCGGCACAGATCTCTGCTCCCTGTGGAGCAGTTGCACGACAGGGCAGCAGCATACAGCCGTTTCCCTGCAAGCCCGGCTCTGAAACTCCGAAATTTGCCATTACATTTCTGAAACGTTTTGGATGCTTCATTTCATTTTGGAGATGTTTCGGAGCCTTCCATTTTGATTCTGATTTGGTGTTTCAGGTGCCGAAATGGCCCGAAACACCTCCGAAATGAAATGGCTGCTGAAATTTTACACAGACCTAGAAACTGTTATTGACTGGGTTTAGAGTCCTGCCCTACAGTCTATTGTATTATTTTTCTACCTTTTATTTACAGCTCCTCCCAAGTCAGCATTTCTGCTAATAGAATTCACGTGCTATTTATCCCACTCCAGATTAACAAAGATGTTTAACAAGACCGTACCTAATGCCAACCAGTTCTTGTGTTGCCACATTAAAATTCTTTTCACAGCCTGATACAATAAGTTTCCATTTATAAACACTCTGCTTACAGAACTTCATTGAGCTTTCCATTTGCAATCCTGTTCAAAGGCCAAGTTCATTTGAATGAATTGCCAGAACATTTTTGAGACAGTGTCAGATTCTTCACTAAAAAGCTAAATATGTTTGATCAAGTGTGTTCATTGTCCACTAAGTCTGTTATTTTGTTCGAAGACGTTATTAGTAGGGTGCACCGACAGAGATTTTTGGGGCCGTTACTGATAGCTGATTTTTTTTTTTAAGGAGGCATATTGGCCAATACCAATCTGATTTCCAATACCAGCCCAGCTGGTTGGAGAGCTGTGTGGAGCTGGTAAGTCTATTGTGGTGGAAGCTGAGGGGAGAGGGAAGGGGATTGGAGCAGATCAAGGCCCCTGTGGTGAGGGAGGGGTGGGGCAGGGGCTGGGGTAAGCACTGCCCAGCTGGGTCAGGGCTGTGGCTCATCTGGGAGTGCCAGCTCCCGCCACTGCATGCCACTCATCCGGGACCCACTCATCCAGTGGCTTCTTCCTCTCATCCTGGAGGGCATGCAGTGGGGGAGAAGGGGCGCCCAGATCTGGATGTGGTGGGCCGGGAAGAGCCCTGCACAACCCCAGCCACCCCGCCCCATGCAGATCCAGGGGCACACCCTGCCATGCCATCCCGGAGGAGCAGCAGGTGGGGGCAGGCAGACAAGCAGTGGGCAGCAGCTGGAGCCACTCACTCCCACCCCCCCCCCCCCCAGTACCCCTGGACGAGCTGTGGCTCCATCCTGTGTCCACCCCACCCTGGCTGGGCAGTGCTTGCCCAATCCTACTCCTCCATCATCATGGCAGGGTTGATCTGCACCCCCATTCATGACCCTTCCATTCCCCTTCTGTCACACCAGAGTTACCAGCTGCACGCAGCTCTTCAAGCTGCTAGGCTGTGCTCCTCGCTGCCTATGTGTTGTGCTGCAGCTGCATGCATTCATGGGTATTTACCAGCCAAATTATCAGCTGCATGAGGCCAATTTCCCATGCGATCAATTTTCTTTATATGGGTGCCGATCTGATATGGGAGTGATGTATCAGTGCACCTCTAGTTATTAGGCTTGTCTGGCAAAATCTCTGCTTATAAATCAGTGCTGCTTATTGCTCCTGCTTTGTTTTCTCTTAGATATTTAGATAAGTTAAATGTCACATTTGCATCTTTGAGGGTGTTGATATTTTTCCTTGGAGGTTCAGTGGTAGGAGTATGGGCCTGGTGAAGTCTATAATGGTGTTAGTAGAAGTATTTAATAGTTGTTGCCCAGTTTTATCTTTGAAACGGTCAGTGTTTTGTATTCTCTGTACTGTGGTCAGCCCCATTATTAAGTACAGTAAAAGCCCTGTAATCTGGCACAAGTGGGGAATGGGGGGGTGCTGAATATCTAAATATTCTGGTTACCTGAGGCTGGTGGTTTTCAGCTGGACGCAGAGGGGAGGTTGGCGGTGGCCAGACAGTGAGCAGAGGCCACCATGTGCAAGCTTTCCCTCCCATCTCCCTGCGTCCAGCCAACTGGAAATTCCAGTTAATAGAGTATTTTGGGTAGTGGAAAGCTGGATAACACCATATTTCTTAAAGCAGGGTTTCCAAAACCTTGTAGGTTTACTCCCCACCAAAGGAAAGCCAGGCACTCTTGCCCCCTGCACTTCAGATGCTACTGCTTATTCTCTCACCTTACAGTGAGAGAAAAAATGGTGGCTGCTGAACCAGGCTGGATAGTTGTCAACTGCTGCTATGGTTTGCTTGTGTCCCTTTCAGAGGTGTATCTCACAGTTTGGGAAACACTGACTTTCATCCAAAACTTTATTTTGGGCCATCAGTCCTTCTGGTCAGTATGTATTTCTTTGATAATGTAACTAGGAACAACACCGCCTTTCATTTCTTTTTTTCTTGTAATGTGTAAAATGCATAGACAGGGTATCATTTATGTTTGCTTTTATAAGAGCTTTGGGAGTAAAATAAATGAGTTTTCCCTGATGTGAATTATATGGTTATATATTTTTGCCCCTGTCTTTTTCCCCCTTCCAATACAAAATTGGATTAAAAATACTCCTAAATAGAACAGGAGGGAGTCTTGTTTGAAAAATGTATTTAAAATGCCATACTGCCTTTTGCAGCTGTTTTTCCATCCTATTCAGATGAGTAGCTTGAATGATATTGCCCAGGATTATTTTAGGTGTGCATAAATTCTCAGCTTCTCTATAGCTGCTCACTGAACTATCTGTTTTTGGCAGGAGGGTGTGGTTTTTTGTCTGTTTCCTCTTCAAAATGGATAAAGGCTTTTTTTTCTCTCTACTAGAGCTGAATCCAGAGGTATTAGATTTCACTTGTCAGGAAATGTAGTTGTGTAGGATCATAGGCCACAGAATTACCCTTGAACAGATGCTGCATAAGAAGCATTTTATCTTTGTATTTATCTATCCACTTGATTTATGTGCTGCCCTTTCCAATAAGGCTCGGGATGGCTTACAGTAAGAGAAATGGAATATTTTTATTTTAGAATCCGAAAGTTCCCAATTTGATAGAGTTTAATAAAAACGATGTTTTCAGAAGTTCCTGCCATCTTACGTTTTACAGGGTTTTTGGGAGGCCTACTAGAGAAATCTGCTGGATGATCAGAGTTGTGCAGGACCAAGTGTTGCATATTAAGAGCTGAAAGCTTCTGAAGATTTGGCTATGAATGAATAGCAAGGAAGCAATTGCTCTCTTTCCTGGTATGCCATAAGGAATTATAAATTAAATACAAAATTAGACTTGGGTAGTGCATGCAGTCACCTGAATTCAGTTGGAGGTAAACAGATAAAAAGTTAACTACTAAACTTTCTTCTCTAGAAGTTTCATGTCATGTCTCAGTAGTTTGGTTCTTGTGTCAATGAGCTGTACAATGTCGGCAATTTAGCACCTTTGTGTCTTGATAGGTGCTTACTGAACTGAAATAAACTCTGTGATATTTTTATATCTTTTTAAAATGCCATTTGTGTCAAACATTACAACAGTAATTGTACACTCTCTCTCCTAGTAATCTATAGTACGTCATCCAGCCTGGAGTTCCTGCTTGGTAATAGCAATAAAACATCATCCTCAATTGACAGACTGTTCATAATTGAGAAGCTAGTGACATTGTGTCATTTTTGCCTCAGGAGCTATTTTAAAAAACCAAAATAATGCATAGCAGTACCTCAGTGATTTTCATTAATGCTTGTGGAAGAGTTTGGATTATTCTCTAGCATGTTACAGAGGTGGCTTTTAGTGCTCATGAAGTTATGCCCATAGCTAGTCAATCTGGGATGTCCTGTAATGTGCAAAACTTGTGCGTAGGTTGTCTAAAGAAAGCAAGACTGTTTTGAGATTCTGATATTAAAGGTACCAAAGAAATATGAAGAATTATATGCTTTTAATATTGCTTTGTTATTACCAAACTCTCTTGGTTGCTGTTGTGGACAAAAAGGCTATTTGAGTTTTCCTGCAACTTTAACAGAGCTTCAGAAATTAAAAAAAAAAAAAAGAAAAAAAAGAAAAACATAAACCTTCAGAGAGATTGTGTAATTGTGGGGGTGCGCCAATTAAGATTCTTTGGGCCGATACCAACGGCCAATTATTAACGAGCCATATCAGCCAATACTGATCTGATTGCCGATATGTAGCCCAGCAGCTTGGAGAGCTGGTAAGTCTGCTGAGGGGAGGGGAGAAACATGTCGGGGTGGGGCAGATTGAGGCCCCCATGATGACTGGGAGGAGTGGGGCTGGGACTGGAGCAGCAGCAGGTGCTGCCTAGTCGGGGCAGGATTGAGCCACAAGCAGTTCATCTTGGGGAGGGGGGGGGTGGCTCCTGCTGCTGCACCCCCCCCCCCCCGGGGAGGTCTGGAGGGTACATGCCCCCCTGTATCTGTGCATGGGGTGAGGTCAGGCTATGGCTGGGGGTAGTGCCGGGCTCTTTGTGGTGGGGGGGCTGGGCCGTGGCTGAGCTTGAGAGGGGTGCTATGGGATGGGCTACAGCCATCCCAGAATTCTCTAGCCCTCCCATAGCCCCCTCTCCCAGCACTGCCACCTGCCCCAAGCACAGCCCCCAGGCAGGAAAAGCCTGGAGCTGCCCCCGGCATCAGCCCGCAGTGGTAGCCTGCCTTCACCCCACACACAGATCTGGGGAGCACATGCCTGGCTGCCCCAGGGCAGGGGGTGCAGCGGCAGGACCTCCCTCCTTCCCCCGCACTACCTGGATGAGCTGCTCGCAGCTCAGTCCTGCACCCTGCCCCACCCTGGCTGGGCAGTGCCTGCCCATGTCCCAGCCCCACTTTCTCCCTCACCATGGGTGTATTGATTTGTCTCCCCTCCACTCCCCATGCCCCTTCCAGCCAACAGACTTACCAAGAGACACTTCTCTCCAAGCTGCTGGGCTACACTCTTGGCCACATGCATGTTGCAGCTGTGCCCACACGTGTGGCATTTATCAGCAACATTATTGGCCACATTAGCCATTAAATGCCGATTGCCAATAATGTCAATTTTTTTTTATCGGTGCTGATACAATATCGACCAGTGTATCTGTGCACCTCTAGTGTAATTGTATTTAATGGATAATATTTTCAGTATTCAACCATTTATAGTCCAGTCTGACCTGTAAGACAATATATTACTGGAAAAATATGTTGAGAGATGGAGAGAGAGATTCATATAATAGCATATTAAAATATATATTATATATATTACATATATGTTTTTGTTTTCATTTTTGGCCAGTCTTAGTAGTTACATCGTCAGTCAACTTCTATTTAATTGTACACAAAAAATGTTAAAATGACTTTAACCTGAATATTAAGTATTGAGGTATTAAGTTAGTTTGTGTCATTTAAATTTGTTCCCTTTTATGTATTCTTTAGATTAGCCTTCAATTATGTGGTCACATACCATTTTCCTCCATAGGGCGCGCTCTCATTTAGTGCACAGAATGGACCACGCTCTTGAGGTGAGTCATGGTTGTTTAGTAAAGGAGTCTTTAGGGTCCCTGTATCTTTTGTTGGAGCAAGAACCAGACCAGAGGGATGGAAGGACAAACTGGGACAAAACAGACTGAGACTTGGTTTGGGGAGACAGGAGGAGGGAGCCTAGGACTGGAAGTAAAAGGAAGGATATGGAAGTGGAGGGGGTCGGCCCGGGGGGGTGTATGAAGTTGGTTGAAGTTGTTTGACGAGCATCCTGTAGGGCAGCGGTTCCCAAACTGTAGGTTGCAACACCAAATGGGATCGCAACATCAGTGGGTGGGGTCACGGGTGTGAGGGGTTGTGGGTTGGGAGTGAAGGGCCAGGCTGAGAAAATGAGGTCATGCTAAGGAAAAGTTTGGGAAGCACTGCCATCGGACCTCTTTGGCAGAGGCAAGGATTCAGGCTAGCTCTGCAGATAGCCTTTAACTGGCTCTGTGGAATATGTAGAGCATCCTCAGTCAGTTTGTTGGGAATGATATATATGAACAGGCTGATCAGCACTGAAAGAAACTTGGGAAAACTCATTGTGCTTGAAAGCACTGAAGAGGTTAACAGCAAAGATCTAAGAAGTTTCTGCCAAGCAAGTGTAAATAGAACTTTTTTTCAAAGTCTTATGATTTGGCCAATTTTGGTTGGCTTCTCACAGAAACAGCAAAAAGCAAATCTTTGAAACAAAGCCAACCTCTAGTGAATTTCAGTTTCTTGCTCTAAAGTACGTATAAGGATACTAAAGCACTGAAAGGTTGCCGCAACCTTTTTTTTCAGATTGCACACTGACCTGTTTGTTCCTCAGCTTCAGCCTCTGAAACAACCGCACCATTTGGTCTGAAATTAAAAAACAAAACAAAAGATGAAACAAAACCCACAACCAGAAGGAGGCACTTGGTGAAGTAAATTTAAATTCAAATGGTCCATGCTTGTCATAGTTATAAGCAATTAGAATCAGCATTTTATAATGGGAAGCATTAGGCAACCTTAGTAACATACAGTATTTCCAACCCTGCTTGTAATATTCTCTGGAATGTAATAATTAAAAACAGTCCATAGACTGCATTTTTCCTTTGATAGCTTAGAAGCAGGGCAGCCTGGCTTTATTTTACCTTAATTTGCATCCTTATGGTGATATTTTATTTGGAGCAAGCCTAAGGAGGTAGGTGGCTCTCTCCCACTGAAATTTAGTGAGATTTATTTAATTAATTCCCTTAGGTTTTTGAAACTTTCAGTCTTAGCTCTTTGGCTGAGTTGGGCAAACTAGTCCAGTACAGCATGTGAAGAGCTGTGATAACTGGGCATTTCCCTTCTGGAGAGGGGAATATCGAAAAACTTCATATTCTTTTTACATGCATGTAAAATTAGATGACAAGGGATCACTTAGACTGAGTCATCACAATCAAAGGAAGAGGTTAAACTTGTGCTTGACTTCTGGCTCAGAAGACTAGATTTTGGAGCATTAAAAAATTAAGGGGCTTTATTTTGTCTCCATGGCTTCTGTCTAGAAGCATTGTGTTGTTTCTGTTTACAGTCTGATCTTTCCTTTTTCTTTATACCTGAGAGTTAAATTTGTTTTTTAGTGAATTCAGGAAACTGATGCTTGAACACGTTTTAAAAGTTCACTAGATTTCCTTTCCTTTAAAGTGAAATGTGCCATTCTTTCTTTGACAAGTCAAACAAAATACAGAGCCTTCCTGTGCTTTAACCTATTTAGAGTATTTAATAGAAAAAGCTAGTTCTGCTAGTGTGAGGAGACTTGCTTCCAAATTGGCTAAGATTTCCTTTAAGTAAACTATTTTGCCTTTTCAGTGTTACCCCAGATCACATGATAGGTCTGATGAGGTTTGCCTACATTAACTGAGTACGGGATGAGCGAGGTTACTTTTGTCTGGAGAAGATAATTTGTTTTTTTTCACATAGTGTCAAGGGGCATATCATTGTTTCACACACTAGCAGTTTCTGTGTATGCAGGTTGTCCACTATTCTCAAAAGTTTGGGTTATTCTACTAGATCTGTAGCACCCTCAGAAGCTTGTCTTTGTAAAAATATTTGAATCACAAATTTGTAAGGCAAGTACATGTTATCCAAACCATACCTCTGTCCAGCCCCCTCTCTTGAAATCAGATCAGATGCTCATTTCAGTCTTTCCAAATATATACTGCTTGGCTGTCCTCTGATGGGGATTCCTTAACACTAGTTAATTCCTATCAGAAAGAATTCTAGAACAAAGGGAGTAAACTCACTTTCTAACTTACTTGGTTGTAAGGAGAAGCATCAACAGTAATAAATATGGAAATAGTTTTTAAAATCTTTTCATGCTGTACATGCTTACTCTAAATTGTCTTTCTCTAAAATATTTTGTGTGTCGTCTTGCGTAGTCTTGAAGCATGATAAGGTGAAAAATAGCTTGAAGGCACTTCAAGAGGTCACCAAAGCACAAACATCTATATCTTAACCATTCTCAACAGTAACAGTAATTTAATTTCCTCCTCACAATTTCTAATGATGGAGATTCCATGACTTCTCTAGGTAACCTAGTGCAGTGCTTAATTACCCTCATAAGTCAGAAAGGTTTTTCCTAATACGCAGCTTACATTTTCCTTGTTGCAGTTTAAGTCCATCACTACTTTTCCTGCCCCATGTTGAAGGAGAGAACGATTTTGCAACCCTGGAACTCTGAAAGCGTGTTCTCTTCTTTTATCCAAATCAATGATGCATCTATCTTCTTGATGCATGTCAAGGAAAAAAATCTTTAGGAATGCTGTTTAATCATTTAGAAGTAGGATGAACCATAGCTACCTTAAAGCTTTTAGCACAATGCTACCCTCTAGTGGAACAGCCTTGGGAAAAAAATGACTTGGTCCTATTTCCTTTGGGTTCTCAGCAGCAGTTGGGCATGGTAAACCAGAGGGTAAAGACAAGTACAAATAGATTAGAGGAAATTCTAATGCAAGAAACAACAACATGAAGTTGAGCTGAGGCTTCTAGAAAATTAGGTTAAAAGAGCTTAGCATTTAGAATAAGAAAATAGTTTTGATTAATTGCTTTTCTTTACATAAGCAGTACATTATTATAGCTAATAGAATAACTGTGGTTGGGGTATGCTCAAAGTGGGGCTATAAATCTAATGGGAATGTAATTATTTGATTGGACGTATTATGAGGGTATGTTTGGAGTTTTATCAGTAATTAAATAGGACATTAATTAGAATTAAAAATAGCTGAAAATATAATTTTAAATTAAAATTTGTAGTTTACAGTTTTCCTTATTGGTATCACACAATTCTTCTTTTCAGCAGTATTATGGGAACTCTATGGAAGAGACTAGAGGACAATTCTCAGTGAAATTTTATATTAACATTCCCCCCAATATAATGTTTCATAAATGACTTACATTTGCATCAGCTATTTACATAGCTCCAACAGGAGTAAATCAGAAATCATGACTAGAACCTGCAGATCCTTGACATGCCTGGTCCACCTGTTATTTCATACTCTTCTTTAAGGGATTTTTCATATTCACATCTTCTCTAAATGTTTGATCAGTGTACACATGTTTTAATTCAGAATTGCATTTGGAGGATAGGTAATGTACCTTGCAGTTTGCAGCATTTGAAATATATGGATGAAACAGTTGGACTCTTGAGAGCAGACTGACAAACCTGCTGTTCTCACCTCTATCATGTTTTTTGTTAGGAATTTTGAGGTATGAAAGTCTTAAGGTACTGTTCATGTCAATGGCTGGTGAAAAATCTAGTAACATATTTCAGGGATTAAAAATGAAATTGAAAAATTAAAGTCATGGGGACACCTAGGATTTTGATCTCTAAAAGTTGGCAATTTTTTTAAAGATTCTTGGGATGAAGGGGGTGAGAGCTGTGGCAAGAGAAGTGTATGTATTGGGAGGGTGGAGTAGTTTGCTGTCATGTTCAAGCATTTTTGGGTAGCTGAGATCTTGGGCAAATGTGTGGTAAGTTTGACAGAAAAAGAGAATAATCAGAGATGAATTCTAGGGAGAAGATTTTTAAATGGAAGCATAAAAGGAAAAAAGAGTGGAATGAGTCCCTGGTGATGATCAGAGAGAAGAAATCTCTCATTGGATGTTTAAGGAAAAGGAGAGGGTGGAATGAGACTATTGTAGTGATTTGGCCAAATAAACTTTTTGGAAGGTGGGCTCAGTATTTACTAATGTGGTTTTATATAAAGCTGGCTAGCTTACCTTCTTTCATTCTTCACTGTGTTGAACTTGCTAGAGGACAGTTTATCTTTCTTACTGTACAAAATGTTTGGTTCTGATCAATCCTGCCAGGAGGTGATTAGTGTTTAGACTGTGTAAGTATATCTGACTTCATATATTTAAAGTTGAAGGTTGTGGTAGGAAGCAAGTAATCAAGTGGATGGGAGTAAAGAAAACAAATAACTGGCAAATCAGTGTGTATACACTGTCAGAAGTTATGTAGTAATATCTACAGCGTTCGTGCATATCTCAACATGCAAAAAATAAGTTGTTTCACATTCTTCAAGAGCAAATATGCTAATAATTGAAATTTTCACTATTGAAATGAAAGATGAGAACATTGAGACATTGTTCATCATTACCAAAATGTAACTAGGGCAGTTTTTAGATGCTGTTCCAGGACATGACCAATTTAAAAAAATGATCTCAGCTCCTTAATCTGGATATTGTCTTCCAGGCAAATATTACTCTCTCAGGTCTGCTACTAAATGTAGAAAGTGAAGAAACAAAAACAGAAGTAAAGGGAGAAAGTAAAAGAATCAATATTTGTCCTAGTGTAGGATGATTGAGTAGACATTAGAAATGTCTAGATAATGGCTATGTGCATCTATCCATACAGGGAAAATTCATTCCTGCTTAATGCTATTGATTCTGTATCTGAAAGGAAAACCACAGAATATTGCTTTAAGTTGTTGAAGAGTCCCCCTGAAACAAGGCTGGGCAGTTATTTGGACTGGAGGGCCACTTAAGGAGTTTCAGTGAGCTGTTGTGGGGGTGGAGAGGAGTTAACACTATGAGGGGCAGTGGAGGCGGGCAATTGATCCTATCCGGCCCTGGGCACCCCTGCCACGTACTCTCCTCTGGGGGGGCCAGATGGAGCAGGCAGGGTCTCCATGGAGACCAGCCCAGGACCCCCACAGGCAGGGTGCACTCACCTGGGTGGATGGGATGGGGCTGATTGAGTCGAATAAGGTCCTAATGAGCTTGAATAAAACATCTGAAAGGCAGCCGACGGAACATAATTGTGGGGTTTTTTCCCCCCTTCCTAGTCTTTTAAAATAGGTTCTAGTGCCTACTTCTGTTTTGCAAGGATGGTTGTTGTTTTCTGTTTCATCAAAATGGTGGAAATGTTTGAAAATAAGATCCTGGATAATAGAACAGTTGATTTTAGGATTCCAACCATTTTTTTTAAAAATGTGCAATCCAGGTTAAGCACTTCATCAGTTGTGTGTGACTTTTAACACCTTCCGATTATTTTGGTCAAAGCTTTATAACAGACAGTGTTCTGGAAACAAGTGCGCTTAAAGTGCATCTGTTTTTAAGGTCATGTACAAAGGATTATAGGACTGAACTGATTAGCATTTTGGAGGCTTGACTGTTTTTGTTCCACTTTGAGAATTCAGATTTTTCTTTTTAAACACTAGGTTCCTTTTTTATGGTTGAGGAGTAATATGCTTAAGAAGTAAATCATGTAGTCTTTTAATTTCATAAAACCTTCCTAAATATGTTTTCACTTTTTTCTGGTTGTTTCTCCAGAATGAGGATAGCAGCAAACTAGTCTCTCATCAAAACAAAGTGTAATTACCACCGTTTATGAACAGTTTTCTTTGTTTACAGGTGTCAGCTGCGATGCATGTTTAAAAGGAAATTTTCGAGGTCGCAGATACAAGTGTTTAATTTGCTACGATTACGATCTGTGTGCATCTTGTTATGAAAGTGGTGCAACAACAACAAGGCATACAACTGACCATCCAATGCAGTGCATACTAACAAGGGTAGATTTTGGTAAGTATTGTATCTCATTAAACTTGTGATTAATTTTTGAGCTATATTAACCACAGTCTATTTTTTCACTGTATTGCTTAGAAGTTCTCTTTTAGTGTAGTATACTGGAATATAAGTTTTAAGTAAGAACTTTTTCCTTTAAAAATTCAAGTTTATTTTCCTTTGGTTTCCACATGTGATATGTGTTTTATATTAAGAGAAAGGAGAAACAGAAGAAAACTGACACACAGATGATCTTTTTAGATACTTGAATATACCTGTGTAGATTTATCAGAAGAAAAACAATTTAATTTGGACAGTCTTTTGAATAGTTGTGTTAAGTGAATGTGAACAAGGCAGTGCTTCTAATGAAGAATGTCATCGGTTAAAAGTAATGGGAAGGGGATAAACTTTAACTTTTGACTATTGCCCTGGGGATGTTAATACAACAGTGGCAGTGCTAGGTTGGTGGGCAGATTAAGTAATAAGTTCTACCCTGTGGGGATGACTTGAAGTACAGCTTGGTGCAACTAGTATGATTCCATAGCACCTTATTTATAACACTTCTGTTTGGCTGAGAAAAGGTACATTCATGATAAATAATTGTTTTATGATTTTAGGGGTTCTGACAGTTTGGCTTATTTTTTTTCATTATTATTCTAAACTTGCAAGTGAATTTTTATTAATAAAACTTCATCAAGTTCCATTCAGCTGGTGACTTTTGTCCAACAACAAAAAACAAAATTTGGTTTTTTTTCATGCTTTAAGCAAAAATAGCTGCTTTTCTTGAACATGAATAACAACAAATGAACTTGATTTTAAAATTCATGCTTCTGTAAAGTTTGAGAAATAAAATTAGTTTAGCCAAAATGCATGGATAAGTGAATGTGCATAGCTGCATATTGCTTACATGCATTCTTTGTAGATTAAGTATTCATAGACAGCAGATAGCATTTCTGGATAAGACACACTTTCTCAGCCTTCCCGAAGAATAGCACTTACTCTATCCCCTGTGTAACTTCTTAGCCCCTTTTGATATCTTGAAAGTTCTGTAACGGTTGTCCTGGAAAGGCTCAAGGTTCCCAAAGCTTGAAATGTGCTTAACATAACATACAAACATTCAAATGCATTGGCACCTTACAGTTCCCAATCCCTTCTCCCCCTTTGTGGGTTTTTTGTTGTTTGCTTTCATTTTCCAATAAAAGGGACAATTATACAGCAGTACATTAGTTCAGTATTATGGTTGACATTTTAAAAACACAGTTAAAAGTTATGCTTCCCATGGCAACCATTTCTCTTGTATGTTGCACTTTTATAATTTAATATTTTAATGTGAGCACTATATGCATATTAAGACCAAATAATTCACATAAGCAAGGGGACTTAATTATGCTCGGTGAGTGACATCATTTTAAATTGCCTAATTCTGTTCTTGTAAAGTTTTTGTGTTTAATTTGATTTAATTTTTGTATGATCTTTTTTACATAAGGCTAAAAAATATATATTGCTCCCTGACATTGACATATTGTCTTTGGAAATTTGTATGATCAGCAAACATTTCTCAGTTAACATGCACCACAATGTTTTAAGAACTAGGGTCTTTTTTCAATCTGTGCAAGGAATCCAGGTAGGGGGAAGATAGAACACTTACAGTGAAGCTGGGAGGGAAGCAAACCGGAAGATCTTTAGAAGAGTTCTGGTTCAATTTGTAAGGGGAAAATAAGTTTCTTAATAGTAAGAAAAGAACCAATTTCTCTGTTTTGTTTTTGTTTTTACTAGTGTCATGTGATTTGGTATTAGAAGAATAACTCATTTAGAACCAGTGTTAATAAGTGGAAAGGAAATGCTAATTTTCAGCTTCTAATGAGACTTCTAGCCAGAAAGTAATGTAATATACGGAGAGAACATAGTTTTACCAAAGCGTGTAAAAGCTTGGAGATGAGGCAACCCTTTTAAAAGCCGTGGAGAACATTGCAAGAGACTCTAATCTTTGGGATTTTAAACATGGGACTTTCAGAAGAATCCTAACATTTGGTCCAATCCTGGAACAGGTGATACAGCTAGCACAGGGGTGGACAATTATTTGTCCTGGAGAGCCACATAGGGAGCTTTGGTAAGCTAGGGGGAGGGGGGCAGACAATCAATTCCTATCCAGCCCAGGCTGCTCCATCCCAGACTCACCGCCGTGTGCCAGACAGGGCGGGCAGGGTCTCCATCGAGACCAACCCAGGACCCCCATAGGCAGGGCATGCTCAGCTGGGTAGATGGGATGGGATGGGATGGGGCTGCTGGCAGACAGGGACTGGTGTCCAGGAGCAGGATGGGCAGGTGAGGCTGGAGCTGGGACCAGGATCACTGGGTGATGACCGAGTGGGGCTGGGGCCCAGGACAGAGCTGTTATCCACTCGCCACATGCCTGCCCATAAAACTAGCGCCCATCACAGAAGTGTGTGGGGAGCAGATTGTGGCTTTACACCAGGCCCCAGCCCTGTGCTATCACCACCCTGAGATCCTGGCTCCAGTGCTTTGCCTGCCCATCCTGCTCCCAGACAACTCCCTGCCCACCAGCAGCCCTATCCCATTCGCCCTCTGAGCGCACCCTTTTCACGGGTCCTAGACTGGTCTTCATGGGGACCCTGCCCACCTGCCTGCCTGCTTTGTCCAGTGCTGGGTATAGGTCAGATGGGCTGGGGTGCCTGAGCAGTGGAGCCAGGGCCAGCAATGGCAATGATACTGGCAGCAGCATCCAGAAGGAGCTGCTGCTGCCAGGAAGCTGAGTCTGGCTGCCATGCTGCCCCAGCTCTGCTGTGCACCTGGGAGCAGTGGGACTGGCCACACATGCCACAGCCCAGGCTAGCCCTTGCACCTGGGCTGGGCAGGGCTGAGGGCCCTGAGTTGTCTGAAGTCAAAGATGAAGGGGAGCAGCTCATCAGTATAGAGTTGTGTCCGTTTCCAAGGAAGTATGTCCATAGATAAACTTCGGCACAATTTTGATTAAAATCAAAAGAACTTTTTTTTTTAAAGAGGTTAGCTTTGGCCCTTTTAAATAAGTTCACATTTGTTCTCAGTGGCCTGAAGTGGAAAGAGAAACTAAACCCAAAATTCTGCCCAAATGACAAGATGAGGTGTACATGTTTGACAGCTTTTTTCCTGATTGGGGCCAGTCCAGGTAACTTTTTCAGCAAAAAAAAATCCATGGAGAGAGAAGTCACAAAATGTTTAAGTGAAGTCTGGAGGATGATGATTGAAAAATGGGCAGGTTTAGCAAAAACCACTGCAGAATCTATAGGAAAAAAATAGTTGCACTTCACGTGCTTAGCATAGGCTAGAAGATGATAATTCTGGTGCTCCCCAAATGAAGTAAAAAATGGATGGCATGGTCACATCCATATATGAACAGTGCAAAAAAGCTTGATGAAGCAGTTATGGGGAAAGCTTTCTTCTTCCCCTTGTGAAATAGTGCAGCTCTTTGTAGATCTGTTTAACAGATTCTGGGAAGTTTAACTCCATCCTGAAAATGTGAAATTCACACCTTCTGCATGGCTGTTCTGAAAGTATCTATTTGTTGTTAGAGGAATACTATACATTTTCCAGAGGAAAGCAAGTAAGATTCTGTTGTTATTGAAGGAAGTAGAAATGTATATGGCTAAGCACAGATGTGCCATTCAGCACTTCATACAGAGAGCGTACCAGTGTTCCTACCCAAAGAATCACTTCAGAAATGTTCCTCAAAAAAACCCAACATCCTTTAAGTGCTTCATTTTGAAGTGCTTTCTGAAACATCTGCACCAAGCAGTGATCCTCTGCCATCCCAAACTGCTTCGTGAGAGGGGGAAGGAGAGTGGGGTGGACAGTCAGTGAGTGGGTCGTTATCCTCGGGAACCTTCAAGGACTGCAAGCTGATGCATGCAAGCATTCTTGCTCTCCAACTGCCTGGCTGGAGACTACAGTCACTGCTTGCATTCACAACCATTTTGAAGCACTCCAGGGGCACATATCTGCACAGCACTGTAAAATGCTCAATTTGGAGTGCATCAAATGCAGGTTAAAACAAAGTTTAAAGGCAGTTGATACTGTTGGTTTAAACAAAGTATATGCTATAGTGGTCCCAGCCATTGTTCTTGGAAGTGATGAATAGTAAAGAGGTATAAAGAATAATGCCCAAAAGTCAAAGCCATACTTGAAATGAATCATTAAATCCTGATATGGTATCTCAGTATAATAAAAGCACTTTGCAGAGGTCATTATCTTTGTTCCCATTTTACAGATGAAGAAACTGAGGCACAGGCAATGTTTTGTCCAAATAGCTAGTGACAGAGAAGGGAATTAAATTGATTTTCCACAGTCTGAGTCCTGTGTTCTACCACTAGTTAGCATTGTCTCCATATGGCCATGCAAGAGTTTCACAAAGGGGAAAGCCTGTTTGCAGGGTCTTGGATACCTTCAAGCTTTTGATAAACAAGCCATGCATTGTATCATTGAAAATAAAAGATTTAGACAAATTCCTGAAGTGTCAGGGATTGTTCATGTAATGAGATTAACATATTGTCGTCAAGCATGGTGAGATCCTGGTCTACCGTTAGTGCTTCTAGGCACTATGAAAATGTTGCAGCATGTGTACCAGGGAAATTCCAAATAGTAGCTGACAACTTGAGGACCTTAGAAAAGGACACTTTTTGGGCAACGGGGCCTTAAAATGAAAGCTGGAGTGATCCTTAAACATAGGTCTGTTTTGGATTTGTGTGTATTCAGGCCCAGCATAGGCCAAGACTTGAAATAAAAGGTGGAATATTAAATATTGAAAAATTACTTGAAGGAACCTATTCAAAGAACTGTATTTCTTGAAAGGTCTCAGAATAGGATAGTGCTGCATCTAGTGTGTTCACCAGAGCTTTCAGTTAAAGGAGAAAATTCGGAGACGGGTCCTAAACAAATTGAACAGGAATTTTCATGTTTTAGAATTTGATAACTCAAATGAATCAAGATGAACAAAACCCTTGTTGAAGCTAAAAGATTAGATCTAGTTGAGTGGTGAAGTTGTCTTACTACATAGCTTTCAAAGTTTATTTTCATAATGGTAAAAATATTAACAAGGAAATACTTAAAGATATGCATGTTTCTTTCAGTCCTTAGGAAGAAGCTAGACAAGAGGTTTGGTGAAAAGCGTTAGCTGGACATTGCAATGAAACAAAGACCGGCTTTAAGAATAATGTAGTTTTACTTATTTTAATACAATTCTTTGATCAGTGTTAGAAAAGATGAAGTATTTAAGATGGGGGTGATCCTGCCTTGAGGATACTGTAGGATTTGATAATCTCGTGGTCCTTTTTTTTAATGATTCTATATTTGGGTGGGGGGGTCAAAAGTAACATACTAGTAACTAGTATTTGTACGATATCAGTTTTATCCACATGCATGTATGATTGCAAATAGGAAAAGAAAATATAAAATTCTCCTAGTATATATAAGAAAATATAAAATTCCCCTTTGATATACAAACAACGTAAAATACCATCTTAACAGTAGATGAATAGAGGGAGAATGCTATAATAGTTATGATAGCTGCTTACAGGCTGGTTCTGTGAGAGCAGTCCTAGGGTATTTCCTATCTGCTTGCTGACCTCTTAGCTGTTCTTCAAAATGACCTAGTTAAATCTTTAAAAATGAACCAAATACAGTCTGTAGCTGTAAGGCAAGCTTGATTATTCTGTGACTGAGATTAAATCAGAAGTATGATTCCCAGAGGCAGTGGACTCAAGGCAAAGGTCTGGTTTGCAAAACCCCCTAAGGATTAAAGTCTACTCTTGAGTGCCTTCATGAACCTTCTTTTTGAGCAGGTTCTAACTTTCTGCTCTCTTATTAATGTCCTTCCAAGATTTCATAAGCACAGAGGGTGGGATGGGATACTTCCAGGCTCTTTTCTGAGGAGAGCCTAATTTCGTTTGAAATGAGAATATGGGTAATCAAACTAATATTAATCCATTGTCTGGTTTCTTTTGTTTTCCCCCCAAATTGGACCAGTCACTCTCTCTAAAGTAGTGGTGAGCAACAACTGCTTCCTTTTCTCTTGGTGAAGAAGGTGTTACAGGCTTATTTAAGGAGGATTCTGAAGAGCTGTAAACCTTGACCATCTTATAATTTGCAACCTAGAAAAGATCACAGGTTATCAGTGCATCAGAGGGGTTTAAGTGGCAAGAAGGATCCTTCTTTGGTATCCTACTAGGACAATAGTCAAACTGTGGCAGAAAAAAAAAAGATGACCTCTACAGGTTCTACATTCCCATATCTCCTCTAGCTGGTAAGGGCTCAGTGAATGTATCCTCTAAAAGTGCTATGGCCAGTGGGTCCTGGAGCCTATGGTTATGTTACCCGAAAAAAATGCAGATTTTTCATTTTAACAGAGAAACATGCAGATTTTGCTCTTTTGCAAAGAGCTCTCTGCAGGCTGGCAGAGTTCCAGCCTGCAAGGAGCTGGGGGGAGCAGCAGGATGGCGGTCAGGCAGGGGGCACGATGTGCATGTACATGCACATGGCTGCCAGGCAGCCTGGACAGCAGCTCCTGTAGGTAAGTCTGGTGAAGGGAGGGATTGAGGCCTCTATATGGATGAACAGGGGGAAGAGTTGAATAGGGCTGGTGCTGGGGAGGTCCCAGGGGAGGGCAGCAGGGTGAGGAGCCCAAGCCTGCAGCAGCCAGCCCTCCCCCCCCTCTCCCCGAACGGGCTGCATTCCATATTTCAATAGGATTTTCAATTCAGTGGGTAGTTAATTTGGTGTACAAATACAAAAACATAGTCACAAGCTTAAGGAGAGGTATAGAAGGTGTGGTGTTATATGACTCTGAGGAAGATTCAGCAGTGTATGTAGGAGATGGAATGAAGATGATTTCATCCTGGCATCTCCCTTTACTGAGTACCTGGGATTTACTTGGCAAACAGCATCTGCCCCGTGACAATTGTGATGTGTGCTGTGAGTTGCCCACGCCTGATTTACTAAAAGTATATTGCTTTTGGTAAGGACTGAGTGTTGGGCCACCCACTGAGTTGTATGGACCCAGGAGATGGTTTTCTTTTGAATGGTGGATAATTCAGATATGTTCAGGATTGCATTCTGTTTCCTAAGTGGGAGAGCTTTTCCTTTATGGTCTACGAGAAACTTTTTTTCCTCCAATACTCTCTCTCTAACTGTCATCCCGATTCTGGAGTTGCATAAGAAAATCTCTCCCAGGATAGAATGAGTGGTGCTGTTTTGAGACTGAATTTCAGTCATATTCAAGTTTGCTGTTGCCTATGCCAGTCCATTCTTCATCGGCTTTGCTGTATGGGAACATCTTGGGAACCACAGCTACTGCTTTGATAGCTCTGTGGTTTAATCTCTATGTGTATGGCATAAACTAGTTGTCTTGTCCCTGTGATGCTTTATCTTTTGTGCCATTGGCCTTTTTTGCAAGGAGGCATTGACATGGGTATTTCTTTCTGACATTGCCACCAGAGAAGTGGGCTCTTTGGGATTGTTCTTTCTTTAGAATTTGGGCCTATTTTTGCCACTTAAGGATTTTTGAACTCTCCTAGAGGAGGAAGGTCTCATATCCTTGGAGGTGTCTCAGTCTTTATCTGTGTGATGAGGTTGTCTGTGATTACTTTAATCCTTTTCTCCAAACCAGGTCCTTTGATAAGAATGGCTATCACACTGATAATCCATAAGCAACTTTGCCCTCTCATTTGAGATTTATTTGCTGGAGTCAGCCAAGAAAAACATGATTCCTTATAGCATGTCCCAAGGAAGGGATTAGGTGGTAATGGTGGTGGTGTTACCTGTCCTTTCCCCCCCCTCACCCCAACACACACATACATCTGGACTTTTTTGGGTTTCCAGTTGCAAGTGGGAAGTGTTTGAAGCTAGGAAGGTTGCTTTTGACACCTGGAGGTATAGTCCAGGTAAATTGTATATGTTGGGAAGATATTTGTCCTTACAGCATTAATCTTAAGCAGCTAGAATATCAGGTAGTTGTGGTCATATAATTGCTGGTCAGAATTTCTCTTTTTAGGGATTACTCCCATGGGTGGGGTAAAAGATGAGATTACTTTTCCCCTGTGATGGGGGAAAAATATGTTAACAACTGGAAGTACAGAGGTGGAACTAGAAACTTAACGACGCACAGAACTTCATTTTTGTATTCTGGAGGAACTTGTGACCTGTGCCTTTTCTAGTTTGCAAGTTTGAACAGGTTACTAAGAAAAAGCCAATCTCTTCTGTTGCTGGGTGGCATAATCCCTGCTGTCGAATCGCTCTACTGAATTGAGGAAGTTGACCTTCTAATGCCTATTGAACACCTTAAAAAGGTTAAAGCACTAAGTATTTCTGGTTCAGGTAAGCAGCGTCCTAATGCCAGCCAAAGGTATTGCTTTTGGGTTAGAAGCCACATTCTTTGGTTGTTTCTTGTTCAACTACATTGTCAGTGGCTGCTAGTGGAATTACAGTTTGAGAGCCCAGAAGTTTCCTAATGGAAGAATTGCTTGCTCTTTTTTCACATCTTTCAGCCTGAGACTAAATGAAGGTAAATGTACTGTTCCTTGCTCAGGTATTGACCGTCATAGGGATCTTGCTAGCTTCCACAAAAGCTCCAGCTTGCCTACCTAGAGTCTTATTTGCCAGTTCAGATGCAGGATGGAGTGAAGATCTATTTATTGCTTGTATTATACTTATTGTATCTTCTTAACTCTACTTAGTAGCCTACCTACCAACATGGCTTCTTGAAGCTGACAGGAATAGGAGGACCATTAGAAGAGGCTGCTGGATCTTGCCATTGCCCTTGAAATACTGAGCTCAAGGGTGTGCACACATCCTATAACTGCCAGTTATTCATCATAAATGGTCCAGTGACCACCTGGACAAGGATTTGAGTCCTGCAGTGAGATTGCATGGATGTGCTGAATTTGGAGAGTGAGATTTGCTATTGGTACGAGTAATGCCCTTTTTGCATGACTAAAGAAATGCCCTTTTTGTATGATGGTAGAAACAATAGAAAATGCTGTTCTGGATCAGGGGCTGCATTTTCAGAAGGTGCAAAAAACACTGTATAATGCAGGTACCTGCCCATTCTCAGATGCTTTTGTCCTTCTAAGTTCTTTGTAACAGAAGAATTGCTCTATTTTTTCATAGTCAAAAACAGAGTGCAAACTAAGAGCTGGCATTTTCCAAGAGGTCCCTTGAATCTGAAAGGTTGAAAATCACTGTTGTAGTGTTTTCCATTATTTCTAACAATGATTCAATCACAGCTGTGGTTCAGCAAAAGGAAATGCTAGTGTAGATGAGATGTTTTAAAATACTGTTCCACATGGATTTGCTGAGAGCTGGCTTAAGAGCTTAGTGTTTAAAATACCATTAACCTGCCTTGAGAGCTGTCCACGTTGATGTTTCCACCGTGGATGAGCTTGTACAAGGAGTAACAGTTGTCGTGGTGAAGAAAAAATTTTGCGTAGGCAATGCAAGTGAAACAAAGTAGCACATGTGATACTTGCAGTTACTGGACACTTAGAAGTTTTGGTACAGGGGTAGGCAATCCCTGGCACGTGTGCCAGAGCATGGCGCGCACAGGCATTTTGCTTGGCATGTGTGTCTTGGGCAGATGGCAGGGGAGGGGCCGGGGTTGCTGACACAACAAGGATCACACCCCTTGCGGCTCCCCTGCTGTCTGCCCCTGACACACCAACGACTTATAAGTCAAGGTTGCACTCTGCCCAAAAACAACACCTATTGCTGTTCTGCTGTTTTTGCATATACAAAATTAAGTGTAACGTGTACTCCTTTGAGCATTTAATTAACTGAACAACTTCATGAATATCACTGTCTGGTTGCATTTTAAGTGAAATAACCTGTTAGTGTCTGAGGTCAAATGGCATTTTAACAAATGACTAATTGACAGAGTGAATATACACATGGGCGTTAAAGTAATATATGTAGGAGTAGTGGACCATGCTTCTTTATGAATAAAGTCTACCCACAAATTTTCTCTTCCAGATTTGTACTATGGTGGAGAAGCTTTCTCTGTAGAGCAGCCACAGTCTTTTACTTGTCCTTATTGTGGAAAAATGGGTTATACGGAAACATCTCTTCAAGAACATGTTACTTCTGAACATGCAGAAACATCAACAGAAGTGGTAAGTAGAAGCAGTATTACCTGTTAATTATGGTGAAAATATATTAAAATAATTAAAGCTTTACTATGTATTTATCAGAAAATGTGAATTCCTGTCATTTTATTTTCTTGAAGTTTTTTTAGAGTTCTGTGTGTGTTAAGATGGTATGTAACCAAGCTTGAGATGGCAATATTTGTTACATTTGTAAATTGAAATGCAGTGCAGATTTTTTCATAGGTAATTTAATTGCATATGTACAAAAAGACCAAGTCACCATTACTGTTAGAAACTTAAATTTTGGATTACTTAAATCCAATAACAGTCAACTGGGCAGCTTGAATGTTGTAATCAGTGTTGTGTCTAATTCTTGGGTAGTCGTTTGTTCATTTTCTTTTCTTTTTCTTTTCTTTCTCCATTTCATATTTAGAAATTCTCTTTAACAGTGCTAGTATTTAGGTGATTTCAGTTGAGCTTTGGCATTAAGTTGTTTGGGGTACTGGAGCAGCAAATTTAAACATGTTATATTAGCTTGAGACTGTGTTCTCTCAGTTTAGGCTGCTGGTAAGTATGTTTTGGAAAAGATAAAATTCACTTTTTTTTTTTAAAGGAAAGTTTAGAAATTGCTGAATATTTGAACAATGCAAATACATTCTAGAAGTACTTTATATAATAGGACTTTAGTTTTTGGGGGGCCCAAAGTTTTTTCTTGATCCAGATACTAAAAGTTATCTTTCTTTGGAGATTTTTCATATGTATTTGGAGTCATTTAGAATCTTCCTGATGCTAATGGACCCTGGCTGCTTTGCTGCCAAACCAGCCTGCTGTCCATCCTATGGACTGGAATAGCTATGAAGTTATTTTTTTGTGGAACTGGGTGTTAAAAAAGGATGTACAGCTGATTTGTAAAAGCTTGATTTTAAACTAATTCTAATTTTCAACGCACCTAGCATTATGTTTGCATAAGTACTTCAGAAATTGATAAAACTTGTGCATGTCAACAATATATGTTGATATTAAAACAGATGACACGATTAATATAGAAGAACTGATAACAAGAACAGAAATATTTAATGAGGTGTGCTTCTTCTTCTGAGCTTCTATTACCTAGTGTTCTGACGGACCTAACTGGGACATTCCCTTTGTGGAGGCAGCAAGACGAGCACATTTCAGGTTTCTCCCCCCACTTCCACAGGAGAAAGGATACTGTATGGGGGGGGAAAAAAAGACTTGCCAGAAAAGAATTTACCATGTGGATGCTCTTGATATTCCTATATTTGAGCATCATGTTTTAACAAGCTTTGTTCTGGCTGGGATAAGGCTATTGTGGCCCTTCCCCATTGACGAACAGTAATTAGATCCAGCTGAGGAACCTGGTACTTGGCTATCATGTATTTTATTGCATGATCCTGAAAACTAAAGCGCTAGGCTGCATGGGTCTTGTGATATGGTTTGCTTTCCCTCCATCCCCTGGTCACTTGATTTCCTGGTGGTTTCAACAGTAACAATCAGTTCACAAGAACTCTACTGTTCAGTTGTAATAGAGTACTAGAGAGCTGTTCTATTTCTGTTTGGCATTAGTAAGCATCTGATCTCACAAAGCCATCACAACTAGGTGCGATAGTCACCTAAGCCAGAGGATGTTGCCAGGTCTGAACTTTTTTTGAATATGGGGGAAGAGCACTGCACTGTTACATGGAGGAGCGCATGCGTGTTCAAGGACAATTTGCAGTTAGCCTTTGCCTCTGTAAATGGCTTGTACCTGACCTTTGTTATGATATTTAGGAATTAAAAGCTCGTGTGTAGCCATTAAACAATTAGGAACTGATGAGATCTAAGTAACTTATTTTATAAAAGCCTATGGCTGTGTTTTATATTTCCTCATTTAAAAAATTACTGCTGTACTAGACAGTTTTCAGATCTTGTTCCTTGTAGTGGTAAAGGCTAAAAGTGCTGGGTTTGTGGATTCCTTTGACTAACTGTAGGCCACAAATGAGCAGGGGTTGTGTACTCATTGGCCCAGGAGACCTTTTCTCTTCCTGTGTTTCCTGTCTTCAGCAACAGCAGTTATCAGCAGTTCCAGGTTAAGGTCTCTCAGCAACTAGACAGCCAAGGTGCTTTCTCCAGAACTGGAAGTCAGTGTTAGATTATGTGCAGATGCTGCTCACACTTCAGGAACATGTGGTATAGTAAACCTAGTTAAGAACTGTCCAGTTCTACTTTTGGTTGTTGGAGATTGATATGAAAAACTCATCCGTGGTCAAAATCCAGAGTTCTCAGAATCAATGTTTAGAGGAGATGCAGACTCTTTTCTTTGTTGGTTCTAAGAAATGGTCTTCAGTCCCCATCCATGTATACAGAAGACAGATAGTAAAATGGCCCCATCTGTATGCGTTAGTTGTGAGGTGTAATTCTCTTCCTAAACACATTGGCAAGAATGTTACTTACACTGAAGAAAGGTGCAGGGTCCCTGTTCTGATCTTCCTTGAAAGAGAAACACCAAAGCTTTGTTACTTGTAAGTGCTAAGTTTTCTGTTACCTGTGTAATTCTGCATCTGGTCAAAATATTAAGGCAGTGGTAGCAAAAACACGTGTTCAAGCCATATCTCCATGCTGCCCCTGAACTGACTTGGCTTTATATGTTTCTTGAATTCCATTCAGAGTACTATGACTTTTTTTTCTGCCTGTTGACATGAGGAATTGTAACTTCTAGACAAACTTTCTCATGCTGGCTCCATGTTTTCAAGACTGTGCAACTGTTGATAGAAATTCCAGAGTGTTGCATTAACTGGTGATTTTATTGATGTTATAATAAATAGTTTTTGTATAAGTTTACAAGCAGTTTGCCACATTTATTGCAAGATGTGAATAATTCCTCTTTTTTTGTATAAAAATCTATTACCTTTTGGGTGTAAAAGACCATTCTACATAATTCCTACGTAGTTTTCAGTCTTCTTTCTTCGGCAGTCCCTCGCGGTTGAGGATGATTATTTTCCACGATTATCTTACCTGTGTGTCTGAAGATGGTTCATGTGTTTTTAGTATCGATGTTTTAAATGCTCTCTTCCTGCTGTTTCATTTGATCACTTTTCTTGTTTGTTGTTTTGTTCTGGGAAGTACATCTTTATTAGGAAAATAGGGGCTATTTTTATGACAGCATTTAAGTAAACTGAGTAGCACATGTCTGCTTTATTGTTACTTTCCAAGTGTCCTCTCCTGTTAGTTCTCTAGTGACACACACTATAGCTTGTTAGATAAACTTGGCTGGAAAATAATAGTTGCCATCGTCACTAGACATGGTATCACTCAGTTGCTAAGCCTGTTGTACATGAATTTATGGGCTTTTTATTTACTCTAGTTATATGCCCCAGTCATGCCACCTTATAATTTTTGCATCTCTTTCAAGCTTTTGGGCCAATGTCATGCCATCTTTATTATTATTATTATTATTATGTTAATGTAACATTTTCCTAAGCAGAACTTTTTCCTTATCCCTGTTTTGCTATTAACTATATTGCTTTCTGTCCCCCCTTTTTCCCCTTCAGGTATATAGGAATAGCATGAAGCAGTCTAGCCTAGACATAACTTAGTAAATATATTGTGTTTCTGTAAACAAGTTTGCCTATAAAGTGCCACCCTGCCTTCTGCTGGACTTGAGATTCACATCACTAACTACCTCTCTAGTCAGCATATAATCCCCAAAAGCAATAGTCTTAATTCAGTGGTGCTCAGTGTTTTGTCTCAATCTGGCCTGGGTCAGATAGGTAGGGCAGGGCTCTATACTATCCTGATTGGCCCTGCTCTGCCTACATGCTCAGTTTAGAGCCATGTTGTTTGGCCCATGGGACTCTCCCTGGATCCAGAAATTTAACAGCAGGGGAGCAGCATTTACCTGCCACCATATTTTAGAATTACTGCCCTACAAACTGTTTTTTGTTGTTTTTAGGTCAGTTTCTCGTTCCCATTTTGCTCTGAAATGTGGATATTTTGGCAGGTAAACAAACATCAGACTAGTGATTACAGGTGACCTGCCCAGACAGTGTAGCTTTATGTCCATTTTTTGCTTCATGGTGTATAAATGGGACCTGTGTCCTCTCTTCATGTTTTGATTAATAGTTCAGGTCTCTCTTAGATCTGTATCTACACTGGACTATTCCTAAAGTTTCCCAGTGTTGCTTAGCACTACTGTAAGCAAGGCACTTCTAGTAGCTGAGTTGTTCCAGGCACTTTAAAATACCTGTGCTTCCTTTGTTCACACTTGTATGTTTACTGTTTCTTCTACAATAGGAAATTTGGGAAGAAAAGTTTAGAATAGACAGTGAAAAACAGTGAAATTACACGTCCAAGAGAGTGAGTGCTCAGCTGAGAGGACAGATCCATAGTCAGCCATTAAAGCATCTTGTATTTGTCTGTTCAGGATATTTGTTTGTCTCTGAAATTCAAAAAAAGATGTAAAAACATCTTTGTATTTTCTTAAGATAGAAAATAAGTGTCCTGTCGCCCCTTCCCCCTCTTCCCCCACCCCCTTAGCCCCCCTTTGCCAATCCCAACTTGTGCTGTTACTGCAAAGCTGTAGTGTTATTGGTCCATTTGCTTCCTGGACCCTCTTTCTAAGCTCAGAATAGATCCAGACTAACTCAGTACCTTAGCCTCTGTTCCAGCTAAGGCTAGCTATGCATGCTCTTATCCTCTAGGTTGAAATTCATGGCTTACCACTGCCTCTGTGAATTGCTCTTGGGGACATAGAGTAGTGCATTCAGGGATAGTAGAGGACCTGGGAATGCCCTGGTTTGCTCTCTGTAACTGACCAGGTATTAAAATTGTCATGGAATACATTTGTATCCCAAAGAAGTTGCTGTTTCAACCAGCAACTTCTTTGTGGTAGGTGTGCCTCTTCATCTTGGGATAAATTCTTTTAACATCTGGAATGTTAAGATTTATTGTGCAAAAGTTGCATCTAACCTGTGACAAATATAACATCTGCCAGTGCCCCACGTGTCTTTGTGCAGAACAACAGCTCCAAAAACTGGCTGCTGCCACCTTCAGGGCAGCCCCAGAAAGACAAGAGGAGGTGTGATGGAAAAGGAGAGTAAATAGTCGGACCTAAGCTACACCACTCTTGTGGGCTGAATGGAAGTGTTCTTGCAGGCTCCTCACTTCGAAGGGTGTAATATGGAGTAGCCTGCTAATGCTGTTCTAGAAGTAGAGGCAGAGGGATATAAGGTGGTTCTTTTCTTGCCTCTAAATGCTATCTTAGAGAGAACACTTCTTCAAATGGTATCAGTGATAGCTAATGAATATGCATATCTTATTTTGTATCCTTCCTGGAGAATGAATGGGAAAGTGCTTGTGCCTTCCAAGATCACTGAATGAAGCTGTGGATGCCACTGAGCTGGTGCACCAAAGCAGTTAGCACTGTATAACCTCATAAATCCCAATATCAAAAATCCGGAATTCTCAAAAATCTGACACATTTTAAGCTTCCCCCTCCGCTCCCCTGGATACAGAGGGGGAAGCTTGCATGTGTCGGCTGCCGCCGCCATCCAGCACCCTGCTCCACATGAGGCCGCTGCTCTGGGACCGGCTGCCGCTCTGGTTTTAAAAATCCAGAATTTTCCAATTTCCAGCAGGTGCTTGGTCCTGAGCATGCCGGAGTTATGAGGTTATACTGTAACACTGTGTGTAAGCAAGCCCTTCCCCTCTGCATGCAAATTAGCATGCAGCAGATGGCTTGGAAACTGGTGAGTTAGTCAGAATTTGAAAGCAAATTTCACTCTGGGTGTTCGGTGTGTCATTAAAAACTAACTGAAAAGGGGGAAAGGTAGCTTTTAAAAACTGATTTTGAAATTTGTTTTTCTTTGAGCATTCTTCCTGTGGCTGGCTACCTACCTACAGCAATTAAACTTGATTTTTAAATCAAGGTAGTTAACATTAAGAGATTGGCCCAAACTGATAAGTGCATTGTATTGTTTATGTGAAAATGTTAAACTTGTTTTTCTGACTTTGTCATTTCAGATCTGTCCAATATGTGCAGCATTACCTGGAGGGGATCCTAATCATGTTACAGATGACTTTGCAGCTCATCTTACACTGGAACACAGAGCTCCTAGAGATTTAATATCCTTTTCTCAGTCAAGAAAAAAAGACAAGGCTGTTACCTCTAATAGTAATAGCTACTTTAATTGTACCAAGCAGGTAGTGGCATCTCAGTTCTACTTACATGTTACAACTGCCACTTCATTCAGTTGTTGGAGGAGCTTGACATTAAGTAGAACTAAAGAAGAATGAAGTGTCGTAATTTAAATCCACTGCAGCCTATATATGTATATATGTGTGTGTGTGTCATGACCGAAGTTGAAAAAAAGGCTGTGGCTTTATTTGTTAAAGTTGCATCAGCCATACACTGAAATAAGCTTCATAGAGGTGAATGATGTGTTTGATTAGAATAGGATAAATATTCTCCGCCCTTCTCCTCCCCACCCCTCCCCAGTTTTGCTGTGTCTCCACCAAGTCTGTTGCATTTGTGTTATGACCCGTGGGTCTGAACATAGATGTTCATCACTGGTGGTTTCTCCCTGCTCAGTTGAGGCTCCTAAAACCATGGGCAGAAGAGGGGACACTATCCTATTTTAGGACTTCATGCAGGAACCAGCTTCCATCGCTATAGTCACATCACTAGAATCAAGGAAGACAACTCTTGGAAGAGCAAGGAGAGATCATGACACTAATAGGAGTGGTGCAAAGATCTATGAACACACCATAACAATAGGCAGGCTGAAACACAGCTTTCAATAGGAAGAATCTGGTCTGTGCCTCTTCCCTTCCCCCAGCCATACTATTCAGACTTTTGCTGTTTAATACTCTTCATCAAATAACTTCATGTTTTCTTAACTGTCTGGTTACGATGAATCCAGTGGTGTTCGGCATGTTCGTAGAATGTTTCACCCAGGCCGGGGATTGGGGGGTCCTCGCGCACGTAGATCAAACATGCACTTTACTAGCAGTTCCACTGGTGGGCTTTCATCTTCGCAGAGTTCATATTCTCCAAGCAATAGGGAAGCTATGGATCCTATAGCTGGTAAGAATCAGTCTACGTTGTTTTTCTTTTGGAGTCTTTCTCCACACTTAGCTATAACATCCAATATAACAATTGCCCAGCTTTTTGCTGTGTCTGTTTTGTTTAGATATATGCATATACTGCTTGCCCCAGGGAGAAGGTTTAAATTGATGTGAGTACCTAATTGGGGAGACTAGGTACACTGGATCTATGCAGAAAGCAATGGCTGTATGACATCAGTTGTAGGGATGTACTTGTTACATCTGCATGCTCCTGTAGTGGTATAAGTGAAGTAGATAGCTGTCTTTTTAACACTACATGAAATGGTTACTGAAAAAAAGGCTTTGTTCCATTTATATATCTGTAGAAATGATGCAACTCTTACAGTTGCTTATGCTACTTGCACTCCAGTGTCAATAGTTTACATCTGTCCACAGGTAGGTATAAAGCCAGGCAGAGCCGGAAGTGGCCAGCATTTTGCACTTATAGGATCATGCATCTTTTCCAGCATGCCCTTGCTTCCTGTTTAGGTGTGGGGTTTGCAGACTGTATTATAGATGGCATGAATCTTTTTTTCCAAGCTTCCTTATCTTAATCTATATCTGTCTAGAAAACTCCCTACTGGGGGCAGGGAGTGAGTATTTGAATGGTCCAGAAGCCAAAGGAAATTTCAAAAGAGAGCCATATTCTTGTGTAGGGGAGTGCAGTGCACCTTGGCTGAAGGCCTTTACCTCTTACTGCACTTCTTAGTGGTTGTCTTCCCTTCTACATCTCTCTTCCTTATTAGACTGCCAGCTATGTGTTCTCTCTCAAGTCAGGAGTATCTTTAGTTTTCTGGTGTTCATGACATGTGTATAAGTGGTTTGAATTAACCTTGACTGGAACTAACTTAAAATGAATAGTTAAAAGACACGTTGCCATGTTTGTTTAAATATAAAAAAATACTGGCAAAATGTAGCAGTGGTTGAAACAAACTAGCAAAAGCCATGAAATTGTTAACCTGCTGCTGCTTTATGTGAGCCTATCTTGTAGGTATAACATCTAGATCAGTGGTTATCAACCTTTTTTGACCAGGACCCATTTGTAAACATCGATGGCCAGTCCCAACCCAGTGCCTCACTCCCAACGTGCTGCCCCCAGGCTCCAGCCCCCAGTGTATGGGGCAGGAGACATGGGGGGCCCCAAGCAGCCCCTTGCAGACCAGAACTTGGTTTCCCACATTTTTCTCCTTTAAAGGAGAATCCATTTTCAAAGTTTGTTGATCTATCTAAATTCAGTTTTGTTTCCATTTGCTGGACAATCAGCAATTTGTGCACAGCCAAATTACATTGTAATATTTCAGTACAGTTCATGAAAAGAATAGTGGCAGCAGCTTATGGTATCTAAGTAGGGCTATAGAAGTGGGGTCAAGGCATGCATTCTGCAAATGATGGTCACAGAGTTCATCTAAAACGCTTGTAAAACCAGAACTTATGTGAGGGGATAGAACAAGTTCTTTGGGGCTTTTTTGGTTTTTATTATTTTTAATCTACTGGTAAATAAAGTTTTAAAATTCTGTTACTCATGTTTATCGTAAGATGAATTCTCTCACGGGGCTGGTCAGTGATTAAAGTGAAATAAACCTTTAATTATTGCTAGTGGTAGTATTAATCTTGGTAAGCATAGCTGCGCTGAGTAGGATTGCATTATTTGCCTGCTAGCTGCTGGTATCCGGCAAGCTCCTTGCACAGAGCTAGTGCATTCTGCAGCACCCAGGCAGGGAAGTCTAACTTTGGGCGTCATAATTGTGAACGTGACCGAAAGAAAAGTGGGGGGGAAGTCACCATGACCAATAATATTAAGCTGCAGTAGTAATAATTTTAAAAGGAAGATTTAAAAAATGTGTGGCAAAACTCTTTCCTCCATTTTTCCTGCTCACTTCCCAAACTACATACAGCTAATCCAGCAGTGCCCAAAAAGGTTTGGAAAGCAGAATAAGTTCTATAGTAATACACAGAACCAGACTTTACTACTAAAACTTATTTTTTAGATTACTTTTGATGCAGATAAAACTTGCTCTGTACTCCTCCTCAGTTGGAAAGGTTGTGTGACCCCCACCCAAAGCCAAACAAGTCTTCATTTAGTTAGGCCCTCTCTATATATCTGGCGGTTGGTACCTTTATTAGGTCAATCTGAGAGAAGGCATAGAGTTGGAAAAACAAAGCCTTTTGGCTTTTGTTCCCAACAGAACTTAAGTAGCGTACAGTATTTGAAAAATGTTTTCTGAATCAAATCTTCTCCAAAAATATCTGACAGAAGTGTTGGCAGTGTCACTTTAATTTTTCTCTACAACCCAACTTTCATCTTGAATACCATGGGAATAAAGTGTATTTGTTTAGAGAGACAAGGCACTGACTTCAGCCAAAAATGAAGTGGTTGCCAAGGCAACAGCTGCCTTGATTAGAAGATAACCCTTTAAGAAATAGGCAGCCCACGTATTCACCTCGGGACCAGTCCTTAATACATAGGAAGTGCCCTTTCTTCTTCAGTTGTTTGTAAGGTTTCAAACTTTGAATTTCTTGACCATACAGAGATTCTCCAGTGCGACTGTTCTTGCAAAGCCCCATGCCCACCCCCTACCCCTCCCATTGACAGTATATAAGCATTTAATAAATTTTCAGGTATTTTGGAAAGGCAGAAGTAATGCATTGATGCTTGGGAAGTATGTGTACTTTTGAAGCAGGTTTCATCGTGGTGCTTTTTCTCCTCTTCACTGGCAGAGCTTTTATCTCAGTTATCGGGGGTGAGACGTTCTGCAGGAGGACAGCTCAATTCCTCTGGCCCTTCTGCTTCTCAGTTACAGCAGCTGCAGATGCAACTGCAGTTAGAACGACAACACGCACAGGCAGCACGACAACAACTGGAGACTGCACGCAATGCAACCAGGCGCACCAATACGAGTAGCGTCACCACCACAATTACACAATCTACAGCAACAACCAACACATCTAACACAGAAAACAGTCAGCAGACTATCCAGAATTCCCAGTTTCTTCTTACAAGGTAACTCATTCTAGAGTCTCAGTGGTTTTATTATTTTCCTGTGCTATCAGTGTACTTGGTTCTGACTCGGCAAGGAGCTTAAGCACCTACCTTTCAAGCACAGAAGTCGTCATATTAAGTTTAAGCACACGTGTAACCCCATTTAAGTTCAATACATGCTTCAGTAGTGTACCAAGTTAGGGTCACTGACTGCAGTTAAGTATACCCCAGTCACCATGTGCAGTTCTCAAAACAAAGTGAAATATACAGTTAGGGCCAGGTCCTGTTCCACCTAGTAGATGCCTAAAAGCCATTTAGATATCTTTGCCTAAATGCAGTCCTTCTCAGATTTCTGAAAACTGCTAATGCATGTGATGCTTTAGTAACATGCTTTCATCTCAGTATTGAGACAGTTGTAGGTAGTAAGAACCCATCCACCTTTTCTGTTAATGGTTTTCAGAGATGCAAAATGGCTTTTAGGGATCCTATTCCATCCATTAAGAGCTTAGGTTCTTAATGGGTAGAATAGGATTTGGCCCTCAATTATTGTTCAAAATATGCTAGGGTTCAACAGGCCTGCAGTTGCTTAGTGTCTCTTTGCTTTATAACTCTACTTGAGCACTGGTGTCATGAGCAGTAAGGAATAATCCCCATTAAAGCATTAGTTTCATCTACTGTTAAATGTACGTGCTTGATCTGAACATGGGATGGGAGAATGGCTGAATGCCATTACTGCACCCAAAATGCTGGGGCAGGGTTGAATATAACATTATATATACTTTTATAATAATTTAGTATATTGTTTATTGTTGCTTATTTACTCAATTAGAAAATGAGGATTTTTCTCCCATTTAGAATCTAGCATGAGGCAGGAAGGTGCTGTGGGGTGGCGACAGTGGCAGCTGCTGCTGCTGCTCCAGCCCCAACCTGGGTTGGGGTTGGATTCTCCCCTGCAGCCTCCAGTCCCCCTCCCCCTATCTGGCATCCCTGTCCTCCCATGTCTGCTCCGTGGCCCCCCCTGCCTCCTCCCTCCCTGCTACCAAGCAGCTGTGCTGGCTTCACATGCCTGCTGCTACAGGGCTCTGCTGGGGATGGGCCTGGAGATGTGAGCTCAGAGCAAGCTTGGAGGGTAGGCAGGGGGGAAAGACTTGTGGAGTAGGGGGAGATGGGAGATGGGAAGAAGGGGGAGCAGGGACTTGGGTTTGTTGGTGGCAGAAGCAGCATGGAGGAGGGAGGAGAGGAAGGGAGAATTGGGGCAGCCTGAGGCTGTGGTGCAGGGGAGGGGCTGGCACAATGGAGTGGTAAGTGGAGGTGAGGAGGGGGACAGGCAGCAGGGAGCAAACTGCTTGCTTCTTTCACCGGCTGCCCCCCTACCACCTGCCCCCCACTGCCTGCCCTCCCATATAGATTTCATAGACATTAGATTTCGTATGCCCCACTACTGCCTCCTCCTACTCTCTGTCCCATACCACCTGCCTCATTGCTGCCTCCCTCATCACCTCTCCCCTCAATACCTGCAATAGGTGAGGGCAGAGCAAAAAATATGATCCTTCAATAATTAGATTCCATACATGGAAAACTATAATACATTTATAAGTTTTCCACATGCAGAATCTAATTACATTTGAGTAAATATGGTACTACTTCACCCTGTTAACCCTGGCAGCTAGTGCTGACTTACAAAATGACAACAGAGATTGCAGAAAAACTTTACGTGATGGGTAGCATTTAAAAACCATTGTTGTGTCCCTGTTTTTGAGAGAAAAGATAAGAGCAGAACCAGGGAGTTAGACTCAGTTGGTTATTGTTTGTGATCAGTCTTTGGGCTTTTGGGAGTTTTCCTGTTGCTCCTGGCAAACGTAGTCCCAAAAGTTGATGACAAGAGTACCCACCCAGTGAAGTTTCTTGGCAGGGTCTTTTGCTTGTGTCTCTCACTCTTGAGAAGATGGTTCAAATTATGATGGCATTTGGATTTACAACTGTTTCCTCTGCTGACAAATTCATTTTCTGTAGACTGAGGAGAGGAAATGATTTTTAAAATTTCCACCTCGGCCATCTTGTTCTCACAGACAGTTCTAGCTGCAATTTTTGGCTGGATCCTCAGTGAAGTTTGAGTAAATACAAACCAAAGTATTTCTGTTTCATCTATAGAAATGCCAAAGCTTATCTACACCTGGTATCTATTAACACTACACACTATTTCTCCAGCATCTCTAAGAGGCAGGAAGAGCTATTACTTAGAGAAACTTTTATAGGTTTTTTTTTTGTGTTTTTTTTGCTTTACTACTTCCAGTAAAATAAGTGTTTCCAGAAACATGTACTGGAATCTGGAAAATAAATCATGAATGTTTAATTGGAAGTGAACCTTTAATAAAAGATGGACGATGAACAGGGTTCGTATATACCAAGTATTTACCTTGGGTATAAGTAATGAGTAGAAAAAAATGTAGCTTTGAATGCGGTTGATAAGAAGAAAACACCACTACTACACAGTTGATAGCTATTAATTTCTAAGCTTTAACTGTGAAAAGGATCATCAGCTCTGCAGTTCCAGCACTTTCGGGATGCCCCGACAATATTCTTATTTCAGAAATAGGCCATCCAGGTTTCAAAGTTCCTGGCATACTTTCTTCCTTTCTTGTCTTCCATATTGAAATGCTCATGCTTTTCCTCCACATTCCAAACTGGTGTGCAGAAGAAAAATATGGCAGAAAATTTTCTTTAGGATTGTGGCAAGTGGGCTATTTCAATCATGCCGTGTTGAAGCAAAGCTACAAAGAAAATAACAGTCCTGTTTGACCACAGATCAAATGCCTGGGATAGAAATTTAAACTTCTTAAATAACCAAATAGATGATATTTGAAAGTTCTGTGGTTACAGACTACTGGAGCTTAGGCAGAATAGAACAGCAGCCCCCAAACTTTCATAGGTAGTCATAGAGTCATAGAAAGTAGGGCTGGAAGGGACCTCCAGAAGGTCACCTAGTTCAGCCCCCTCCCTGAGGCAGGATCATTCCTATCCAAACCATCCCATACAACCATAACTCTAAACCCTACCCTCAACCCTGATACAACATAGACCTAGCACTGTAACCTGCCGCAGGTAAAGCAGGGGAACCACGGCAGCCAGTGTCCTGCTTCTATAAAATGTTGTCAATATATGCTCAAAAGGTCCTGAGTAGATGGCCACCCCTGTACCCTGCTGTAGAGGAAGGCAAACCCCCCACTGTCTGTATCAGTCTGACCAAGGGGGTAACATTTTTTCCTGACCCCAAATATGGCAATCAGTCTGACCCTGAACCAAGGGGCAAGACCAGCCAGGAACCTCTGGCTTTGCTCCTATGAGGAGAATCGGCACATCCCAGTTGAAGTCCCCAGTCTTAGCTGTAGCTAACATCCAGTGCCTCTGGGGAGGCTTAAAAACACCCTTGACATGTATAACAGAAAAGGGTGTGGTGCCAGGGAGCACCCAGCAAAGCCCAGAAGCATGGAAAACACCCGTGGTGGGAAATGGGCACAGCTATGCCTAGACCATCCCCAAACAGTGGCTGTCCAACCTCTTTTGAACACCTCCAATGATGAGTCCACAGCTTCCCTAGACAGTCTGTTCCACTGCCTCCCTGTTCTAACAGTGAAGAAGTTTTTCCAGATATCCAGTGTAAACCTGCTTTGCTGCAACTTCAAGCCATTGGTCCGTGTCCTCATCTCTGCAACAGGAGAGAAAAGGTGCTTTTCCTCTTCTTTAAGGCAGCCCTTCAAGTATTTGAAGACTGCTGTTACGTCCCTTCTTAAGTCCTTTTCCACAAGCTGAACATGCCTAGGTCCTTCAGCCTCTCCTCATATGACTTGCTTTTCAAGTCCTTTATCATTTTGCTTGTGTACCTCTGGACCCCCTCTAACTTCTCCATGTCCTTTTTAACATGTGGCTTCCAGAAATGCACATGGAGATAAGGCCCAGCCTTTGCTGAGTAGAGAGGCACTATCGCCTCCCATGTCTTGCACCTAATGCTTCTACTGATGTAGCCCAAAACCACATTTGTCTTTTGTGCAGCTGCATCACAACACAGACACACATAGAGTCTGTGATCTACCAAGACTCCCAGGTCATTTTCCATGGAGCTGCCATCCATCCAGGTGTCCCTTATTTTGTGTTTGTGTTTTTGATTATTCCTTCCGAGATGTAGCACCTTGCACTTCTTATCCGCATCGGTCTTCATCCTGCTAGTACTAGCCCAACTTCCCAGTCTGTCGAGATCCTTCTGAATTGTGCTTGCATCTACCAGTGTGTTCACAATCCTTCCTAGTTTTGTCATCTGCAGACTTGCTCCATCCAAATAATAAGCACCTTAAAGAGCACTGGGCTGAGGACAGACCCCGTGGGACTCCACTTGAAACCTCCTGCTATTCTGATGTGAACTCGTTAATAATTACCCTTTGCTTGTGGTTACTGAGCCAGTTATATAGCCACCTTTGTAGTTAGGCTTGGCAGGATTCAACTTTTATTGGTAAACATTACTAAACGTTGATTTCACCTCGTGCTTACAGACCAACGAAAACATATTTGCGGTCTTAATCGATATTTATAGAGAGGCAATGTAAGAAAAATGATGGCTGATGAGTGTCTGATGACAGGGGAGCAGTCCTACGGAACCACGCTAACTGTAGTTTGGACTGCAACTCCCAGAAACCCCAGGGGATTGGGAACAAAGGAAGAGAAAGTGACAGAGCAGACGAGGTAGATATGGGCAAGCAGAGCCAGAACTGATGGCAGTTGTGCTGCTCAGCTGGTGGCAGTCCCACAGTCATTACATTTGTCGTGGCAGGTGGTTAAACTGCACTGTAATAATCGGGGATCCTGGTTTTCTCGGTTTAAAAATCCCAAGTTCTCTGATTTAAAAACCCAAAATCTGCATTTTTTTTCCATGATTAAAATTAAATGTCACTATATATATATAGGTATCAGTTGAACACAATATTTTACTGATATATTTATAATCTTAAAGCAGTTTGGAAACCTGCCAATGCCTTAATCATTATAATAAAATAAATTCTAAATACCTATAGATTTTGGTGTTTGACTTTGTTTTTATCATGGAAAATCAAAGCTCCACCTGACCCCTTCACTCGCCAGGACACGGGTTCAGCTGTGTTGTCCCCATCCTCGTCCCTGTCTCCATTCCCCACCCCCCCCACCCCGTTTTGTGGCAATGAGTTGCCCTGATATGCTGGTGCCCTACCCCTGCCCATGCCGTCACCCCTCACTCCAAAGCCACACCCCCTGAATCTTGCCGGTGCCACTCATTTATGACCCACAGCCCCCACCAGCCCTGCCGGTGCCCCCCACCCCAGTACCCCCAGGGGAACAGGGTGGGTGTGTGGGGAAGGGGGTGGGGGTGTAGATACAGGTGACGTGCGCAGGGAGAGCGGAGGGGCATAAGCGACACATGGGAGTGCAGGGGTGGTACAGATGATGTGTGGGACATGGAGGGCAGAAAATGTACCCTCTCAGTTTTCTGCACTCACAGCAGGTATGGGGCTGCAGCTAGGCCGGGTCAGCTCCAGGCAGCAGCTACTTCCGCAACCCAGAGGACGGAACGTGGCACAGGAAGGAGTGCAGCACTGCCATGGCCACCAAGGTGAGGTGCCCCCTGCCTGCCTGGCAGCAGCAGGGCCACAACTCCG